>NC_072004.2:13014677-13316774 GCF_028885655.2 Pongo abelii | reverse complement strand
TTCATTTCTTTTGTTCCTTTTATATATCAAGTTGTGACAAATGCAAGTGGAAACTTTCCAGGAAAAATAAGTTTATCTGCCCAAGACCCTATGGCATCCCATGGCAATTCATTATTTTTCAATGAAATTTACTGCTAGTTGGCAGTTGCCCTAGTTTAATTTTCTGCTGTTTGTTTACTGAACAGGGAAACACATAATACAAAGCATAATAAAAGTCAGATTGAGTTAATTAAATACGGAACCAGGAAACTTTAACTCTGCCTTTTGAACAGTTTTCTCATTACATCTCCTTGAAAAAAATGTCATTTTTAGCTGAAATTTATTTTGACATTTGCAATACATTTTTCACTGGGGTCACATTTTCTTTCCTACAACCCCAGGAAGGGAATTGACCTTAGTTCACACCCATTTGTTTGGAAGAGAGGAGGAGATGAGCAGCATTAGGGTACCCAAAACATTTAAATCAACTCGATGTTCTTCTAGGGTAAGGAGAGATGGTGCTGTCATCTTTCAGCAAAGTTGTGGTGGATATAATAACCAGGGCACATCAGTAGGGATTACAGAATAGACTCTGTAATTAGATTGCTGTATTTCAAGACATCTTTAGAAACTCTTTGATGCCAGTCCTGTGATTACAGTGATTTTTGTGAAAAGAATATCAGCTTCTTGAAAGAAAGAACAAAATACAAACCTATAAGAGATTGCTTTTGGGGTTTGGGCAATGGTTTCAGAAATTTATAAAAAATTAGTGAACTTTCTTGAGTCACATCTGTCATGTGTATATAAAATGTATTTCAATCTATAACTTCAAAGGGCTTAACTTCTGATGGAAAAGTTGAGTAAACTTCTGTTCATCTTATGGGATTTAACCACATATATTAAATTAAAGTATATATTATTTTACACCAGTCCCATGGTTGGATTTTAATATGTCCTAGGGATAGAGATATAATTTTCAAGGAGAACTTTCTGTGAATTTCTAAGTAACTCTGAGTCATAATATGTAGAAGTCCCATTCAAAAACAAAGACAAGCAAAAAATTTTTTGACATTATTTTACTAATCAAATAGTTTTATGGGGGAAAGGGTTAGTTTTATACAAATAGGTTTCTCAAAGTATTATACATGTTCTGCAAGATAGAAGAGGAACTAGTGTTTAATTTTGAATGAACATTATAATGTTTGTCCTAATAAGCAATATTTTCCAACAATTTTTGGAAATTTCTTGTTTACTGTTATTTAGATACACTTGTATGAATTTTTACATGTTTCTTATTCCAACGTTTATTATATGTTTATTATAGAAAACTATGGAAAAATAGAAAAGTACATAGAAGAAAATTAAGTTTACCTTTAATCTCCGAAAGCCATACAGGTAATTACTATTTGACTTTTACTGTATATTTAAAATATAATTTTATATGTTTACATGTAATATTTTTATTTTTGTTATACCCATATTAGATTTAACTTATGTTAATTACACCTATAGTTGGTGTTTAAAATCTCAAACAAAGTTGCTATTCCTTTTCCTGCATTTTTCCTCCCCTACTTCAACCCAGACCTGGCCTCAGTTCCACAATTGTCCCTAGAAATAACCACTAATATTAACTTTATGCACACACTTCAAGATGTTTTTACAGATAGTTACAAACTCAAATGTACATGTAGAAATAATGTTTTATCTTATTGGTTTTTAAACACAATTAGCATCAAAAGACTATATGTACAATTCTTTACCTTTTAACCTAAAGTTATGTCATAAATATTTTTCCATGTCAAGCCCCAAAGCTCCATTAAGTCGTTCATTAGCCGCATAATATTCTGTTGCATAAATTCATAAATTATTTAACTATCCTCATATAGATAGAAATTCAACTTGTTACCAATTGTTTCTACTCTGTAAATCCTTGGGTTCATCTCTTCTTTTTTATTTTTTTTTTGAGGTGGAGTCTTGCTCTGTTGCCCAAGTTGGAGTGCAGTGGCATGATCTCAGCTCACTGCAACCTACGCCTTCTGGGTTTAAGTGGTTCTCCTGCCTCAGCCTCCCAAGTAGCTGAGACTACAGGCACCTGCCACCATGCCTTGCTAATTTTTGTATTTTTAGTAGAGATGGGCTTTCAATATATTGGCCAGGCTGGTCTCGAACTGCTAACCTCATGATCTGCCCACCTCGGCCGGGCTCAGCTCTTTAAGGTAAGTGTAAGTATTTCTCTGGGATAAATAATGGCATGTAGACTTCCTAGGCACAGATAATAATCAACAAATCAGAAGCACTTAACGATGTTTAGGTATCACTGAAAACTCAAATCAGAGGGGAGAAGACAGGGTTGCTCGTTTTAACCAGGCAGTGTGTACATTTATTACTTTGAAAGCAAGTCTTGTTAAGTTGCTTAGAAAGATTTTATGGCTGTGTTGTTTATCTAATACCTTTTGGAACTATGATTAATTTTCACATTAGGCAGTTTTAGAACTGCAATTAATGATTTTAACATTTTCAAACCTTAATTTAAAATGATATCAATAAAAACGGTAGACTAAGGACTTCCAAAAATTCTCTTTTCCATGAAAGCCAGAAGAACACTTGCAAAGCTGTCAGAATCAACTGTTTCACAACATTGGAAATTAACCAAAGACTTCCAGTAATCCAGGGAACATTTATTCAAGAAAAAAAAAATGGCTGAATCTTGGTAAGAACAGCAAGCTTTGTGGAGTTGTAGCTATTCCTATTTCCATACCTTCTCCCCATGTTTGCAGTAGCCACCAGGCTCCAGTCACAATGAAAACCAACAGCCTGGCAGCCACTAGAAAGTGCAGATCAGGGTAGAAACTCCTTAAAAGACCCATCTCCAGCCTGCTGGTTTTCTAGAAGACCCCATTTGAAAAGGACTGTCTTTATTTGACTTGACTTAGAGCTACCCCTGTGTGAACAGCCTTTTGCCTGGAGACATTTGTTGAAAATAATCAGAGATAATTTTTTAACATCATGACTGCCAGAGGCAGCAGTACCAATTGGGGCACAGAAAAGCTTAAAAGAAAAATCCAGGGAATAAAATGTCTAGAGGGGATTTCGAAAAACTCTGTCATGTTGCTGGAAGTTGGGAAGGCTGGATGCATACATAGGATTATATACATACCTAGGACTGTGAACATGCTCAGGAAAGAAATGAGAAGGCCTTAAAGTTTCATCTCTGGCTGACCTTGAGGCTCTGCACAAGTGGGAAGTGAAAGCTAAGACAGAGTTGTAAACCACACCCCAATACGCACAGAAGACCCAACAACAAACACAGGGAGATTTATCGGTTACAGGCGTTTCAGTAAATCTCTGTTCAATCATTAGCTGACCACTGAGCTAACCAAGCAATACCTCAGTGGCGATGCATGATAAAGCATATAGATTATACAGAATTACTCCAGAAAAGTTATTAAACAAGCAAGCAATAACAATAGTCACAACAACAAGCCCTAGGGAAAGGATTTGCAAGGTATATTAGTATAAGTTCTCCAGAAAAACAGAATCAATGGGATGTATATAAATATATAAGGTGAGATTTGTTATAAGAATGGGCTCATGTAATTATGAAGCCTGGGAAACGAAGTGAAACTCTATTCACCCCAAAAAGAAAAAGAAAGGGGAGAGAGAGGCCGGTCGCAGTGTCTCATGCCTGTAATCCCAGCACTTTGGGAGGTCAAGGCAGGTGGATCACAAGGTCAGGAGATCGAAACCATCCTGGTTAACACATTGAAACCCTGTCTCTACTAAAAATACAAAAATTAGCCGGGTGTGGTGGTGCACGCCTGTAATCCTAGCTACTCAGGAGGCTGAGACGGGAGAATCGCTTGAACCTGGGAGGCGGAGGTTACAGTGAGCCGAGATTGTGCCATCGCACTCCAGCCTGGGTGACAGAGTGAGACTTTGTCTCACAAAAAAAAAAAAGAAAGAAAGAAAAAAGAAAGGGGAGAGAGAGAGAAGACAGAAAGAGAGAGAAAGAGGGAGGGAGGGAAGAAGGAAGGAAGGAAGGAGGGAAGGAGGGAAGGAAGGAAGGAAGGAAGGAAGGAGGGAAGGAAAGAAGGAAGGAAGGAAGGAAGGAAGGAAAGAAGGAAGGAACGAAGTAAGGAAAGAAAGAAAGAAGGAATCAAACAATCTGGCCACGCTGGAATCTCCTTGCCTCATGGCAGCCACCAGCAGCAGTTAAATTAAGAAATTAAGTTGTGCCTTTTTAGAGAGGACATGCTTTTGCCAGTTTACCAAAGACCCCATGCCCTTGTATTGTATCAGACCTGGGCCACCTCATTCACTCACAAACAAGACTTGCCCCTGCAGTCATTTGACTTCCTGACCCTAAGCCCAACTACAAACATTTCTGTGTGTATGAAGAGGCCAAATAGTGTGTACTTCCCATTATTCCACTCACCATCTCTGTGAGAATCCCTACACAAGGCTGCTGTCTCTCATTGTGGAGATAAGAGGGAAGTATATATGCCTTCTAGAATGAAGGCCATTCTCTAGGCCCACCACAGGAGCCCCCCTAAAGGAGACGGAAAAGACTCTGGGCTCCATAGTGTTAAGCAGGGGCCTTGACCACCTGCCTAGATATAAGAGGCTTTAAATTGACCTCAGAGATGCAGAAACACTTTTGTCTTTAAGAGTGCAAGGAAAATTGTATGCTCCACCCTTACAGCCTTTATACACATGAACATCATAGGCATTGCATGGGGTGAGGGAGGATAATAAGAGGGAAACTCTGAATCACTCTGGCTTAGCAGTGGTGAAGCTGAGTGTTTACTATGAGATTATCAATGCCCTACAGCCAAAGTCCTAGAAGAATACATCTAGGCTTTAAAAAAACTGAGTTTTTTTAAAAAGCTGAGTTCTCATTCCATGAGACAGAAAACATACGCAAGAGAAAACTGTGGGTTATCTCAGCAAGAGAATATCAGAAAGAACCTATTATAGGATTTGAGCTTTGGTCAAGTTATTTGGAGAAGGATCTAAAGAACTGGGTATTGTTTCTAGCTTGGATGCTGTCAGAAAGGAGGGCAATTGTATGATTTGTGTATTTTGCTAATGTCACAGTGACCTTGTTCATCTATGCCAAGACAAAATTATAAAGTGGACTTGTTTTGTTTTATTTTATTATGATTTCACAGTAACCTTGTCTGAAGTTGGTATTTCGTGATTATAGGAGACGGGAGAACAAAATGACCTAGCTATGAGCATCAGACTGGCTTGCAATCATATCAAGGTCTATCTGTCAACATCAGGTTAGTCCCAGACATCAGGGGATGCTTTCCCACCTCATCCCTCAGTTTCAAGAATCCAAAAGATTCCTCAGCCCTAGCTGAAGGGTCACTTTCTGGCTCACGCCTGTAATTCCAGCACTTTGGGAGGCTGAGGCAGGCAGATTACCTGAGGTCAGGAGTTCGAGACCAGCCTGGCCAACATGGTGAAACCCCATCTCTACTAAAAATGCAAAAATTAGCCAGGCATGGTGACAGGTGCCTGTAATTCCAGCTAATCCAGAGGCTGAGGAAGGAGAATTGCTTGAACCCGGGAGGGGGAGGTTGCAGTGAGCCGAGATCATGCCATTGCACTCCAGCCTGGGGAACAAGAGCGAGACTTTTTCTAAAAAAAAAAAAAAAGTCACCTCTGTGATCATCACTCTTCAAAGCAGGGGCTGACGCATAGGCAATTAGCTTGGTTTGTTAAAATTCTAATGTTAGTTTGTCAATACTTTACCCAACTAGAATAAGAAAGGAAGGATCTCAATTTAAGATGGACAGATGATTGAACACAATCATGGGTTCAGGTACTTTGAAATATCGTACCTCACTGTTGAGCAGTGCCTTACAGAGTCCAAAATGCTGTCATAGATGAGATATTAATTGGCTTTATGGTAAAACAAACACAAATATTTTCACATATGTTTGTTTCAGTAAGTCTTTGGATGTGTCTTGTATAGGACTTAGCAACATGCTAGAGGAACAAAGGCTGACCTCCCTACATATACATTTAGCTCAACAGAGGAAGGAAGCTGGCAAGACAAGGGTTTCTCCTAAGAAAATTGGGCTTTTTTGTAGGGTTACATCTTCAAGAAGCTTATTCATTTCCTTACAGTTCCTACCCCTGTCACATCAAGTGACCAGCAATCCACTCTAGATTCACTGCTATTGCTAAGAGCAGACACTATTTTCCAAAGAACAAGGGACCTTCTCGGGGGAGCTTCCATTACACAGACAAGTGCCAATGCCGAGAACAGTTGCAGAGTCTGGCTTCCCAGAACAGTTTACACTGACTGCTCCAGCTCTGCATGCCTCTGCCAAAGTCTGGCCATTGATTGGGAAGTGTTGGGTGGGGATAGGAAGCAGGGTGGAGAGGATATGTAGAATGAGGCCATGCAAAATAGCCAGTATTTGGATAATGCAAAATTTCCTGCCTGCAAAATATCAACTCTTGTCAGCAGGAAAACCCACTTGTCTTTAATATTTTTAGAAATAAATGTAATTAATAAAAATCATCAGTAATTGTTGGATTCAGTTGGCATGTAAGGCTTCAGAACATCGCGGAATCCCTCAGCCTCCCAGGGATCACCCCAGGCAATCCTTTGATACTGGGGAATGGTGCTTGTCACAAGGAGGCTGGGCTGGCCTCTGTCCATTGTTCTGACCCCAGGTTTCTTGTGGAGAAAGAACATGGGTTCTGTTGACAGGTGATATTTTGTTCAAAGCCGATCTGAGCCACTTAACCTCTGGAAGACATTGAAAATGACATTAAGGTCCCTACACCATAGATTTCCCCTCACCTATGAAATAGAGACAGCAACACACCTACCTTAGTGGGCTTTTTTTGGGAAGGGTTAAATGAAATGATGCATAGTTCAGGATTTGTCATCAAATGTTTGATGTAGGTCACTCTTGGTATCTGCCTGTGAGTCTCTCAACATCTGATTCCTTCTTTATTCCACACTTTTGATGAACACACCATTCAACTTAGGCCAAAAATCCATCTTGCTATGTGAAAGCCTCCATTTCTTTTTCTGAAGACTACTTTCTTTTGAAACTCCCTTATACTCTGGGAAATGTTCTATCAATAAGCACATGAGTTCATGCCTTGTATAAGATTCACTTTGGGAGGTGTGATAATCACTGAGGTAGACAGAGTGCCTAGGTGGGTGGGGACACTACCAGAAGAGAGGGAAGACACCATGTAGGGTAAGTAAAAGTGCCATTTGTGTCAACTTTTCCATTTTGACCTGGGTAGACACAGACATCTAAGCCCAGTAATCACTCTGGACAGGTAACTTGCTGTCCTGTCTTTATTTCTGAAGTTATTTTTGTTTTCAGCAATGAAAGTAACCATGTTTATCATACAGTCTTCTATAAAGATCAAAAATTTAGAATTATGAGCAATTGCGAACTCTCTAAAGAGCCCAGGCTTAGGCCAGGGACAGTGGCTCACGCCTGTAATCCCCACACTCTGGGAGGCCAAAGTGGGTCTCCACTTGAGTGGGTGGTTTGAGACCAGCCTGCCCAACATGGCGAAACCCCGTCTCTACTAAAAATACAAAAATTAGCCCGGCATGGTGGCGCTTGCCTGTAGTCCCAACTACTCAGGAGGCTGAGGCAGCAGAATCACTTGAATCTGGAAGGCAGAGGTTGCAGTGAGCTGAGATCATGCCATTGCACTCCAGCCTGGGTGACAAAGCAAAACTCCATCTTAAAAAAAAAAAAAAAAAAAGACCCCAGGCTTTAGCTCCTAGAAAAATGTGGGATTTCTTTTTCATATCATGATGTTTTAACTTCTGATCAAAATTAAGCTTCTGTGACTGAGGAGACCATCTATCTAGCTCATCCAGTTGCTATTTTCTTCTCTCAGTCTGGGCTACACTTGAAGATCCATTTTCTAAGGCTCCGAGTTCACCTTCAGATTCTGCAGAAATGATTCTTCTTTCACTCCCACAGCCATTCTCTGCCTTCCTAGGGAAAGGATCTCCTTGGATCTTTAGCTCTAGCTGATCTAGAAGCATTTCTGCATACATTATGCCAAACTGTCTCTAGCTGACCTGCCTTTAATCAATTGATAATTACCTCCCAATAGTGGCCATGCCATAATCATCCACTTAATATAGTGCTTTCTATTCTGAAACTCACACTTTCTCCTATTATAACATTTCTGAACTTGAAGTCAAAACATCTTATTATCTGAGATTATATTTAATGGTGTGTGTTTCCCCCACTTCATGGTGCCTTTTATAATGAATCAGGGATTAGAATCAGGTCAAAGCTGGAGATTCCCAGGGGACACTAAGGAGCAAGTGGGAACAGCAAAATCTCCTTGACAATGCAGAAATACTTCAATTCTCCATTATTTTCCTTGATGTTTCTGAGTTCAAGTATTTTAAGACTTTATCTTTCAACTGTATATATTTAAAAGTTTGATTATCACTTTCATCCAAAGGATGTGATTTGGCTCTGTGTCTCCACCCAAATCTCATCTCAAATTGCAATCCCCACGTGTCAAGGGAGGGACCTGTAATTCCCACATGTCGAGGGAGACAGGTGATTGGATCATGGGGGTGGACGGTTCCCTCCATGCTGTTCTCATGATAGTGAGTTCTCATGAGATCTGATGGTTTTATAAGTGTTTGACAGTTCCTCCTTCATACTCATTCACTCTCCCTCTCACCTGCTGCCATGTAAGTTGTGCTTGTTTCTCCTTCTACCATGATTATGTTTCCTGAGGCCTCCCCAGCCATGAGGAACTGTGAGTCAATTAAACCTCTTTTCCTTATAAGTTACCCAGTCTCAGGTATTCTTTATAGCAGTGTGAAAATAGACTAATCCACTAAGGTAATAAGTGTTGAAAGAAAATAGATTCGAAACACAAAAGAAAAATGTTTATTATATATCATTTGAAATCATGGGACATTCATCTCATGGTTAAACAACTTCTGCTGCAAAAATGGACCCACTGTCCACATTCTTTGAAAGCAGCACAGGTAAACAAAGCCTTAAGCTTTCACTCCATCGAGTCAAAGTTCCTAGCAGTCTAGGTGCAGATGCATTACAATTTGTGGTTTTTTCTGTTTGTTTCCAGAGGATCCCTCCAGAAAATCTTCTTTATCTTCTTAATGACTAAACTTCCACAGGGTCTGTCTTGTGTGTCATAAGCAGCTTCCATCTTTCTCCATAAACACCTCTTGTGTTTTCAAACATAATGGCGCAACTCCCATGAAAAACTGAAAGACAAATAGGGATATGTAAGAAGAAAGGCTTGGCACTTAGTGTTAGGATTTTCAACACTAAGTTGTTCATGTAAAGATTCTGTCTTTACCCTTTCATTATGCGTGTGTCCTAGGCTTTTCAAGAGAACATTAGCATTTAAGTTATTCACTTAGAACAGAGCTGTAAGAGTAAAATGCATGAACACAGTCGAAGCATCTGGTTGGGACCATGGCCACCTGTCAGCATTGGATGCTCCCTTTGGTGTGTTTCAGTGAAAATGAATAAACCACATTTCCTTTTAAGCCACTGCATTGAGTTGGGTCTACTTTTTATAGCAGTCTAGTCTTACCCTAGCAAATACATCTTCTCAGCTCAATGTATAGTCATGTGTTGCTTAACAACAAGGATATGTTCTGAGAAATGTATCCTTAGGCAAGTTCTTCATTGTGCATAGCCTACTGGTACTAGGCTGTGCACAATGGTCTAACCTATTGTCATAAGCTAGAAACCTGGACAGTGTGTTACTGTACTGAATAGTAGAGGCAATTGTAGCACAATGGTAAGTATTTGTGTGTCTAAACATAGAAAAGGTACAGTGAAAATACAATATTGTAATCTTATGGGACCACCATCATACATTTGGTCTGTTGTTAACTAAAAGGTCATTATGCGGTGCATGGCTGTGTATCTAAAAGTGACAGGCTGGAGACTTCTAGTGCCCACTTAACATCTCTTTCTTTCAAACACCAGCGGGGATTATACTTTCCTGTTTCTTTCAGTAAATCAGGCCCATGAAACATTCTGGCCAATGAAATGTGAGCATATCACTTTCAGGCTAAAATATTTATTGGCTAATGTGAGACCCTCCAGCTCTCTGTCCTTACTATGTGAATCAAGAAGGTTACACACTTCAGACTGTACAATTGCAAAATAATTGAGTCTCTGTCCACCTCTATCAATCTCCAGGCATAGTGAAACAGAGCCACCCTCTACCCCATAATGGACATCTAGCAATAGTGAGAATTAAACTATTGTCGTGTTAAACACTGAAGTTCGAGGGTTGCTCTTGCTGTAGCACTCTATTAGCCTACATCAAGTAATAGAGATGTTTAAAACTTTATTTAGAAGGTCAGATATTATCAAGTGTAACATTGCATAACTATTTCAATTAGCAAATATACTTGAAAATCAATTTCCAGGTAAGATAACAGACTAAACATATGTATGTACTTTCCATCCCTCCTGAAACTCCATTAAAAGGCAAATAAGGGAGATTTTGTAAGACATATACCCACAAGGATATAGCAGAGGGGAGAACAGCAACAGAATTTTGGAATCTCGAAAACAAATAAATGAATAACAGAGGGTTTGTTATTTAAGAAGGTTGAATCTAAGCCAGAAGTAGAAGCTGAGATTATGCCACAGAACCCTCGAAAGTCTCAGCAAGTGTGCAAACCAGCTACCCCCAGAAGTGGAGAAAAAGAGAAAGTAGGAGGCTAAAATAACAAGACTTGGTTACAAGCATTTAGAGGCCCAGTGTGATGGCTCACGCCTGCAATCCCAGCACTTTGGGAGGCTGAGGCAGGCAGATCACTAAAGCCCAGGAGTTCAGACCAGCCTGAGCAACCTGGTGAAACCCCGTCTACATAAAAATTAGCCAGGCATGGTGGCAAACACCTGTGGTCTCAACTACTTGAGAGGCTGAGGTAGGAGGACCATTTGAGCCTGGGAGGTGGAGGCTGTAGTAAGCTGTGATCATGCCATTGCACTCCAGCTTGGGCAACAGCGTGAGACCCTGTCTTAAAAAGAAAGCACATTTTAGAAATTAGTTTCTATTAGTGTCTGGGCCAATTCCCTCCCCTGGCAAAAGATTGGAGGGTTACGTTCTGAAGACAGTAAACCAGAGCGTCTCTAGGGAATGGATTATGAGTAAAACTTTTGAACTTTAGAGAGATGGGTTAAATGCGCATCTCTACAAAAAATTCTGAGATGCCCCTGATATGGTTTGGCTCTGGGTCCCCACCCAAATCTCATCTCAAATTGTAATCCCCATAATCCCCACATGTCGAGGAAGGGACCAGGTGGGAGGTGATTGGATCATGAAGGTGTTTTCCTCCATGCTGTTCTCGTGATAGTGAGTCAGTTCTCACAGGATCTGATAGTTTTATAAGGCAGTTTTCCCTGGTTTTGCTCACTCTCTCTTGCCTGCCTGCCACCGTATAAGATGAGCCTCTTCCCCTTCTGCCATGATTGTAAGTTTCCTGAGGCCTCCCCAGCCATGTGGAACTGTGAGTCAATTAAACCTCTTTTCTTTATAAATATCCCAATCTCATGTATGTCTTCATAGCAGTGTGAAAATGGACAAATACAGCCCCCAATCTTTTTCCTTACTCATCTTCCTTGGAAGAGTTCAAGCTAAAGGGCCTGCCCAGTTCAAGAGGAAAGACATTGGAGTTCTTTGGGGTTTTTTTGTTTTTTTTTTTTGAGATGGAGTCTCACTCTGTCATCAGGCTGGAGTACAGTGGTGCAATCTCGGCTCACTGCAATTCGCCTCCCAGGTTCAAGCGATTTTCCTGCCTCAGTTTCCCAAGTAGCTGGGACTACAGGTGCGCACCACCACGCCCAGCTAATTTTTGTATTTTTAGTAGAGACAGGGTTTCACCATGTTGGCCAGGCTGGTCTCAATCTCCTGACCTCGTGATCCACCCGCCTCGGCCTCCCAAAGTGCTGGGATTACAGGGTGAGCCACCGCGCCCGGCCGACAGTTATTGGAGTTTTTTAATAAGACACGCTGGCCACCTCGGTGCTTCCAATCAGCTTGTAGGTTGCCCACTAAATCTGAGCAGACAAAAAAAAAAAACATCAAACATGTAAAGAAAGCCTGGGATAAAATATAGAGACCAAACCAAAAAGCAACTTGGAGAAAAAAGCAACTTGGACAAAAGCAGCTTGGAGAAAACAGAGACTATGCGGGAAAAAAATAAATAAAAATCTATCATTACGTTCTCAGATAGGTAAGATAATATGTTACAATAATTAAAAATCCTATACAAATAAAATTCAGAAATAAGAGTTCTGAGAAATTTAAAGTAAAATTGAAAAGTAAACAGAAAAATAGGAAGAAAAAGTTGAGATAGACTTCTAGAAAACAGACTAAAGGGACAAAGTCATTGGAAATTGAAAAATAGTAAGAAATTGGGGAAATCAGTTTAAGAGGTCCAATAATTATCTAATGGCAATTCAAGAAAGAACAAACAGATGAAATAAAGGGGAAGTAATTATCAACAAAATAATTCAAGAATATTTGACAGAACTGAGGACACAAGTTTCCAGATTCAAAGGATCCATCATCTGGGTGTCCAAGAGAGTGAATGAAAAGAGGCACATGTTAAGGCTCTTTACTTGAAGAGCTCTTGCTTTTGCAGCTTCAGAAGACTGAAAATAAAGAGGAAATTCTATAGGTTCTCAGAGAAGAAAAAAATAAATAAAACAAGTTTTCTACAACAGATTAGGAATCTCAGTGGCTTCAGATTGCTCAATAGCAAATATTGAAAACTAGAAGAGAAATAAGCAATACTTTCCTATTCCTATTCTTAAAACTGTGTGGCCAGCTAAACTATCTCTTGTCAGATAAAAAGAAGTTTCAGAAATTCAGGGTTTTTAAAATGTTACTTCTTTTGTATTCCTCCAAAGGAACCCTAAAAGAAGAAGATATGAGATCCAAGAAAAAAAGGCACCCAGTACAAGAGAGAAATAAAGAAAAATCCCAGATCGGTGATGAAAGTCAGAGAAGCTAGCATAACGCTTGCAGAGGACAACCATTCCCAATATTGACAGGTCAGAAGGGTCACAGAGAAATTTTTTCAAGAAGATGAAAGCATTAAAATACCTAATGTGAATGAACTTATTGAAAAGACATTCAGATAATTGTTGAAGAGTTTAGGTCAAATTGCTGATAAGTATGTAGAAAACCACACAAACAAATGAACAAAAAGATAAGGACTGATTCCAGGAGATGTAAAAAGTTGTGCAGGAAAGGAAAAGTTATCAGAGTTTACTAGGCTCAGCACTCGGTAGCATTTACATTATTATAATAATTTAAGCAATGAATATTTGGGGAAACTAAAATTACAGTATAATTACATTAAAAGATTGAAGGGGAGATAATGGAGAGTTTCTTTGGAGATGCAAAGGGATGCAAAAAACAAAGTTAAATCTTCATCTGACATAGCGGGAAGTCAATAAATAATATGTAAAGCTGAAAAATCAGGAAGCAGCAAGACTAATGCATTATTTAGCCACAAGAAGGGAAACACCACGGGGATCAACTAAAAGAGTTGACAGTGGTTTTGGGGAAAAGGGGTAAATGGACTTGAAGGGGACAGATAATTTACATAACAAACCTTGTAGCTACCTCTGGCTCTCTGGAGTGTGTGCCTATGTATCCATAATAAAATAGCCAACGCTCTCCCTGCAGAAGGAAAAGAGTAAAGAACAGTAAAAATGGTAGAGAATTAAACTCAAACATGTACTTTTATAAATAATATGTTCATTTTTACTTAAAATGTTGTGATATTGATGTTTTCAAAAATTCAGATAAACCAACAGAAAATACAATTAATAAAAATCTTTCATTTTGTCTTCGAAACACATGAACATTCTTAAATATTTTAAAATAAAAGTGAGACAGCGCTATTTCTATAGAAAAGTTAAGACACATGACAAATGTATTCAGCAGTTCAAGAAACATGAATTAGAAGTTTCACGAGGAGAAAAGGAGGTTGTTAGAAGAGGAAAAGAAGATCACGGTATTCTAAAAGAAATTGCATCTGTTCAAAAATTGATAAACTATGGTTATATAACATGATACAATTTATACTCATAGATAAACTGCTGAATCCCCAAAATAGAAAATCCAATATGTTTTGAGAGGAAGAGGTTAATAACAAACAACAGTAATAGTCTTAATCTTTGTTACTATTACATATCCTAGGAGATTTTGTCACTAATTTTAGCTTTATCTATTGTAGTAATCAGCCCTTCTCAGTTTTTTTCTCTCCAATTATGCGCAATTTTAATTTCTCAAACTTTCTTATTCATTTGATTCATTTTCAAAGAAGTATGTCCTTTTTCACATATTCAATATTCTGTCAAATATTTTTAATAATTTTAATGGAAATGTTAAATTAACTTCTATTGCCATTGTTAATCTCTCAAGGACCATCTGTTCCACCTGTTCCTATAGATGTTTCTAATTAATGGTTTACTTTTCCTCAAAGTCTGTGTATTTGTAATTATGATTGAAGGATTACAGTGGTCCCTGATGATCATTCAACTGGCTTTCTTCAGCAATTGTAGAGTGTACCATCCCTACAGCAGAGCTCTCTCCAGAATGGGAGCATACTCCAGTCCTCTTTGGGTGGGTGGGTGGGAGGCAAACGGATTTCTTTCCAGGTTGAACAAACAAACAGCATGTAAGTAGGTTAAGGATTTGCCTCAATAAATCCAAGTAAGCCAGGGAAGACATTTCTCTGGGAGTAGGGAGTTTCAGGACATTTCATTCCTCTACAAAGCTGCTTTTCTATTATTTTTCTTTTTCCTAAAGGAAGAGCCACCACTTTATGTAGAGAGTTCATCTGATCTATTACATCTTAAGAGAAAATACCATAGCCAGCTCTCTGTGTACCAGAGCTGAGGACCAGCCCAGCTGGGCTGGCATTCCTTCAATTAATTATGTTGCTAATTGCCACACAGGCTGCTGATTCATTCAACATCATTCAACAAATATTTCCAGCCCTTGCTGATGATGATCTTGGAGTTTTTCCAGGGCTCTGTGGGGAAGGCTGGTACTTGCTTCTTCAGTGACCCATTCCAGATGTCCTTATTTGTTTGTGATTTTCTTGGCGCCATTTTCCCTGTCAAACCAATGTACTTTATAGTTTTCCAAAATTCCTTAAAATATTTGATCTGCTGATAAAACCTCCTCTGTTTTTGTTTTTCAGGACTGCTAAGGATTTAATCTCATTCTTATACTTTGTTAGTCATTTTCCTGGGATCTGGAGAGAAAATGGAGAGGTATATGTGTGCTTCGTCCACCCTCATGATATAGAGATTAGGTTCCTAACTGATTAATTTCTTAATTTACTAGAGTTTCTTGAGTAAATTTCCATGATGTATGTGTTGGTTACTGTATTGTATCCATACACATGCTAGATGTGTATGCATCCTTGCATATCCAAGAATTTTAGCACCCTCTCACATAAACAACAGCTGGGTATAAAATCATGTCTCACAATCCTTTCTTCTCAAAATTCCTTGGGTGTTGCTCCATGGTTATCTGATATTAGGAGACACATTCTGATGACAAACTGCTTTCAGTTCTCATTTAGGTAGTTGTTTTCCTTCCACTCAAATGCTTAATGCATTTTTTCCAATAAACATAAAATTTTAAAACCATATTCAGAATATAACTCAGTGTGGTTCTTGTCATACTTCATCATGCCTCATACCTCTGTTGTCCTTTTTCAATGCGCAGGACACAATCCTCTGCCATTCATTTATCTTCTCTCCTCCATATAGTTCTTGTACATTTTCTCAAATCTCTCCCCTTCTTCCAAGGCATATCTGCTCAAACCATTGAACTCCCCTTCAATGAAAAATTCTTCTACTTCCTCTAATCACTTCATATTCGTGCCATGTTTGAAACCACATTCCCCTCTTAGAAAACCCTTCCCTGCAGCTTTTCCAGATACTCAAAGGGCCAAGATTTTCCACATGCTATTCATAGGCTCAGCCTTTCAATTACATCCTGGTAGCCTCCGAATGCCTCATCTCCAGATTATGACCCCCTTACTGTTGAAGAAGAACTGCAAAGCCTTCCCCATGCCTCTAGTTGCAGGTATCATAGGCATCCTCTTAGTGGATTTCTCTTCTGTTCTTAGTATTATTCTCTTCCCACTTTCCATACTTTCTTAGGCAAAGATCTCCTCTCCCATGGAAACATTTGCTGTGTATACACTAAGCTCTCACAAGGCCCTGTCTTCACCCTAGTTTCTGCTTCCCCAGTTCCAACTGCCTATTCAACACATTAAATTCAACATGTTCAAAGCAGAAGTCATCATCCAATCTTTCTCCTGAGATTCCCATCTCAGAGAATGGCATTTAATTGCTCCAAACCAGATATCTGACTGTCATACTTCTCCTTAATGCCCACATCTAATTAAGGTTGATTCTACATTTTGAAAAATTTCTCATATCTACCTATTTTTATCCATTCCCATGGCTAATCTCCTAGTTTACATTGCCTTTTCCTCCTTAAATTCCTGTGATGACCTCTAATCAGTCTCTCACCATTTGTCTGGTTCTTCTACTATTCATTGTCCACACTCACTAGAGAGCCTTTTTGAAAACATACATATGATCATTATAAAAACTCCTTGTCCTTGTGTTGCATTGTCCATATCTTCATCTCAGGATTATGATTAAAGTGATTCATATAGGAGATGAAGTTTTTTATACGTTAGCCTCTGCTTTTCCTTCAACCTCATTAACTCAGCTTTTCTTTGATTTTTCAACCTTACAGAAATGTTCTTAGTTGTTTAAATGTGACATGTTCTTTTTCAGGTTTGAGACTTTACCCAGGCTTTTACTTCTGTCTGGATTACTTCCCATCTCACCGAAGACATTTTTCTTCATCTAGATAATGCTGACATAGTCCTCAAGTCTGCTCAAATATCACTTCTTCTGGAAAGTGATATTTTCCTGATCCCCCAAGCCAACTAAAGTGCACCTCTGCTAAGCTTTTCACTTCTGTGACAGCACTTCCCATACTCTATACTACTGATTGTGATTTGCTTGTCTTCTAAGGTATATTCAACTCAGTTGGAATAGGTACCATGTTCATTTCATCTGATACTTTCTTGGAATAGGTACCATGTTCATTTCATCTAATACTTTCTTTGGCTTTTCTCAGTATCTGTAATATAAATGTGCTCGATAATTTTCATTCAAGTGGCTCTTTAAAATAAGTTGTTCCTGGTACTTGCTAAGCCTTTTAAAATAAGATCATAATCCTTAGTAATTTTAGCAACATTATCTTCCATTATTATTTTGATTATTTCTTCTTCCTAATTGGCTTTCTTTTTTACTTTTGGAATTCCTAATATTCATTAAATGTCAGCTTGCTTTCTCTCTGAGCTCTAGGAGAGTTTCTTGAACTTCCTTCTACTTGACTGATTCAATGTTCTGCACAGCCTATGTCCAGTTCACTTCTTTCATGACATTTTAAAATACAACCAGCTTGGCAAGGCTGTAGAGAAAAGGGAATGCTTATGCACTGTTGGTGGGAATGTAAATTAGTCCAGCCACTGTGGAAAGCCATTTGGCAATTTCTCAAAGAACTTAAAACAGAACTACCATTTGACCCAGAATTACTGGGTATATACCCGAAAGAAAGCAAATCATTCTAACCAGAAAGACACATGCACTCACATGTTTATCACAGCACTATTCAAAATAGCAAAGACGTGGAATCAACCTAGGTGCTCATTAACAGTGAATTGGATAAAGAAAATATGCTATATACATCATGGAACACTATGCATCCGCAAAAATAATGAAATCATGTCCTCTGCAGCAACATGGATGTGGCTGGAGGCCATCCATGGAGGCTTAGGCTTATCGTAAGCAAATTAACCCAAGAAGAGAAAACCAAATACTGCATGTTCTTACTTATAAGTGAGAACTAAACATTGGACATAAAGATGGCAATGTGGCTGGGCGCAGTGGCTCACACCTGTAATCCCAGAACTTTGGGAGGCCAAGTTGGGTGGATCACGACGTCAAGAGATCGAGACCATCCTGGCCAACATGGTGAAACCCCATTTCTACTAAAAATACAAAAATTGGCTGAGCGTGGTGGTGTGCACCTGTAGTCTCAGCTACTCGGGAGGCTGAGGCAGAAGAATCACTTGAACCTGGGAGGCTGAGATTGCAGTGAGTCAAGATCACGTCACTGCACTCCAGCCTGGCGACAGTGAGACACTGTCTCAAAAAAAAAAAAAAAAAAGATGGCAACCCTACACACTGGGGAATACTGGGTATTGGGGCAAGGGTTGAAAACTACTGGGTACTATCCTCAGTACCTAGGTGGCAGTATCATTGGTACCCCAAACCTCAGCATCATGCAATATCCTTAGGTAAAAAGCCTGCACATGTACCCCCTGAGTTTAAAATAAAAGTTGATTAAAATAAAATAAAACAAAATTCTAACTACAGATCTGTATCTTTTCATAACTGTCGACTCTAGCTCCACAGATGCCACATCCTCTCAGACTTGGTCAAAAATATCAATTAGAGATTTTCTGATACTTTATTCTATCTCATGTTAGGAATTTCACTTCACAGTCTATATTTGCTGGGTTTCTCAGGTCGTTTCCCTTCTTTGGCAGAATCTTTTCTGTCTGTGTTTATCTTTTTCTCTGTTTACTTACCCTTACAGAGTGTGTTTAAAATGGGTTCTGTCTGAATCACTCTAACTATAATACTTTTACATCTCTCAGATCCAGGAAAAAGAAGGATGAAAAATCTGATAGTGCTTTGCTGAAATTGAGATCTGCTTTTCACTAAGCGGTAGAAAACAGCAAGTGGGGGCACTGCCTTCTGCTGCAGGTTACACTCCTGGGTTTGCTGTAGAGCGAGAAGTCAGCTGCACCAGCACCTTCTGCAATACTGGTTCCATCCCTGCCAGGTGTAGGTCAAGAACGAGTGCCACACCTGGCTTCTCTGCCCGGGATGATCTCTTGCACTTCGAGCTTTTGCCAAAGGTACAATCAAGGCTCTTCTTTCCCTGGGGCAAATCTGTCCAAGCTCCGGAGTCGTTTCCAGATAACATGGAGTTCTTCCCGAGGACCTTCAACTTATGCCTCAGCCAGTCATTTCCTTCAAGCAGTGAAGCCCATTAGCGAATCCCTTCTCTTTGCTTCCTGTTGTAAAGGTGCCTTACGATTTCCGCCATATTGATGGCAAACCTCAATAACTTCTAAGTTTGGGCCAGGCGCGGTGGCTCATGCCTGTAATCCCAGCACTTTGGGAGGCCGAGGCGGGTGGATCATGAGGTCAAGAGTTCGAGACCATCCTGGCTAACACGGTGAAATCCCGTCTCTACTAAAAATACAAAAAAAATTAGCCGGGCGTGGTGGCGGGCGCCCGTAGTCCCAGCTACTCCGGAGGCTGAGGCAGGAGAATGGTGTGAATCCTGGAGGCGGAGCTTGCAGTGAGCCGAGATCACGCCACAGCACTCCAGCCTGGGCAACCGAGTGAGACTGTCTCAAAATAATAATAATAATAATAATAATAATTGCTAAGTTTGGTAAAGATTTTTCTCTGTTCATTCTTGGCTACATAAACGGGAAAGTAAAGACAGCCATCTTAACCCAAATGTTCTTTAGAGAATATCACGTTCATCGCCCCCACTTCATCCGTGGGCCGGAAGTTATGTAATCCGTGTGGTGATTATTACTCATCCCTGTAGAAACAGTCTGAATGGCCTATGATTCCTTTGCACTATGGCTCCCCCTTCTGGTTCTGCAATGAGTAATAAGTCTGTCCTGTACTTAAAATCTCTCCTCTAGAATACTCATGAGGCTTGAGGAAAGTGGAGAAATTCCCAGTTTGAGAAAGACACTGTCTATTAACTGGTTAATTCAGATTCCTAAGGAGCTTTTAGCATTTCTTAGGAAACTGCCAGCAGGAATTTGAGTACAACAGCTCCACATCAGGGGAACTCTTCAAGTCAGCCTAAGGATTGTCCTGCCTTGGTCTGGACTCTTTAAAAGGTCAACAGGGAAACACAAACCCTGCGAAGCCATGCCTAGATAGCACACCGAAAAGAAGAATATTTGCTGCCCACCTATAGCTATGCTGCCCTTGGAGGGCTGGAAAATGGCTTCCGTGAGTTTATGAGAAGAAGGAAACACTCTTTGTGATTGAAGACACACCAGCACCCACACACAATTTCTAAGTTTTCTTAACAAGATAAAGATGGGATAATTTAATACTCAGGGAATTCTTTGTTAATGATTCCATTTGTCCTTTATTATCATCCATAATGGTTTAAAAATTACGGTCTAATTGGTGTCTTATGATTTGGTCAAATTCAACATTATGAAATTTAATCAATAAGAAAGGTCTCTGTTGTTCATGACTCTAAAAACTAACTTGATGAAAAATATGAGAATAAATTTGTTTTTTCCCTGCAGTTTATTGTGCTCTCACCATACATGTGTTTTCTGTTTGGAAGGCTGACCTTTACTTTCCTTGTTACCTCAGGCTATAGTTTCAACCAGTAATAATAATCATGTGGGTGTGAGTATGTGTGTGCCTGTGTATATGCCTTAGTTTAATAATCATTTCTATGCATGCACATACATTTGAAATCCTTCAAAATATTAAGAAAACACTTTGGGAATTATTAATTGACTAAAATAATGTTTTCCTTGTGCTAAATAGAGAAGGACTTTGCTTAATAAAATTATTTTGTTAAGGATAACATGCTCAGCGGTTTTCATTATGTGAATTGGGCATAGTTACTACTTTTCATGAAATAAGACACTCATTTTCTTTTTGGTTCTCCTTTTATTCTACTTTAGACTTATTTTGCAGCTTCACCCTTCTGTACAGCCTGTCTATGGCAGTCTGTTTAAGAGAGTTCTGATACATGTCTACATGATTTGAAAATAATGATGTTTTGAAAAAGGAGTGTATTGTTTTAAAATATCTTTTTAAAAAGTAAACTCTATCAAGAAATTTAAGCTAATGCGAGATGACATTTGCTCCTGTTCTTAAGACTCACCGAGGACAAGGGAAGCTCAGAAGAGGTCACTCATATTTCCTTCTGTCTTCAAAATGCTTTGTAATAACAATCATAGGGCCAGCTGGGATGTTATTACAATGGGTTCACTATTTACTCTACATTTTTCAAGAAATGGTGCCCTAAATTTTCCTTGAGTATCCCCCATCCCCAACCCCAGTCCATTTGGTCCACATTGGCTAATCAGAGCACAAACTTCCTCTCCTGGTGACTGGGGTCTCCATGGCCAGTGACTCAAGTTGGGCAATCAATAAATCCCTTGATTTTCATGGGAGTGGGCAGAGATGTCTAGAAGGCAATGTTACCTCTTAGGTTGAACTGAACCTGTGAGGCAGCCACTTTGTCACTGCATGGAACATAGAACACAGAGCTGAGAAATGAAGTGACGATTATGTCACTTGAGGCACTGGAAGGATCAATGCTTAAAGCCTTGAGTTTCTCCATTATGTGAAACAATGCTATCCTTTTTTTCTCTTTTGTAAATTTTATTGAGCTTTCTACCATTTGCCATGAAAAGAGTTCCAACTGATTAAAAAATAAATTGCTAAGCTTGAGTTTTAAAACAAAGAATCACAATACATCAGAATGAGACTTCCACATACAAGCCCAGTGCTGTGGCCAGAAGAACCAGCGTGAATGAGGGCTGGACACTCAAGTGTGCCTTCATTTTCTTTGCTGCCTCCCTCCAGGGGCAGAAAACAGAGGCTGAGATGGAAGCTAGAGCTTCCTTGTGACTTCTATGTAAATTGTACATTGAAGCTCAGAGCACGCTACTTGCCGATTTAGATGATTCTCTTAAAAGATGTTTTTGTTTGGTGTTGCAGTTTGTAGAGTTGGAGTTATCCATAGATAATTTTTTTACTCTGCTATTGTTCAGACATGGTCGAATGTAGAAGAATGCTCTAAAAAACTAAAAGGAGAGCACAGCTGCTTGGATTCGAATTACGGCACCCCCTCCCATACACATACTCAGTTTTCTCATCAACCTTCCCATACCTCTCTGTTCCCCCCTTCCCTGTCACTGAGGTTGTTTTGAGGAGCGATGGGAGACCCACAGCACCCCATGAGGAATTCTCTAATCTCCTGCAGATGGGGAAACTGAGGTCCAAAAACCTTGAGGAAGTTCCTCAAATTGCCCAACCAGGCGGGCTTAGCAATGTTATGAGGTCATTTGATTATTATTATTGTATTTTTAAAATATTTTATCAGTATTTACTGTCTACAAGTAATATATAAATACATGTTAACAGTATCATATTAAACAAATAGACCAATAGTCTAAAAATAAAGTTCCTCTGGACTGTCCTGTCCCTGCAGGAGAAACTACATTGTTATTAGCATGGAAGATTCACTTCCTGGCCTCTTTCATGTGTGTATCTGCAGAGATACAGAGTCTTCCTTCATGGGATATTAATTTTAAAAAATAGCGTTATTCTGTTCATATTATTTGCATAGTAGTTGCAGATCGCTTCTTGCAGAATGATTCCCATGTCTTTTTTTTTTTTTTTTTTTAACCAGGTTACATTGTTCCTCAGAGTGCTGAACTTTGAGAGCAAAGCATTACAGAAATGTAAAAAAATCTTGAATGCCAGGTGTTGTGTAATCATGCCTGTAATCCCAGCACTTTGGGAGGCTGAGGTTGGTGGATCACTTGAGGTCAGGAGTTTGTGACCAGCTGGGCCAACGTGGTGAAACCCTGTCTCTACTAAAAATACAAAAATAGCAGGGTGTGGTGGTGCACACTTGTAATCCGAGCTACTCGGGAGGCTGAGGCACGAGAATCGCTTGAACCTGGGAGGCAGAGGTTGCAGTGAGCTGAGATCGTGCCACTGCACTCCAGCCTGAGCGACAGAGTGACTCTGTCTCAAAAAAAATCTTGAAAAAACTTTGAACATATCCATGAGCTTTTCCTGTTTAAAACTTAATGTTCTTTATTTTATTATCTTCATACACTCTCAGTGATAAACCTATTTACAGGTAAAGCATTTATTATGGTTAAAAATTATCTCTGTATTTGCTCTGGGATTAGCTTGTTAAGTGGTATCTTCCAGTCTTTTAAATCTGTGCCTTCTATCGGAAATCTAAAACATTGAGTTCTTCTTTAGTGTTATTTGAAATTTCAAAACAAATATTACAAATAAAAACAAATAAACAATTATAGCATTAAATGTACCTTTTTGAGCTACACTCTCTCATGTAGTGCTTCCTGCCAGTCCCGGCATGTTCAACATAACCAGATGGTTGCCACTCTGCTCAGCCACCCCCATCTCACCTAGCAGCGACATGTCTCTGAGGAGCATTCCAGTCGATAACTCAGAGGTGACTGAACATTTATACTCCGTATACAGTGATAACGCAGCTGCATTTTAGAATAGTGGAGAAAACACAATAGACCTTACGACAAAATAAGGACTGATAAACTCATTCAGAAAAGCTAGAGCAGGCTTCCTGAATTAATGGGAAACTCCTACAAGAGTCCTCATGATTATTCAAACATGGCAAAGGAGTCAGGATGGTTTGATTTTCTTTGCGTTCATACTATTATTTTGAGTTTAGTTTTCTGGTCTGTAGTGTGGGAAAGAGGAGAAAAACCAAGTCACCTCTCAACTTTGACTTTTCCTTGAACTGTCTGCCCCAAAATATTTTTTTTCCCCCAACTCCTTAGAGTTTGACAAAAACTAAGAGTGGCAAACACTATAGATGAGGTGATGGGCAAGCCGTAAGGAGCTGAGATTATTATCTGCAGATTAAGCACAGAGGCCCTGAAATGGGGCTGGGATGTTTCAAGAAGAATTTCCCATGAGGCTTCCAGGTCAGCTTACGGGTTCAGGTTGGCTCCACTCTGCTCTCAGCTCCAAGAGTTCTGCAAGATCATTCCTCATCTTTGACAGAACATGGACAAGTGGGGAAGAAAATATATGACATGCTACTAAGAAAAGCAATGTGACCTAATTTGTTTTAGGTGGCGTTTCTGTTTATTGGGGGAAAATGACTCATGAGCTGACCAAAGAAAGGTGTGCAGGGATTTCTCCCAGCCTCCATTTCTACACTTGCCCATGGCTAAATATGACATTGTTTTTTTCTCTCCAGTAGGAGCCACCTGGGGGACTGGTTAAGATGGGCCCCTGCAAACACACACACATTTAATTTCTTGTGTGTCTCCTGTCTACCAGACTGTCTGCCTGAGAGCAGTTCCAGGTCCCACCCACTCATGTCACCCACCCTGTGACAAAGCCTCTCAGGGGCACCCACAAATCCATTTTCCATTGAGGTCTGGGCCTCCTTGATGATGATGACATGTAATTGAAGTAGGATCACACTCAATATTATCAATATTATCAAATGATTTTTTTTGCTCTGATTTCTTTCTCTTTTTTTTTTTTTTTTTTTTGAGATGGAGTCTCGTTCAATTGCTCAGGCTAGAGTGCAGTGGCATGATCTCAGTTCACTGCAACCTCTGCCTCCTGGGTTCAAGCAATTCTCCTGCCTCAGCCTCCCAAGTAGCTGAGATTACAGGAGCGTGTAACCACGCTCGGCTAATTTTTAGTAGAGACGGGGTTTCACCATGTTGGTCAGGCTGGTCTGGAACTCTTGACCTCGTGATCCGCCCACCTCAGCCTCCCAAAGTGCTGGGATTACAGGCATGAGCCACCGTGCCCGGCCATGAACCACTGCGCCCAGCCACTCTGATTTCATAGTCATCTAACAAACCTATTATAGTGTGAACTTCCATGAGGATACTGATGTAGGATAATATAAAAAATTGACAATTAAAGAACTGGCCTTCAGGCTCACATATCAAACTCTCCTGAACTTGTTTAGCATGATCCATGGGCAGGCATCGGGCCAGGATTCTGATCACATGGAGCGCCCACATCTGAAAGCCAAGGGTCCTCTCCTTCCCAGGTTTAAAGTGGGAGGTGATGTCCTGCGTAATTGGGCAAGCAGATTCCCTCATGAGACCTCTCAACTACAACTGACTCACCAAGGGAAACATAGATTTGTTGTTGTCTGCTAAAAATTTGTATGGGGAAAAATAGTGGGAAATAATAGTTGGCAAGTTAAGATCCTGAATGGCAAGCTAATATCTTTGGCTTTAACTGTCTTTAGCAGAAAGTCGTCAAAGGTTTTTGAATGTTTAGTGAAGGTGGTGAAGGACAGAAGAGAGAAATAGACCATCTATGTACGTTGTATTTTTCTTTCTTTCTTTCTTTCTTTTTTTTTTTTTTTTTTTTTTTGAGCTGGAGTCTCGCTCTGTCACCAGGCTGGAGTACAGTAGTGTGATCTTGGCTCGTTGCAACCTCCTTCTCCCAGGTTCAAGCAATTCTCCTGCCTCAGCCTCCTGAGTAGCTGGGACTACAGGTGTGTGCCACCACGCCCAGCTAATTTTTGTATTTTTAGTAGAGACGGGGTTTCGCCATGTTGACCAGGATGGTCTCAATCTCTTGACCTCATGATCCACCCGACTCGGCCTCCCAAAGTGCTGGGATTACAGGCGTGAGCCACCACACCCAGCCACATTTTTATTTCTTATACATAATTTTACCTAATCCTCTGAACATTATGCAGCATAAATGGCTATCCATATTTTACAGATGGATAAACCAAAGCTTACAGAGCTTTAAGTTGGTCACCTGGTGGAACTTGAAATATCAAGACAGATATTTTGATTTCAAATGCTGTGTTTATTTTCATATTATTTAAATAATCCTGTATCCATGTAAGGCCACTTCTATCCAAATCAAGCCACCTTATGGTCATATTTGTCTGAAACCCTGAAATGATACAAACAGTACCTCCTCCTCCACGAGGGTAGAGAAAGGTCTATAAATAGCTTCCTACTCTGTGAAGCTGAGCATAAGCATAGGCCTAGAAATTCGGTGAACTGTTTG
This sequence comes from Pongo abelii, assembly GCF_028885655.2. Lineage (NCBI taxonomy): Eukaryota > Metazoa > Chordata > Mammalia > Primates > Hominidae > Pongo > Pongo abelii. Next base: position 13,290,789 of record NC_072004.2, on the reverse strand, counting down.
TCCACCCAGTGTGTATGATTGTCTTCACCAATTTTCCCCTGCTAGAACTAGACCCTTGCCCTGGGTTCTAACTGGTTGAGCTTAAGTAAGTTTATCATATATCTTGACCCTGTCCTTGCGCCTTCCATTTGCCCATCTTATTAAAGGATAACACATTATATTACTAATTTGGTCGAGGGCAGGGCTCGGTATTGGAATAAACTGGTTACTACAACGAATTGACCTAATGATTAATGTCAGCATCAGAGCATGAACTTACAAAAATAGCCTAACATTTCTGGTATGTTTGATAGTCAAAATGAATATTTAAATAAAATACACTTTTGAACACAAAAAATTGTTTCATTGTTATCTAATAACAATTATCAAAAGTAAGAGAGTTCAGTGGATATTTGTAAAGAGGAAATGAAGAAGTTGCTATGTAATTATAGCAGTAAATGGGGACTTAGGTATTTTGGTTTAAAGAACTTCATGATTCCAAGTAGAGACCTAAGATGTATAACTAGGATAATGAATTGTATTACTCAATCTCAATGGAAAATTCTAGAGACTGCCATCCATTAACGGAAGTTGTTGTTTTTTTCTCTCCCCCAACACTGATGATCCAGAAAACAAGCTCATATTACCAAGTGTGAAATTACAGCAAGTCTTACAGGCTGGGAACTGGAAAAGAGCTTCCCCATCATGGTGGATTATACAACCAGTGGTGGAGAGTAACTCCAAAATATAGCATCTTTCTACTCATCTTACTAAAGCTCGAAGAAGGTGATCTACAAAGTACATGCAAAGGTAGATAGGCAGAATAATATTTTATGTTAATTTTAAACAAACGGGGTACTTCTTCAGTCTTCTCTGCAAATGGGACATGTCAGCCAGTTTTCTAAGACATTGTAAATGGTCCCACTGAATTGCCTTAAATTTAAGCTTAGGCCCAAACTATGCTATAAACTGCTTGGTAGATACCATTCTGTATTTTACTGATTAATATTTCTTACAGGGGATGATGGATGAAAATGAAGAGAAAGAGTAAACGTTCTTTACTCTTACTATAACCAATTGGCCTAACAATTGATGTCAATATCATTCCACAAACTTACAAAATAGCCCAACATTTTTGATAACCAAAATACATACTTAAATAAAATACACTTTTGAACACAAAAATTGTTTCATTGTTATCTAATAACAGTTATCCAAAGTAAGAGAGTTCAGATATTGGTAAAGGGAAAATGAAGAAGTTGCTATGCAATTATAGTAGTGAGAGGGGACTTAGGTATTTTGGTTGCGGTATATGCTAAACACTGTACAAATATTATTTTGTTTCAGCCTAGCAACAACCATGTTATGTTTCTCTTTTATAGATAATGAAAACAAGCCTCAAAATAAAAACAAGAAATCTTTATGAAATTACTCAAAGTGTATGTGTTTGAACCTGGATTTGCTTCCAACTCTGCTTGACTCTGAAAACCATGCCCTTTCCTCTACGTGATATGTTCATATGCTCTACCCCACTTATGGGTGGAAACTCCTCAGTCAAGCTTATTTAATGAATGAATGAATGACTCTTCTAAAGGCAGATACCAGCAGGTTTGGTGGTAGAGCCAGTCCTGCAAATGTGCTCAATGTCTTAAGCCACCTGACAGCCAGACTCCATATGAAAAGATTTAACTTCTTATTAAAATACCTATAATAGTCTGGGCGCAGTGGCTCACGCCTGTAATCCCAGCACTTTGGGAGCCTGAGGCGGGTGAATCACGAGGTCAGGAGTTCAAGACTAGTCTGGCCAAGATGGTGAAACCCCATCTCTACTAAAAATACAAAAATTAGCCTGGTGTGGTGGTGGGCACCTGTAATCCCAGCTACTCAGGAGGTTGAGGCAGGGAACTGCTTAAACCTGGGAGGCAGAGGTTGCAGTGAGCCGAGATTGTGCCACTGCACTCCAGCCTGGGTGACAGAGCGAGACTCCATCTCAAAAACAACAACAACAACAGAAAAAAAGCCAAAACCAAAACCAGAAAAACGCTAAAATACATACTTCCATCTTCAACGCACGGCCCTCTTCCCCCTCCGGGCCATGAGGAGCCATTCGTTGCTTTGTTCTTCTGTATCTATCTGAATGATTTTTGACCCCTAAAGGTGTCTGGGTTGGTTTCATTCCTACTCCCTGAATCTCTGGAGAAAGTTCAAGTCTGTTTGCTTTGGGCTGATTTAGGCCAGAGTTGGGCGCTGGCATGAGATGCACTTTGAGACGGAGACTCTTCTGCTTTAAACTTATTGAAGCCTTTGAGTGCCTGGCTGAGATGCTGAGTTCAGCTGAAGTGAATACTAGGGGGCAGCAGATCTTTTCTTGCAGATGGAAACCAGTCATCCTCTAGACCCACTTTCAAGTTTCTGGCTGTCTGTCCCACCATCATCCTGTTAGTGTCCATAATGTTCACTATGATCTTTCTAGCTCCAGAAGCTCATGCAGAACACATTAGACCTAATCAAGCAGGAAATCTAGGTTACTCCACATGGGAGACATAAATTTTAGGCTCTGAATCTAAAACAAACAGATGAAAAGACTAGATCAGAAAATCTCCCTTGCTTTTTTTTTGCATCTGCCAGATAAACAGATTGTCACCAAAAGAGGCATCCCTTCATTTCTTCCAAAGGACCAACAACGCAATATGCATTGATTGATTGATTATTTCTCTTGCCAAGCAAATAATTCTGGGATGTAGAGGGGAAGAAATTGGAAAATGTAATAATCAATTACTGTGTGTTGCCATCAGAAGAGGAGGAAGTCTGCCCAGAGGACAGGCATGCACCACAGAAGGAGGAAGGCTTTTAAATGCTCTTAAGTTCCTCTCTTTTCCTGCATTCAGAATTTGCTTGGGCTAAATGAACACAGATGACAATACAGAACCCATAGGGATATTTTAAGTCCCTCAAACCTGCGGGATCTTTCACATCATCACCATTTTACTATTTCTGTATTGAATCATTCCATAAGGATCGTATGCATAGTCCTACTCTTTTTTGGGCTGCCCTGAGGCAAAGACAAAAGCTCTCTTGGGCCATGGAGACACTGCTGCCTTCTTCCTGTCTGCACTCTCCTGAAGTAATCAATGTTTATGGCTGCAGTTACAGTAAAAATAGCAAAAGTCAATATTTGTGCTCCGTATCTGTCAGATAATAAAGCTGGCTAAAGGCATGGCCATATGACATCTGCATGCAACACACAGGGGCTGGATCCACCCCCCCAACCCATCCTTCCAGACAGTTTGTCTAAAGATGGCGTCATATTTGTACAGCTGACATTCTCAAATCCCCCATGTGTGTCCTTAGGGAAGCTCAGAATTTTTGTTTGATTTTTGATCCTGTTGATTCTGGCTTTTAGACTGGAAAAATATTTAAAAGAAAGAAATAAAGAAAATATAAAAGTAAGAAAATGAAACGAGACAGAATAACCACTCAGAAAATCTATCTAACAGTCTTAAGTTAAATAGAAAAGTTCTTCCCATCCCAGCCACCCACTTCAATCTAACTAATGTCCCTAGTTAGTGATAACCTAGAACTGACTCTGTAAATTTTCAACTATTGCTGTTTACACCTTTCTTATATCCAAAAGGATAGTAAAAGACAAGAAAATGATGGAAAGATTATAATGAAAACCCTTAAAACCAGGTGGGAAATTCGAGTTCCTTTGAGAGGTTGGATTTTAGTTAAAGACCTAGGATTCAGCTTCAGCTCTGTGACCTTGGGCAAGTATTTCACTGTAAATAGGCCCCAGATTTTTCATCTATACAGTGGGAATATTAATCAAATCTAATATATAGCATTGTTGCAAAGATCAAATGAGATAATGTGAGAAAAGAATTTTGTGCAACATTTGGTAACAAATACCACTGATTGTTATCATCAAAGGAAAGAGATTTTTGAGTGAAGCAGCTTTACTTATTCAACTACTCAGCCTGGTTAAATGGCTAATTCAAATCTCTGAAAGAGGTAAATGTGTTAGCCGGGCATGGTGATACCCGCCTGTAGTCCCAACTACCCAGAAGGCTGAGGTAGGAGGATCGCTTGAGTCCAGGAGATCAAGGCTGCCCTGAGCCACTGGAATACAGTGATAGCACCACTGTATTTCAGGTGGGGCAACAGAGTAAAACCATGTCTCAATAAAAATTTTAAAAAAAAAATTTTTTTAAGTGGAAATTTAAAACCCTAATTTTGAAACTCACTTTGATGTTCCATTTATTTAATATTATTATTAACCTTCCATAGCCGAATTGTTATGCATTTCCATCTTCTTTAATATTTCCATGTTAGAATGATTGTCCTAGCCAGGCGTGGTGGCTCACACCTATAATCCCAGCACTTTGGGAGGCTTAGGCAGGCGAATCACCTGAGGTCAGGAGCTTGAGACCAACCTGGCCAACATGGTGAAACCCTATCTCTACTAAAAATACAAAAAATTAGCTGGGCATTGTGGCGAGTGCCTGTAATCCCAGCTACTCAGGAGACTGAGGCAGGAGAATTGCTTGAGCCTGAGAGGCAGAGGTTGCAGCGAGCCAAGATCGTGCCACTGCACTCCAGCCTGGGCAACAGAAGGAGATTCCATCTCAAAAAAATCAAAACAAACAAAACAAAAAAACAGACTGATTGTCCTAGTCTGGGGACATAATAGTCATTTTTTTTTTCTCAAATTTGATCCCAAATTTCCAGTCAGGAACCCCACAGCATTTCACAGTCTCTTTGAGCAGTCCTTCCCTTGTAACATCATTTCCTTCTTCCTCTACTGCAATGGATTGCATTCAGCAAACTAGTTTTTCCTCTAAAAGTGACACACTGTGTAGTAGGTAGAATGATTTTAGGTGGCATGTGGATGAAATTCTGTAATTCTAAGTTATTTATTTTAACACGTATTAGAGAAAATATAATAGCAGACCAAATCCATGATTTCCCAGCTACTATTCTTAAGGTTGAGATTAAAGCCATAGAAAGCTAAGCATTACACCATTCAAAAATGATTAAATAGGCTGGGCGTGGTGGCTCACACCTGTAATCCTAGCACTTCGGGAGGCCGAGGTGGGCAGATCATAAGGTCAGGAGATCAAGACCATCCTGGCTAACACAGTGAAACCCCGTCTCTACTAAAAATACAAAAAAATACAAAAAATACAGGCAGTGGTGGGTGCCTGTAGTCCCAGTTACTTGGGAGGCTGAGGCAGGAGAATGACATCAACCTGGGAGGCAGAGCTTGCAGTGAGCGGAGATCACGCCACTGCACTATAGCCTGGGTGACACAGCGAAACTCTGTCTCAAAAATAAAATAAAATAAAATATTAATAAGGTGTTATACACTTGCCCATATTTTCCAGTTTTTTATAGGTCAATGGGGTCATGTTACTGTGAGGCAGGAGCATTCCGGAGCTTGCTTGCAACTTTCCCATTGTCTCTGACCTTGCCATGTGACTGATGAGGCTGAATGTTCCATATGATGCCGGTATTAGATGGTGGAGCCTCCATCAGTCTGGGTACCTGAATGATTGTGTAGAGCAAAACCCCCATCAACCCATGACAGATGTGTAATATGAATGAGGAATAACCTTTTGTTGTGTTAATGCACTGTTTTGGGATTGTTAGTGAACTAGCATGGAGGTATGAGAAGAACCATTAAACTGGTCACAGTAGTGTTTAAGATGACAGCTTTCTTTATTGCCCCAGGTAGCACGACTTCAAGTCTTTGTCATTGTCTTGACAACTCTTCTGTGACCAACATGGCGAAACCCCGTCTCTACTAAAAATACAAAATTAGCCAGGCCTGGTGGTGCATGCCTGTAATCCCAGCTACTCAAAAGGCTAAGGCAGGAGAATCACTTGAACCCCAGAGGCAGAGGTTGCGGTGAGCCGAGATCACACCATTGCACTCCAGCCTGATCAATAAGAGTGAAACTCAGTCTCAAAAAAAAAATAGATAAATAAATAATGTTCAGAGATGAATACAACCCACCAGATGTGATTGGAATAAAACAGTTTCTTTCCATCTCTATGAACTCAGCCTACAATCCATAAGCCTTTCTTTAGTTCATTCACCCCATCATTGGACTGTATCAAGTATGTATTACTCAAAATCCTTGTCTTGTGACTTTTGTTGAAGCCTGGCCTTTTCCATCTTTTCCTTCAGTAGATGATTGTTTATTGTTCTTGAACAATTTTAATCTTTTTATATTACTGTTTAAGTTCAGCTTATAGATATTTTATAAATCCTGACTCTTTCATGCAACATAAAACCATCTCTCCAAGCTTTATTTCCCATGTATTGGATATGCATGCATTCTTGGTCTTCATGTAAAGCAGGGCTTCTCGAAATCAACCACCAGAGAATCCCTAATCACTGAGGGGTCCAAAATGATCTCATAGAGGTTGGATTCACTCAAAGCCAATATGGTATTTGTTAATTGTTTAAAAATAATTCATGTGGTTTTTTTTTCATTCAGCATAAAATGTATTAGTGCTTCTTGTGGCGTGATTTCCTTCAGAATCTTTGAGTAAAACTGATACTTATAAAGTACAGCGTTTATCTTGTGTCTGGCATGGGATAGATTTCAAATTCATTTGAAAAGAAAGGTGGGAAGATGAAAGAAAACAAGAAAGAGGAAAGGAAGAAAGGAAGGAGGGAAGAAAGAAAAGAGAGAAAGAGAGAAAAAGAAATAAAGAAAGAAAGAAAGAAAGAAAGAAAGAAAGAAAGAAAGAAAGAAAGAAAGAAAGAAAGAAAGAAAGGAAGGAAGGAAGGAAAGAAGGAGGGAAGGAGGGAGGGAAGGAAGGAGGAAGGCAGTCACAAAGACGGAGAGAAAGAAAGAGGGAGGAAGGGAAAGAAAAAGAGAGGTTGGGAGGAAGCGTAGGAGGAAGAAAAGAAAAGGAGAAGAAAGGGAGCATAGGAAGAGAAAAATATAAAATGAAGGAAAGAATGAATGTAAGACTATCTGAAGCCTATTTTTGGCTCACATTATACCATCTGTCTCCAAAATGATAATTTATTTTATGATTTTTTTTCTGTTTCTAACATTTAGTTATTTAATTTTCACTTAATATTTTTGAATCTCTCATTCTACACTATTTTTCCAATTATTTAATTTCTTCCCCTTCTACTTCATTTTTCTATACTCCCTTCTTTGTATTGGATTATATATATTGTGTTGTGTTAAAATATGTCCTCATTTCTTTAATAACTATTTTTTAGCACTAATTATACACCAGGAACTTTATTAGCCATAGTAAATACAGTGAGAAGCAAGACAAAGGTGGCCACAGTTGATATGAAACTGAAAATTAGATCCTTGGACAGCTCGTTGGTTTCTTTAGACACCTTTTATTTCCTCTTCATCAGAATCACTTTCACTTGGATAGTCAGAACTTTCAGTTTCAGGAGCCTTGTATCCCTCCTAAGCCACCACCCCATTAAAATGCCACTAGAGGCCTGGCGCGGTGGCTCATGCCTGTAATCCCAGCACTTTGGGAGGCTGAAGTGGGTGGATCACGAGGTCAGGAGTTCAAGACCAGCCCGGCCAAGATGGTGAAACCCCGTCTCTACTAAAAATAGAAAAAATTAGCCGGGCATGGTGGTGGGCGCCTTCCACCACAGCTTCCAGCTACTCAAGAGGCTGAGGCAGAGAATTGCTTGAACCTGGGAGGTGGAGGTTGCAGTGAGCCGAGATGGCGCCACTGCACTCCAGCCTGGGTGACAGACTGAGACTCTGTCTCAAAAAAAAAAAAAAAAAAAAAAATGCCACCAAATACCGAACAGTAACTACATTTTCCTAGATACTGTATAATGACTACGTTTTCTCTGAAAATCCATTCAAGTTTCATTCCAAGTACTGCTGTCATCTTTTCAGTATACCGACGTGCTCCTGGCTGAGAAAGAGTTTTGCTTAAGCAGAAGGTGGACGTGCTTGGCTCAGGTGGGGAAAACGATGAAAAGGATCCCTGAGTGAACATCATTGACCATGAACATAAGGTCCTTCTCAAGATTTGCTTCCTTCTCAGATGAAGCGTGTTGTGTGAAACAACTTACATGATGATTTTCCCAGCTGGTGGCAGTTTGGAAAGGAAAACGCTGTTCTGTATTTCTTTCGGAACCAAAAAAATATTTCAAGAGGCTCGCAGTATTATTGTAACAACCTTTAGCATTTTTATTACGAATGTTTACTGTGGAAATATTTGAAAATATAAGTGGAAAAACAGAAGACAGTTTAAATAAACTAGGATATTCACTACTCAGAGGTATGGATATTTTGGTGTAGATCTTTCCACATGGAAACTTTTAAAATTATAAAAATGTATTATATTTACTATTTGGCATTATACCATAATACCATATGATATTTTTCTCTTAATACATGAGAACAGTCCTCATAACATTACATAGTTTTCTAAGATACAATTTTAATAATGGTTTAGGGTGCTGCCATATAACTTATTTTAAAATATCTTAATATTGAACACTTGAGTAATTATTAAATTTTCTACTATTATGAAGATGGGTCTGATGAATTTTGTTATGGTGAATTTTTCACATCGACCCATGCATATTTCCTTAGGATAAGTTTCTAGTAGTAGAATTATTGAGTAAATTTATAAGGCTGTATATGTAAATTTTGAAAGCTTTTGGTGCCTATTCTCAAATTATTTTTTGGAAGCTTTGTATCAATTTATATTTCCATCACCAGTGTAACAGATTTTTCATTTAACAAGGGGCATTATTATAAACATCTTTTCGATCTTGTAAGAAAATGACATCTCATATTTTTGATTTTTGAATTGATTGTTACTTTGTCTTTTTCCTAGTAGAATATTGGTATTTTTCAACTTTTTAAAGTCCATTATATATTTATTATGTTTTTCGTTTTTATTCTATGTGTTAAGAAACTATTAATATTGTCATTTTACAGATGTAAATATTTTCTCAGGGTTTTTTCGTTTGAATATTAATTTTGTTTACTGTGCTTTGGAGGTTGAGCTAATTAATTTTTTCATTGTAGTAAAACACATTTATATTTTTAATGGTTGTCTTTCATGTCATGTTTAGCTTCCATCTTTAATGCTCTTCCTCTCCAAAAGTCCAACTAAAAGACTATATAAAAAGGGGATTTCTACCAGTGCTGACAACTGGAAAAGTATGGACTTCATATGTTAGAATTTTCAAATTACATGATAGAAATATAAATGCATTTCTATAAGATATGCTACAAGCAGCCGGGCGTGGTGGCTCACGCATGTAATCCCAGCACATTGGGAGGCCAAGGCAGGCAGATCACCTGAGGTTGGGAGTTTGAGACCAGCCTGGCCAACATGGAGAAACCGTGTCTCTACTAAAAACACAAAATTAGCAGGGCGTGGTGGCACATGCCTGTAATCCCAGCTACTCGGGAGGCTGAGGCAGGAGAATCCCTTGAACCAGGGAGGTGCCATTGCACTCCAGCCTGGGCAACAAGAGCGAGACTCCGTCTCAAAATTAAAAAAAAAAAAAAGAAAGATATGCTACAACCAAGACCAAACTGAAGGAAGAGCTAACCAGCCAATGAATTCTACACAAATAATTGTAAGAAAACACAACAAATTTAGGTTCAATTATAAGTTTTAAAAATTTTCTTTTTTGTGTCTTCTATTTTTCAAATTTTCTATAGTAATATGTGTTTATATGGTGATACCAAAAGATCAGAAAATACAGGCGAACTTCAGGGTGTGCACACTGTGGTTATTTAATACATCCGTATGAGCAGCGGACATATCTTTCTACAACAGAAGATGTTGAATGTGAGCAACTCTATGTCATGGCTTTACTCTGTACACAACAGTGATTCTCAACCAAGGATGATTTTGTTTCCTGCTCCCCACCCTACAGGGACATTTGTCAGTGTCTGGAGACATTTCTGGTTGTCACAGCTAGGGAGGGTGCTCCTACTCTCTAGTGGATGAGGGCCAGGGATGCTGCTAAACATCTTGCAAGGCACAGGGCAGCTCCCCCAGCAAAGGATTCTCTTGTCCAAAATATTAACAGTGCCAAGACTGAGAAACACTGGTGCACAGACTTTGAGATGAATGATCTCCAAATTGCCTGAGGTGTGGGCAACCCAGAAAGTACACAAGGCAATCTATTGAGGTGAAAGAAAAAATGTAACATTTCAGTTTGTATTAATTTTTATTCCAAAAAGTTGTATTAATTTTTACTCATACTTAAAGTGTAGGTTGACGCATTTCTCTTTACATGGGCTGAGTGCCCCTCCAGTCACATGTCACGCTTACCCTGAACTGCCCTGAGGGATGAGAGAGAAAATCACTGCATGGATGGGGACACAATGGCACCCATTTGTTTGCCTGCCTCCCAGCACATTGTGACATCCTGCAGTTTCCATGGGCCAGGTCAAGTGTATTTATGGATGACATTATCCAATTTCAATTCAGCTACCTTTCACAACATCACCAATAACTTTAAAAGACAAATCAAGCTGGGCGCAGTGGCTCATGCCTGTAACCCCAGCACTTTGGGAGGCTGAGGCAGGTGGATCACCTGAGGTCAGGAGTTTGAGACCAGCCTGGCCAACATGGTGAAACCCCTTCTCTACTAAAGATACAAAAACTAGCCAGGCATAGTGGCACACACCTGTAATCCCAGCTACTTGGGAGGCTGAGGCAGGAGAATCACTTGAACCTGGGAGGCAGCAGTTGCAGTGAGCCGAGATTGCGCCATCAAATTCCAGCCTGGGTGACAGGGCGAGACTCTGTCTCAAAAAAAAAAAAAAAGGCAAATCAGATGGACAGAAGATAGCATCTATAATGCAAACACAAGCAAAGGGAAGATAATGGCAGAGCTGACATCTAAGAAAGAAAACTATTTCAGAAGAAAAGTATAGTACACCTGTTATTACAGTCTAGCCCTGACCATTGTTTTTGAGTTTTTATTAGTGTCCTACAATTTGGACTGACTCTTGAATCATTTCCTGATTACAAATCTCTAAAGAAAAACTTGGTTTTTATTTTCTTTACAAGGTTTTTAGTTGGCTTCCTAATGGAATAGTTTCTGGTATACAAATACTTTTTTAAATTGTAATTCGTAAGTGTATTACTAATGTTATGTATCCCTCATTTTACTTCTTCCAAGAAAACTAAAATCATGGAATTCCAAAGATCAGAAGGGATTCAATAAACAAAGCAGTTATATAAATCAATGACTTGGTTGAGGGCTCACTTATGCCAATGTAGGATGCTAACTTGGCTTTGGGGCACTCTTAAAGATTCTTCAGGACTATCTGGGAATGAACCTTCCCAGTAAAGAGGGACAAGTTGACGCTCATATTTTTGTTGCCAGTGCTTTCAAAAAGAAAGAATTTTTATCAAAAGGGGAAAATGAGAAAGAAGAAAAATCAATATTTTCATCTGAGGAATGTGAGCCCCTTTGGGTCAGATACGAATTGGAATGAAACAGCAGTCATGCCTCATTCCCTCTTGACTTAAATAATTATCTCTTGAATGCACCTACTATGTGGGCTCCAGACTAACTGATACCAAGTAGCCGTAAAACACATGTGCTGAACGCTGTAACTCATACCCTGTAATTCAACAATGTACAGCCAATTACTGACCAATGTTATCTGTAAACAAACAAGGATTCCTGTTCAACAACTTTGTATTGGCCCACTCCTTGTTCCATTTGCCTTTAAAAACCTGCCTGTAACACAGGCTGATGAAGCACTCCCCAAGGTAATTTGGAATTATGTCCCTAGCAGCTCACTTTGTCCCTAGTCCTCACTTTGGCTCAAGTAAACTCTTTAAATAATACTTTAAGCTTTGGTCTCTTCCTTTTAGGAGGACACATATATCTCAGAGCAAGCTCTCTGAGACATATACTATAAGAAGAATTAACAATATAATCCGATCTATACTGGAGAAGGGGATGGGATATAATCCGATCTATACTGGAGAAGGGGATGGGAACTCTGCATGGGACCGCTAGCAAAGAGTAGCTGTCTCCTCTCCCAGACCCCATTCCATAGTGTGGGGGAGATGTAATCTGAGTAAACCCAAGGGGCCATACTTAATTTGCATAAGACCAAGGAGAAATGTATGCCCAGGATGTGGTCAAAAACAATACAACAATCAGCTGGCTATCAGCGGTAGCTAACAGCTCAAGGTTAACACCAGTGGCAGCCCAAAAGCCAGAAGTTTAATGGGAGTGCAAGGTAAGAGATGGTCAAAGACGATCCTGCTAAATTCACAGCCTTGTCTAGTGGTCTGGGGAAGACCATGAGCATACTCAAGGCTATGCCATCTCAGTAGCAATGGAAAAGAGAACTTCTGAGCTACTAGCCCTGAAAATGACTTTGCAACATTAAGGCAGTAGGAGAAATCTGACATGGTTGATTCCATCATGCTTCTGACCTCCAAGCTGCCCTTGGTCATCTGTGGACATAGGCCAAGCTAACTTTAACAGGAATTTAGTTTATAGTTTAACCTTAAAGCAAAGATGATAATAGCCCTCCCCAAAATTAAACTGTCTTTGTAAAACTAATAAATGTCCATAAGTCTAGGGTTATGAGAGGGGCCTGAATTCTGCAAAGATGCAGGCATAAACAATAACCAGCCATTGTTCTGGCAGCCACAAGATTTGTAACCTTCCCACAAGATTTGTAACCTTCCCAATTACTACTGTAGATAACATCACTATTGTAGAACCTAAGACTGGCCTTTAGGGATGTCTTTTCAGACGTTTGCATTTATGACAACCAGCTGACTCCACCCAGAATGATGACCCCTGACTCAAAAAGTCCTGTGGTTCCCACACAGAGGTGGACTTAGTGCACGGGCACTGTTTTCCATACCTGCTATGGTTTTATCCCAAAACAATCAGCATTTGCCATTCTCTAGCCCCTTGCCTACCAAACTATAATTGAAAAATCCTAACCCATGAGCCTTTCAGAAGACTGATTTGAGTGATAACTCCATCTCTGGCGTGGCCAGCCTTGAGTCAATTAAATTCCTTCTTTACTGAAATACCTCAATGAAGTATTTACTTTACCACAATACCTGCAGTACCTCAATGCAATACTTCATTAGTCTCAATGAACTGGCTTTGCCTGTGCAGCAGGTAGGAAGAACTCATCAGGTGATTGCAATCCCTGGCTACATGCAAAGCAAACTTATAAATTTTCTGAACTGTGGACATAGTCTCCAAGCTACATACTGATCCAACAGTAAAAGGTGAAAATCTTATTCTCCTAGAAGTGTCTTAGCTCTGGCTTCCATTAAGAAAATGTCATAGACTGGGTGGCTTAAACAACAAAAAATAATTTTTTCGCTGTTCTGGAGGCTAAGAGTAACGATCAGAGCACCAGCAAAGTTGGGTTCAGGTGAGGGCTCTCTTCCTGGCTTGCAGATGGCCACCTTCTCACTCTGTTCTCACATGGCCTTTTTTCAGTGTGTGCAGATGGAAAGAGAGAGGAGGGGAGAGTTGGCTCCATGTGCACACACTGATGCGTTAAGGCACTAATCCCATTGTGAGGGCCTCATCCTTAGGATTTCATCTAACCTTAATTATCTACCAAAGGCCTCATCTCCAAATACCAACACATTGGGAGTTACGACTTCAATGTATGAATTTGGAAGGGAGACACACAAACATTCCATCCATAAAAGGGGCCTTAAATACCACCTCTGACCAAACAGTGGCTGAACACTAAGCTATGCTGACCCAGCAGCCAATCCTAGGAAGCCCCACTAATCTATAGACAGAGAAAATGGACTGCTGGTAGCTTGGTCTGGCAGAGTGGAGGGAATGAAGAGTGGCTGTGAGTCCGGAGGTTTCTTCATGGAGTGATGAAAATCCTAAATGTTCAAAAGTTGGATTATGCTGATAGTTGCACAACTCTGTAAATATACTAAATACTCTAAAAACCATTGAATTGTATACATTAAGTGGGTGTATTTTACGATATGTAAGTTATAACTCAAAAAGTTGATTTTTAGAAAATCATATGGAATAATTATAGCCCCAGATTCCTTCCTGAATAACAATTCAATTAGTCATTCATAGTATCACTAGAGAGTAAGTAAGTTTTCTGAATTTTAACCAAGGCTTAGTATGAATTGCTACAAGCCTTAGTATGAATTGCTACAAGCCTTAATATGAACTTTAGTAATTGAATTTGGCAATGAAAAAGTTTAACGTTTTGAAAAGTAAAATATTGAAATTAAAAGTATGGAAGCATCTTTGTAGGCCTGCACCGAAATATAGGAACCCAAGTTTAAAGTTTAGGGGAGTCAAATCACAATATTGTAGAAATGTAGCTTAAAGCTCCTAATGAGAGAATCATAGAGTTATGAACACAAAATTCATCAGATATATGAAAGAGAAACTGGCAGTGGCTGGAAATCATCTGCTGAAAGCAGAAAATAAATAATTTTACTAATTTACCTTGACAACAAAACAAGAAAGCTTATCTCAAAACATTATGGTGGAATTTAAAGTATAAGAGAAGAGATTGACTTTGCTCACCCATCTCTAATTTCATGGATGAGGCTCCTATAATAAAAGACAGATTAACAGGAGACCACTATACAAATTTATTTAATATGGGTTTTACATGATAAAGGAGTCTTCATGAGAAAATGAAGACCCAAATAAATAAGGAAACCTGTGTAAGTTTATACCTTGGTTTGATGAAGAGTGAACAGTTGTGGGGAAGTATAATTGGACAAAGGAAGTATGACCTAATGATAATACATCGGGGGGAATTTAACAAAGCCTGTCTGTTCAAATTCTTCTTGGCATCTCTGTGTCTTTAGCACCTTTCCTCTGAGTATAGAGAGGGCAGCTCTCGAGTGAAGATTTTATGGCCTGTTTCGGGGAAGATCAGTAAATTCTTTCTAGGTTTTAAGACCTGCTTCAGGGGAAAAGACATGGGAAGGTAAGAGTGACCTTCCAATTTCTGCTGTTTTCTCAATTGTCAAAGTGCCATATTTTGGGGTAGGTAGCATGTCCTCAACACCATCAAAAGGTAGTGTACAACACTGAAGTAATCAAGGCCGTGTGTGCTATTGACATAAGGATAGATCTAGAGATTAATGGGATACAATTGAGAGTCCAGAAATTATATATAGGTAAATATATGGCCAATATATAAATATATGTGGACAATAAGCACATGAGCAGATGCTTAACATTGCTACTCATTAGGGAAATGCATACCAAAACCAGGAATTGCAACTTTTACATATTACTGTTGGGAATATAAAATGGTGCAGCCCCTTTGGAAAAAGTTTGGTAATTCGTCAGAAAGTTTATAACTATAGAGTTACCATATGACATTATAATTCCAATCCTGGGTATACACCCAAAAGAATTGAAAGCACATGTCCACACAAAAACCTATACTGTAAATTTGTTCAGAGCAGCATTACTCATAATAGCCAACATGTGGAGATAACCCAACTTCCCATCAACTGACCAATGGAGAAACAAAATGTGATATATCCATATGGTGGAATATTATTCAGTCATAAAAGGAAGAAAGTACTGCTATATACTACAGCATGGATGAAACTATAAACCAAAAATAAAAATCTAAGCTCCCCAGCCATCTTAATGGACTCCTCCTCTTAGCCAAGGGCATTCTAAAGTTAACCTAAAAAACTAGTATAGGCCATGATGGGAATGGGCAGTCAAACATGCCTCATTACCATTAACATCAACAGAGACCTTAAGACTGATAGAACAGGCTGGGTGCGGTGGCTCATGTCTGTAATCCTAACACTCTGGGAGGCCGAGGTGGGTGGTTCACCTGAGGTCAGAAGTTCAAGACCAGCCTGGCCAACATGGTGAAACCCCATCTCTACTAAAAATACAAAAATTAGCCAGACAGGTGGCACATGCCTGTAATCCCAGTTACTCGGGAGGCTAAGGCAGGAGAATTGCTGGAACCTGGGAGGCGGAGACAGCAGTGACCCAAGATGGTGTCACTGCACTCCAGCCTGGGCGACAGACTGAGACTCCGCACTCCCCCACCCAAAAAAGCAAAGACTGATAGAACGGACTCTTTAAGTATGATAAGAAACATTTACAATCTATTCTCTCTGAAGCTTGTTATCTGGAGCCTTCATCTGCAAGATAATATCTTGGTCTCCACAACCCCTTACCTTAAAGGAGACATTCTTTCCTATTGATTCCAGGTCTTTAGATAGTGACTTAACCAATTGCCAATCAGAAAACGTTTGAATCTGCCTATGACCTGGAACTCTCCACTTCCAATTGTCCCACCTTTCCAGGTGGAACCAATGTACATCTTTCATGTATTAATTGATGTCTATGTCTCCCTAAAATGTATAAAACCAATTACCCTGGGCACATGTTGTCAGGACCTCCTGAGGCTGTGTCACAGGCATGACCTTAACCTTGGGAAAATAAACTTCTAAATTGATTGAGGCTTGTCTCAGATACGTTTTGGTTTGCAAACCTTTTTGAAGGTTTTGACATTATGTTAACTGAAAGCAAGCAGATATAAAACATATTGTAGGACCCCATTTATATAATGTTTTTATATAGGTTTTATTATTACTTAGATATAGTAATAACAACACATCAGATGACTGCCATTGAAAAGATGGCTTGTAATTCACAGTTCCTAAGAGGAGAGAGCATGCCACACCACAGGGGGCCACATGAGAAAGCATCTGGGTTACTCAGGCAGCAGAAAGAAAGGGAAAATGTGGGCAAGGACCTTTATTGTGGTTTCTATGGGAAGAAACAGGCAAGGTAAGGTAAACAGGCTTGAGATTGGCTAATGGGAAGAATTTTATCAGGCTCTAAAGTACAAGGGCTGACACTAATTGCCTGGTATATAGCCTGGGATGATTAGCACAAGGGATAGCATGAGAGCCCCATAGAGAAGGTGGCTGCGGGAATAGGCTGTGAGTTGGTTGATCCACATTTGAAAAACAGGTGATTTGCTTACTATCTTTAGGAACTGGGTAACTAACACCAGAAGGAGCAGTCCCTCCAGGATTAGCAAAACCCCAGATGTTAAAGCCTCAGAATACAGAAAATAAACCATGTGGTAGATACAGGCACATATGAAATTTCCAGCCTAGGCAAGTCCATGGAGACAGAAGGTAACTTCATGGTTATCAGGACCTGGGGGTAAAGTAAATGGATGCTGACTGCACATGGATGTAGGGTTTCTTTTTAGGGCAATGAAAATGTCCTGGAATCAGCTAGCAATCGTGGTTGCACAACTTTGTGAATATATTTTAAACATCTGAATTGTTCACTTCAACAGGGTGAATTTTGTGATACGTAAATTTATCTCAAAAAAAAGAAAAAAGAAAAAAAGTTACATTAGTCATGAGAAAAACTATTCTGTGAAAAAAATTCCCTTTAATTCAGAAGAACTGGTTTTAGCAGAATTCATTTTGGACAAAATCGTTTTTAAAATTTTCCTACAGTCAAAGAAAGGAATATCAGGCAAAGTCAGTTTCTTTAGGAAAGCAGATTTTTCTTTAACCTTCATTTAAGGTATAAGGTGTCTAAACTGTTGCTGTAGGCCAAAACTCTAAAAGTATGTATCAAGTCATAGAGTATAATGGATATCCATTCTCCCCAATTTTTGACAAAAGACTCCACATACTGAGGTGGAGCTAATTGTACCCCTGTTTCATATGGTGACTGAGTTCCCATGGTGACTGACACCTGACCATTCAAAGTGTCATACTACCTTAGACACAAAGATTGGCTTGAACATTTAGACCAAATTATCACTAAATTAAACCTCACTCTGGCCCAATTTGAGACTCCTACATGAAGAAAAGGAGGGTGTTTCTTTCAAGTAGAATTGAACCTGGCAGTATATGAGCCTAAAACTCCTAGAATCCAACTATAGAAAGTGAGGCCAATAGGGTGCTATGATGTAGAGAGAGATTGGGTCATGGTGGCTTCACTATGCACCTGGGATAAGCCAGGCCTAAAGTCCATACCTAGATGTTTCTGTTGTGAAAGATAATAATTTTGTTTGTTTGTTTTGTTTTTTTCTTAAGCTAGTTTTAATTGGGTTTCCTGCCATTTGCAATCCAATAAGTCCTCAAGGAAACCCAGAAAATATTTTCAGAAAAAAAAATTCAAATAAAGAAACAAGCTAGTGTTTATAAATTGCCTTATGGGCTTTATCTGATCTTTTTTACTCAGGTGTTGTTAGTTACATTTTACATATAAAATTTGGTATCTGATGAATTTTTTTAAACTAAGGATGAGAAGAGTAATGCAAATTACTCAACAACCATGTAGCTAGTTAGTGAGCAGAAAAAAAAGACAAAAACCCAAGTCTTCTGGCTCTAGTTATGAACTGAGTCATCTCCTTGATAAGCTAAAATGATCATCTGTCTTATTTTCAAAGCCATTGAACAATTTCCACCAAAGGCATACAGGCCTTGGCTTTGCTTTAGATAGAAAAAGTATCTTTGCACAAACATGAATGTAATAGCTCTTGGTGTCTTGAAATTTTTCTGAATGTCAGATATTTCTCTCTGTGTAAACTGCCAGACATTTATCTTATTATGATCATCTGCTTTTTCTCTTTTGGAAAGATATTTGAAGGGGGGAATAGGAGAAATATGTATCTTTCTAGCCATAGCAGACTGGGCCTAGGTGTTTGTTAGCAGTCCTCACTGTGGGATTGACAACCTCAGCTGTTGATAGGCCACTGCGAGACAGAAGACAGAGAATGCAATTCATCAGTTCACTGGGCAAATGGGCTTGTCTTAATGTTACCATTTTCCTTATGGCCATAATAACCCCCTGCATAGCACACCTGGAATAATTTATCTACATTTGACCGATCAGTTGAGAAATTGTTTGGGAAGTATGTGCTCTCTCTTTTTCTGCCAGGAGCTGGTGGATTCAACAGTGAGCCAGCCAAAGCATGCTCTCCAAGGCTTATGATGTGCTGACATATTACTGAAAGGTGATCACCTTCATCCTCATATTGGCATTTACTATCTCTGACTGTGTCAGCCCCACTTCCCAGTTCTGCACAGCAGCAGACACAAAGGTCACAAGCTGGCTGCAAAGAGGTCTGTGTTGTTTTTGTTTTCCATTGAATTAATTTTGCCATCATTTCAAATCTATGAGTTCACATGAAAAAGATTTTTTCTGGCTTCTCTTGGAATAGCAGAATGTTTAGCCCTACAGGGCTTCCATTTTCACATGACAATACTTGGTTGCAGTTGGGTAGGAACTCTCCCATTTAGGCAGGAGGCATTGCCTTTAGTTTGCTGAGGCCTCCAGTACACCTGACACTCTCATTTCATTCATTTAGGTTACCTGCTTGGACTCTGGAGCTATTTGAGTTTGCAACCTCTGCATGAGGAAGTGAAAAAGAACTTGGAAAATTTCTCTTAGACCTAAGATTACGGATTAGGCTTGTATTGCGACCAACCATTTGCCTTTGTTAAGTTTTGGAACTACTAACTGCTCATCCAGATAGGATTGTTTCAAACTTCACTCTCTATATATATATTTTTGTAATTCAATTTTTCTTTTTGACTCGGTGAGAAATACTCAACTTCTAGTTTAAGAAGCCCACATCAGAAAAGGATGTTTGAAGTACTAATCAGTCATAAAGTGATTCTTTATCTCAGACTCACAAATGGAGAATGTTTCTTGCTGTCTCCAGCCATGTGTTAATGGTTTCTCTGAGGTCACCTGTACAGATAGATCTTTTGAATTTCACTGGGAACACATGTGGTTTTAAGCTAGATGTTAATTGGAAACATTTATAGTGTCAAACATTTGATTAATGCTCTGGGTTTTAATTGAAAGGAGTAAGCATTTCTTAAATCAACTCTGCACAGTAATATGATTTTTTAAAAAGATTCCTAGGCTAGGTTAAAATTTATTTGAAAACTGAATAATATTTCAAAAGCAATCCTCATCATGTAATGGTGATTTGCCATCATTCCTGTTAAGCAAATATTTTGGGGACAATTACTTGCCAACAGATAATTAGAAAAAAAATAGTTGCCAATAAATGCAATACTGCTTTTGGTTGATGGCCAGTAATAGTTCAGAAACATGTTGACTGTGATTTCACTCTACTGTAGAGTTTTTGGTACAAGACAAAACTTCCTACATGTTTAACCCTTTAAATAACATAGAAGGAAAAGCCCATTGCCTCTAGAATAAGAGTTGCTCTGTGTGGCTGGGACCCTCTAAACTAAAAGAACTAGGACATAGTGTAGGGATCAAGCACTGAGGTAATATTCAAGAAGTCCAAAGTGGAACCCAGGTTTTTTTTAATGTGCAAGAAGTCCAAAGTGGGGCACAGTTACATTCAGAAGAAGGAACATTTTGACTGCAATTTTTGCTCATAGAGCACACAAATTAGGTCTCCAGATGGTGCCCTGTAGACATAATTAAGCATTGCAATAAATCACATGGCAGTGACATGGCAATTATTCTTGGGCCCCTACCCCTCCCTTGTCAGGTGCTTGGGGAGGTGCACCCAGACATTCTTTCAGGTGTTCTGAAACAATGATGTACCGTCTATTAGGGGCCCAAAGGGGGATGCTGCCATTAACTTTTTACTGTCAGCCAGGACAGATAATAGGTGCAAGATGTACTCTGGTGCTAAGATATTACTTCTCACTGTTGTAGTACACTTAGTATTGTAAAAGAGAAAACAAAGAGTGGAGAGAAAAGTGTTGCAAGGCCACATCTACATGATTGTTCCAGTTCGAAATACAAATAGTTTAACATGCCAATCAGTTCTTTGATTTCCACACCACCAAATGGCTTGCTTTACATTTTTTTATCCCACCAAATTAACTACCAAATCTGGTTTTTTGGAAACATGTATTCTTTATCCCTTTGTTCCTTCAACATGTGCGTATTTCAGCCTTCCTCAAACTTTAGTAATGTATAAGTGTCTTTAAAACCCCAAGGATATATATACACAGATCCACCCCCCACAACCAGGATACATGGACATTTGCTTGAGAAACACTGACTTAAGAACTGTAAATCTGATTCTTAGGAAAATGTCCTATAATGCAAAATAGTCAATGCAAAATAAAAGTAAATTGTATTTTTATACTGGGCAAAATACTTCCAGAGAATTAAAAAACATAAAATTTTGAAATTCTGTTTAGTTTGAGAAATTAATAATATATATATATTTTTATTTTTACTTTTTCTCCTTTGGTATAGATGGGATCTTGCTATGTTGCCTCAGCTGGTCTCAGACTCATGGCCTGAAGCAATTTTCCCACCTCAGCCTCCTAAAGTGCTAGGATTACAGGCATGAGCCACCATGCCCAGCCTGATGCACTTTAAATCCCTACTATGTATCAGGCACCGTAACAGGCCTTGGGCCTACAAAGCTCATTAGGGATTTCCCTCTCTGTCAAAAAAAGAGAGAGTGGAGAACAACAGATCATCTGTATTCTCGTGCAGCCTATGTGATTCTGAATTTCTGGGTGACCTGAATGGAATTTTGTCACTTTCCACTCTGTTGCAGGCTATTGAAACAGAACTGAAAGGACCTCCAAACGTTGAAAAGCGTGTGTTTTAGTTACAGCAAATGAGGATCTTCTCTTTTCAGTGTTCACTAGGTCCTTGCATTTATTTCCCATGGCTGCTGTTACAAACTGCCACAAACTTGGTGGCTTAAAACAACACACACTTATTATCTTACAGTTCAGGAGGTTGGAAGCTTGAAATCAGTTTCACTGAGCCAAAGTCAAGGTATCAGCTGGGCTGGTTCCTTCTGGAGGTTGCCCGCATTCCTTGGCTCATGACCCCTACCTCACATCACTCAACTCCTGCCTCCATCATTTTACCTCTTACCTCCCTCTGATCTCTCTCATTCCTTTTATAAGAATGCCTGTGATTCATCAGGCCCACTAGGATAATGCAAGATAATCTTCTCATTTCAAGATCCTTGAGTTAATCACATCTGCAAATTCCCTTTTGCCACATAAGGTGACATTCGCAGATTCAGGGGATTAGGATGCAAACACCCTTGGGGCCATTATTCAACCCACCACTGTCCCTTAGGTCCCAAATCTCGTTCTGCAGTCCTGACCCCATGCCTTCAACCATATATCTCAACTTAACGTTGACATCACTTCATAGTGAACAAGTTTCAGCACGAGTCAACTCCTTCTCCCTGTAAAATCTATTCCACAACGTTGGTTTTCTTTGTCTTGTAACAACACTGTCATTGTACCTTTTATACAATTTTAAAACCTGAGTGTTGTTTCAAAAATCTGTATCCTTTTTTTATCCCCCATATGCTCTCTGCCTCCTGAGACCCAATATTCTGCCTTTGCAATGCCTCCCAGTCTAACCCTTTGTACATCTCAGCTGCTACCAAACTCTGCCTCACAACAGTCACGTGTCCTGTTGAGAACTGCGTAAGATTCCTAGCTAAATGTCTATACTTTTGGACCAGATTTTTTTTTTTTTTCAGATGGAGTCTCACTCTGTTGCCCAGGCTGAAGTGCAGCAGTCCAATCTTGGCTCACGGCAACTTCTACCTCCCAGGTTCAAGTGATTCTCCTGCCTCAGCCTCCCAAGTATCTGGGACTACAGGTAAGTGCCACCACACCAGGCTAATTTTTGTATTTTTAGTAGAGACGGGGTTTCACCATGTTGGGCAGGCTGGTCTCAAACTCCTAACCTCAGGTGATCCTCCTGCCTCGGCCTCCCAAAGTGCTGAGATTATAGGCATGAGCCACCACACCCGCCAGTTTGCTCTTGATTCAACTCAAGAGAGTGCCTGGACTAGAAAAAAATGATTAGGTCAAAAATGTTTTGGCATGAAAATTGGTGGCATCTGTATGCAACAAAGCCTAAATAACATCTTTCTAACTGCTTAATTACTGGATCCACATTTATTTTTCTCCAAAAATGCATTTTGTATGTCAAGCAGAAGCTATAATAGATACTGTTCTCAACTTTAGAGCTTCTCTACACTGGCACATTGCTACTGTCCACTGTGACTGGGGCCCCGCCATTCTTTGAACGTTTCTCCTGTGTTAACATCCAGTGTGTGGCTCACATGAGGGTGGGGGCCTTCACACCTTCCTCGCCTTTCATTCACTGACAAACACGGAGCACTCAGTGTTACCCCAAACTCCCTTTAGCAAGTATTTTTATCTCTATAATTGAAAGCACAGTCTAAAATAATTCTTCTCCATCAAGTTTGCTTTTATTTTTTTATTTTTATTTATTTTTTTTTTTCAGAATCTCACTCTGTCACCAGCCTGGAGTGCAGTGGCATGATCTCGGCTCACTGCACTCTCCACCTCTTGGGTTCATGTGATTCTCCTGCCTCAGCCTCTCAAGTAGCTGGGACTACAGGTGCTGGCCACCACACCTGGCTAATTTTTTGTATTTTAGTAGAGACGGGGTTTCACCATGTTGGTCAGGATGGTCTCCATCTCCTGATCTTGTGATACGATACGCCTGCCTCGGCCCCCCAAAGTGCTGGGATGACAGGCATGAGCCATCGTGCCTGGCCGCTTTGTTCTTAATTGATCTAAGATGCTACCTGCTTGAAACCCCTTATGACCCAATCCCATAGAACCATCAGATTTTAGACATGCAAGAGTCAAAGCATGTGATTTCTTAGTTGACTGATATGTCTCTTTCCTAACGTCAGAAATTCTTTGAGGGCAGGAACTATGACAACACGTGGCAGATAGTGTTAAATACAAAATAAAGCTAAACAGAAGCATTTGTATTCATTCAAAGTTAAAACCGATGTTTTGTAAGGAAGTTGATCTCAGAACTTGACTACATTTTTACCAGCCATAAGCAAACCACTTCTTTGTAGGTAATGAACATTAAAACATCCATTCACTGAGATAATGATTTTTCTGGAGTTTGTTAAACTTAGCTTATTTTTGAACTCCTAATCCAGCTGTAGTTTCACAGAAATAGTGTAAAACTTTAACCATAAATTTTATGTCTCTCAGTTTTAATTCAGAATCTCAACTGTCATATCACAGGAATCGTGTACAGTGCAAATAAGGAATTTCTACCCCATGCTTACAAACAGAAAGAAAACTAGGTATCGATTTAAACATTTACTATCTAAAGATATGCTTTGAATTCTTACTTATTCCTCAGGAACTCCTCAGAAATTTGCACTTGATTTGAATTCCCATTGAACCACCTGTAAATGTTAACTTTGAAAATGCAGCTTCAAAGACATCTTATGATAGATTTCTGCTCTAAGACTCTGTAAACTACTGTGCATTTGTGTTTCAGGAAGAGGCAGCACATCTAACTTCATGTTTCATCAGTTTGGGGTATTAGGTCTTCTTTATAGTTGGCTGAAGTGTTAGAGCAATAGGATTTACAGAGGCTTAGAGTTATTTTTCCTTCCAAAGTCTCTTTTATTAAACTCCTTGATATTTTCTTAAAGTTTTATTAACCTTCCATTGAGATGAAACATAAAAAGTTCTTTATACTGAAAAATAAGAATAATATTTTTAATAACTGCACCCAGTGTATTCCCTTTCCTTTATCAGAAGCTTGTGTCTCTTCCTGTGTCACATTATTCCATTGAGGCAGGAAGCTAATCCATGAGGTGTGGAAGAAGAAAGTATGGGGTAGAGGAAGTCCAATTTGACAGGAAGTAGGAGACTGGCTGCTTCCAGCCTAGAAAAGTATGGGGAAGAAGAAGAGTGACTGAGGTAGAATAAGAAGATCAGATATAAATCCTCTCCTCCACGTGTGCGGGGCTGATTCACAAAAAGAGGGGGTTGTAGAGATTTCCATATAAATGTGGGGAACCCTGGAAAATCAAGACTAGTGGCTGCCTTCTCAACTGCACCCTGAGAAAACCATATACTTGCTTCTAGTTGAGAGATCATCAATGGTGCAGTGTTGATAGATGGAGAGAATTAGACAAATAAGCTTTCTAACACTGTTGAATGTGGCTCATGTCCTAAATATGGTGTGCAAGAGAGCCAGAAATTTCTATACCCCAAATGACGAAATGTCAACGTGCTAAAAGGGTCAGGGGATTCACGTCCACTTGGATTTAAAATGGAGACACAGACTGTTGAGAGTTAGTCATCAGAGGTAAAAAACCAAGATCATAGACTACAGCTCTGGGTACCTACAAAGTGCCCTCGGTGGGGTCAAACTCCACCCCAGTCCAGTCCAGCCAGCTGTGAGGTCAGCCCATGGCTCTGAGGTCCCTCCCATTGCCATGAGGTCACCTAAGGGCCCTCATATGTATGGACAGGAATGGGTGAGTTGGATCAATGATACTCTTATAGATTGAACATTTTGCAAAAAGGTCTAATAAGAATAAAAGGACTGTTTAAACCCCCAAACACTGAAATATTAACTGGAAAGTTTACATAGCATTCCCTGCAGCTAGTCAACATACAGCATGATAAGGGCATATAAGAAAAGTTATATAAATTATAAAAAACAAAAAAGTTAGGCTTTTTTTTTGTACATTGGAGTAGTGGAGTTTTTAATTTTTCTACCTCTCTACCTACATGTAAAGTTCTCTTTATGGAGTTATCCATACCCAACGTCAAAATGGTGTAAATTACATATACATATTTGGTAAATATTTGCTAAATGACCCAGTGAGCTCCATTACTGATTCGGTGGTATGGAGTTACAGAAGGCAATAAAAACCAACACCTCATACCCCTCCCTTTTTTTCTCATCAGAATCAGAAGCATTTTAATGAGGGATTAGGTAGTTGGACATGATACTGGTAACTTTCTCTATGGAATGTCACAAATACTTTGTCCTTATTATTTGTGATTGCCCCTGTAATTTGTTTGGGCTCCTATAACAAAATACCATAGACTGGGTAACTTATGAAAACAAGAAATTTATCTCTCACAGTTCTGGAGGCTGGAAGTCCAAGACAGAGGTGCTGGCAGATTCAGTGTCTAGTGCGAGCCTGTTTCCTGGTTCATGAACAGCTCTTTTCTTATTGTATCCTCTCATGGTGGAAGGGGAAGGGAGCTCTCTGGGGTCTCTCTTATAAGGGCTATAATTCCATTCATAAGGGCTCCATCCTCATGGCCTAATCACCTCCCAAATTCTCTACCTTCAAACACCATCATCTTGCTGATTAGGTTTTAATATATAAATTAGGAGTGGGGCAGGGGAAAACATTCAGTTCATAGCAGCCGTCTTCAAGTTCTCAGATTCAATGAAGTATTCAAGATGGACACCTGTAACTCCAAACTCAAATATGAAGGGTAGATGTGATTTGTAGTAACTGTTTTACTAGGGACAGTCTCACCTGAGGACAAAAAGGTGCACATACCAGAGCAATGGGAAGAGATCTTATAGGGTACCGTAAATACCTAAGGGAGTTGCCGGGGATGACTTCCTTGTCAAGCAGGCAATCAGGAGCTGCTGTTCATAAACGTAGAGTCCAAAGAAATGAGTCAGAACAGCATATAGAATTCTCCAATTCAAGAACTGTGACCTCATTCACAGGATTCGTGAAAAGGCACTGTCTTCACTCTCTCCTTCCAACCACAACTGAAGGGGAAGAAGGAGGGCAGAATACAGGGAGGGAAGGAGACGCCGTGTCAGAGAGGACCACCCAGCCCATCCCTTCTGCTCCCAAAGCCACCATAACCACAGACCTAGCCCACCCAGGCAGAAGGGAAAGACAGAGGTTATTAGGAATTAGATGGAAGGTTTTAAATAAACAGGACTGACTTTCAAGAACCCAAATGAGACACTTCAAAAAACCAAGAGACCGAAAAGTCAGAGAGTTAAGCTGAGATGTCATTAAACATCCCCACTGCCCAGAATAGAGAATGTGGTTGACAAGATAATTAGAAAAAATAAAACTATTTCAAGTTTGTCCTACAAAGAGTTTAGATTCCTCATTAAACTGGTTATATGAGGCTCATGACTCCTACATCTTATGGTTACTTTCAAAATTAAATGAGGTTAAAGTCATGAGACTAATGCCTAGGAGGCACTTAATAAATGCTATTAACATTCCTCCTCTCTTCTTCTAAATGGTTTCTGGTATCTTTTCATCTTTATTTACCTCCATTAAATAACATTATTTACATATAAATTTATCCATATAAAGTCATTTATACAAGGGTTTTCATATTAAATTACTGTATATATCTGTGCATATATGCACATATGTGTGTGTGCATGCATTTGCTTTTATGTGTGCATTTGTGTGTTTAAATGAAATGACACCCCACTGACACTTTCATCTGTTTTCTAGAGACAAGACTAGACCTCTCTACCTTGATCCAGAAATAGCACTGGCCTACAGTTGTCTTAGAAAAGGTCAAAGGAGATGGGACATTGTAGGCCAAAAAGAAGTGTGAGAGTCAAAGCCTAAAATTGGTAATGAATAGTCTTTTGAGAAATGGGTAAGAGACCCAGCCAGGCAAAAGCAGAAGATTCCCACTGGAGTTAATAAAAGGAGACAAAGTTGGATGAATATGGAGGATCAAGATGGGAGGATTAAGGTGGGAGAATTAAGACTTGATTCTGTGGGCTACTGGTTTTCTTTCTTCCTTCCTTTCCTCCCTCTTTCCTTCCTTCTATCCATCCTTCCTTCTCTCCTTTCTTTTCTTCTTTCTTTCCTCTCCCTATTTCTTTTCTGTAAGCACCAACAGGTAGATTTTCTACAAATAAGCTCTCACTGAGAAGTTGAACATGTAAAGCAAATGAAGGCAAAACTATTCTGGTTGAAGGGAAGAGGGGCCCAGAGACTACTCTACTCAGAACCCCCAGGGTGCCTCCTGCAGAACACCTAAACACCCTGTAGAGAAAACACACTTACAACAAAAAAGCACCACGGCAGCCAGCGCCAAATTCTTGCTGTTTTTTTTTTTTTTTTTTTTTTTTTTTAGCAACGTGGTGATCAACTGAGTAGAAAAGTGAAACATGATGGGGAGGGCCAGTGATAGCACTTGTGGTGGTGACTGTGCACAGTGTGCACATGACTAAGCTAGAGCTGTGGTCCCAGATCTCTCTTCTCTGCAGGGTTCTGGATTGGAGTTGGCCACAAGAGATCCTGTGTGGGATTTGAAAGGCAGAAATGAACACAGTTGTGTTCATGATTGGCTGTTTTCAGTGCCTGTTGCAGCTCACACATGCTGCCATGAGCCCATGGTAATTCCAGCTCCTGCCACATCTTCTTCAGTTTCTCAGATGATGACTGGGCTAGTTGTATATTTAGCTCATGAGACGGTGCTCCAACAGACCCACCACATCCTTGAAGTCGGCTGCTTAGAGGAGCAAGAAAAAGATGTGGGTTTCCATTTTCCCTTGCTTTCTTACACATCGCAGCCATCATTTCTTCCCAACTGCTTGTTCTATTGAATTCAAGCACAAACACTAGGGGCAGGATCAAGGGGTACATGCAAATTGTTTCACCAGCTCCCACAGTGTAGTAAAGTTACATCTCCATAATGAACCCCTTCTTCCATACCCTGCCCTGTTTTCTAATGCTCTGACAGAAGCCTGGGTAATGCCCTCAGTCTAAGGTTTGGGTGATAATTTCCTTCCATGGTAAGTTGATCTTAAAATGACGGTGAGTCTTGGCCGGGGGCGGTGGTTTACGCCTGTAATCCCAGCACTTTGGGAGGCCGAGGCGGACAGATCACGAGGTCAGGAGATCGAGACCATCCTGGCTAACATGGTGAAACCCCGTCTCTACTAAACGAAAATACAAAAAATTAGCCGGGCGTGGTGTCGGGCGCCTGTAGTCCCAGCTACGCGGGAGGCTGAGGCAGAAGAACGGCGTGAACCTGGGAGGTGGAGCTTGTAGTGAGCTGAGATCACACCACTGCACTCCAGTCTGGGCGACAGAGTGAGACTCTGTCTCAAAAAAAAAGATATGGTGGGTCTTCCGGGTGGAAGTGTTCGTTTGGAACTGAGGCTCAAGGATGTTGAGATCTCTTAATACTGATTTAGAAGTGTGGGACACCAAGATAAGAAATAGAGATGACAAAAAATGCCATGAGTTTTCTAAGGGGAAAACATGAAGTAATAAACAGGCTAATAATTAGACTCTATGCGACTTTCTAGGGGACAGGTAGAAGCAGGGAGAGAAAGAAATCAATGTAGGGGCCAAAGGAGAAGTCAGAGGAGTTGGCACAAGTCTGGAAGAGTATAGTGTCATGAAATCCACAGAGGTGAGTTGAAGGAGGAAAAGCTTGGTAGTTTCCAAGACTGCAAAGAGATCAAAGAATACAATCTGTATTGAGTAGGAGAAGGAGAACAGACTTTGCAAGAACAGCTACTGTGCAAGCGGTACACATTCTGGCATGCAGGAACCAGTGCCCACAATGGGCCCTAACAGATGCTATCCCTTTTCAGGGCCTGGGGCTGGGGTCACTCTACTCTTCTTGCTTCAAGAGAAGAGATTAGTTTTTACCATTTAGCTTATCGGTTTATCAAAGCAGTCTTACTTTCTTCTCTGAAAGTAAGAGAAATGCAAGAAAATGTACTATGGTAGGGAGGTGAAAATGGAAAAAAAAAAAAAAGAGTACATTGTGCTCGCAGGAAACAGTAACCTCCTCAGGTCATATTTTGTATGTTATTTTATTTATTTATTTATTTATTTATTTATTTATTTTTGAGATGGAGTCTCACTCTGTTGCCCAGGCTGGAGTGTAATGGCACAATCTCAGCTCACTGCAACCTCCACCTCTGGGGTTCAAGTGATTCTTCTGCCTCAGCCTCCCGACTAGCTGGGATTACAGGCACCTGCCAGCACTCCCGGCTAATTTTTGTATTTTTAGTATCGATAGGGTTTCACCACGTTGGCCAGGCTGGTCTCGAACTCCTGACCTCGTGATCTGACTGCCTCAGCCTCCCAAAGTGCTGGGATTACAGGCGTGAGCCACCATGCCCAGCCACATTTTGTATGTTATATGCCATAGGAATTCATTTATTCCATCAAGAAATATTTAGTCCTAATTATGTAGTCTTTTTCTATTGGCTACAGTTTAGACTGGGAAAGATGTACTTGGTAATAAATTGAACTCAGTGAAAATTTAATCAGTGATTTTGTTCTAGAGCCATGCCCAAACCCCCCAGTGAGGTACATAACGTCTCAAAGAACAAGGGATAAATTAATATTAAATTGGAAAGGACAAAGAATACAACTTCCTAGGTGTAGAAATCTTAACCCACACAAAGAAACAGCTTGTGTGCAAAGAAGGTGATCATTCATGTGATTTTTCACTGAAGTCTTCTTGAACTTAACTGACTGTTACCTCATTAATTATCCCCTACACACATGATGGATGGCATGTGTGACCCATTACCATGTGTCTACACTATGCTGTGCCGGACTCCCAAGATTTCACTGTAACTTCGTGCCTTTCTTTCAGGTTGGAGGATGGATATTGGAATATAGGTAACAGACAGGTTTTTTTAATAGAAATAATCTTAAACCTACTCAAACATATGAAAAAGGCAAAGTATTTGCACATATTGTCACTAAGCCACTATTATTACAGAAACATCCAACAGTCAATTATCATCAGGCAATAGTATTTTGCAACTTTCTAGCTGAGAACTTGTGGTTTCTAAAAAAGAAAACTACTATTTCCTTCTAAGACTTCAGAAGACCACCTATATTGTCCATGTGGAAGGCACAAGGTGTCCCATTGACTGAAGGAATCCTGTGTCTTGGATAGCTGCTAGCTGCTTTAGTAATTAGGCTTCCAAAAACACAACCACAGGCACTCGCTGGCATCTTTATGAGACCTCCAAAGCACCTGGATAGAGGCTGAAAATGTTGTTTGTTCTGGAATGGCCAAATCTTGGGCGATAGAGCAAGCTTGGATAGACGAAGCTGTAGAAATGCATGCTTTCTCATTGCATCTGTTCTTGTCCAATTCTCAATAAAAGCGTCCATTAAAATGCCAAATAACACCACAGCAAAGAGAATACATATCAAGAGGAGAGGTTAGTCAGGTTCAGTCCACACCTGTGGGTCAGCTCACTCCAGGTTCTCCCCCCACGTGCAGATGAGTCAGAATCTTAAGAGTTAAAGATCAAAAAGACCTAACAGCTCATTTTATCCAGCCCCAGGCACCAATGCAAGAATGCTGTGGGTCTCACTTTGGAGGGTCTGGTTTTGTGTGTTTGGGGTGAGGACAGCTCTCTTTGAGATCTCACTGCTTGCACAGAAGGAAATTCTGATCTCCCAAGGAGGCAGAGGTGGGCATTGTACAAACAGAAAGAGCTTTTAAATGTCCAAAGCCCTTTATTTTAAGGGGGCTGAAGGAACTTTTTCCATGTGTACTGTTAAGGAAAAAAAAATGCTATTTAAACAAAACCTGACTGCAGCTGTGTCTGCTTTCTCGGCCAGTGACATAATTCATCTTTGGGGTAAATAGTTCTTTTGTTTCAGCCTATTTTTGCTCCCCAACCCTGACCTATGAGGGAAAAAATGAAGACCCATGCACACAGCATGAATGAGTTAGTATGAGACCAAAAGTATAAATGGACATACAGACATACCTAAAAGATCTGATTCATTGTAATAAAATGAGATAAGTTTTTGGTTTTCTTGGGAACTCTAGGAGAGAAGCCTTCAAGTGTGTGAGAAAAGATAAGAGACAGATATAAGAACGATCTGAAGCCGTGGTTCTCAAAGTAGGCTGGACACTAGAATCAACTGAGTAGCTTTGAAAATGTTGGTGATCCTACCCCAAATGCTTCGGATTTCATTGGTTTGGGGTAAGGCTTGTTCACTGGGATTTTTGGAAGCTCTTTAGTTGATTCTAACACACGGCAAAGACTGAGAACCATGATATAGAGAGACTGAAGCAGAAGGTTCCATAAAGGGATGCAACCTATAAGAGGGTCTCTCTCTTAGGAAGTAGCTAATACATTTATAAAATTATGTCTGACATTAGATTGGAAATTGTTCTCTTCTCTGTGATATAATCACTTCTCACTGCCTACCTGCTAAACATCATTAAAGCTCTCATCATCAGGGGCTCTGTGGGATAGAGGAAGAGAGGATCCCATGAGTGGGACAGAGCGGAGCAGAAGTGAGATGTCAGCTTTGGGCGCTGTGATGGAAGCAGGACCACTGGGAATTCAGAGGGCCAGAAACTCACAAAATGAATGTGAAAATGGAATACCCACCCATCTGTCTAATTCTAGAGATTTGGGGGAAAATACTGTCATATCCCAAGCCATTTCTATTTAAATGTTAATAAGAAGGAAGTCAAGAGAAAACCAAAGATTGAGAATATCCAGACAACAAAGATTTGGGTTCCCAGACTATCTGGGGGGCGAGGAGTGGACTTCATGATTATCATTGTGTAGAAAAAGAAAAGCAAACAAAAGGGATTGGCACTGCAGAAAGTCCCTGGCCAAGACAAGATAAGACATTGAGTATTTGACTCTCAGGTTTGGATTCTTCTCATTAGATTCTAGAACCCCATGATCTGGTGATGATGTTCCCTTACTGCTGGGGGAGTTAAAACTTAGCTCTGGAAATACAAACAGACTTGGCAATTCAACCAGACTTCATGTTATGGAGACAGTGCTAGGCACAAACCAAGATGTTTATGATCTAAAGTGATAGGCACAAACCAAGATGTTTATGATCTAAAGCAGATTATGCATTAATGTCCACATGTGAAAACAAACTGTATGATTATTATCGACCAGCATATCATTATAGACCAGCAAAGGTGGTGTGTGTGTGTGTGTGTGTGTGTGTGCACGCTCGTATTTTAAGGAAAAGAACCTTGCTTTGAGGTAAGTATGCATGGGTCAAAGGAATGAAAAGGAAGTAAAGAACATGGAAATTCTTCAAGTGAAATAACTGACGGCTGGCAATATGTCACAAACAGCTCTGTTCAGAGTAGATTTTATTAAAACTATGTGAATTTTTAAAAATGAGTCTCTAGGGAGAACTGATTCTGGTTTCTAAGCTCACAATTATCTCTAGGTTCTTTTTTCCTTCTTCCTGTCCTTGTTTTTTGTTTGTTTGTCGAGCACTGTTCTGTGAAATTCACAGACGCAAATTTTTAAATTTCAAGGCATCATACGTTCCAAATTTTCTTCTTTACAACTGCTTAAAACTTTGCTTACAAAGAGCCATGAAATCAACTGATGCATTTCTGACTACACTAGATGTATTAAATGAGATAAATGTGAAGCCACCAACTCAGATATGGCACACAACAGGCGTTCCATACACATGTATTTAATCCTAGGTCTCACTTCTGTGCGCCAAATTTGTGTAGGTAGATTGCTGGGTCAGAGAACATATCTGTCTTTTGTAGATAGACATTGCTAGATTCCTTTCCACAAATGCCAAACCAATTCATTGTCCCCAACACAGTGTTTAAGAATGCCATTCCCTTGTGTCCTGGCCTTTGCTATATGTTTATAAATTTTTACTTTTAAACCAGTTATTTTGATGATGCATAGAGACACACTACACTACAAAATATTCATGTTT
This sequence comes from Pongo abelii, assembly GCF_028885655.2. Taxonomy (NCBI): domain Eukaryota; kingdom Metazoa; phylum Chordata; class Mammalia; order Primates; family Hominidae; genus Pongo; species Pongo abelii. Next base: position 13,257,283 of record NC_072004.2, on the reverse strand, counting down.
TTACCTTTGGATCTTTGTGCGATTGAAAATTTTTGAAGAGATCGACTATATGTACATGAATCATTGAACAAACATTTAGTAAGACCTATGTGTCTTGATTTACATGATGAAGAAACTAAACAGCATGGCTTTCATCAACAGCCCTTGAAGATGCTGATGATAATCATGAAGTTCCTTATGCCACTGGGGACTCCTTAGCCAAGATCCTGCTCCTCAAGGGTGAGCAAATAAACACGTTTATAAGAAACAGATGGTTATATGAAGACTTTTCACTATAACAAATGGTGTGTCAAGATGATGACTTTCTTCTCCAAGTACTGTAAAGATCTGGGATTTCCTTTGGTGTGGACGGTAAGTGCTGCATGCATCAGCCAGACCTCCAGTCCAAGCGTGATGAAGATAAGGATGAGGAATTGCCTAAATATTTTAAATTCCATCTTTCAGATTGTATCTAGATCTGATTGTATCTAAAATAGGACTTACTCAATGCTTCATTTCTTCCCAATTTTGGTTGATTCCCCTTTGATAGAGGGACCAACTTTATACTCTCAGATTTTCTTTTGATAGATACTTTACTTTTGGAAAGTTCTGCATTAGAAAAAAGAAATTAGAGTATTTCTGGGGAATAACAGGCTTAAAAATAGGCTTGCAATATTGATAGGAGGGAAGGAATTTTTTAAGGTATTCTTCTCTAAGGAAAAGCAACTCATGGAGGTCTGAATTATTTATGTGCTATTGTAGATGATTAAAATGCAGCCCCTCATATCACTTGACCATCCTTTACCAATCTGACACTAATTTGGGGGAACAACCTGATCTCTTCATTTTCTTCCCAAATACTGTGACTTAGATCTTAAGAGCAAAACCATTTTTAGCTATGATAGGGAATCGTAGGATTTCACTGTCATACTAATTAGAAATTTGGAATTTCATAATTACAGGGTACTGATAGGGGAAGCTTAACCCACATACCTAGTTTTTAAATTCCAACATGGGCCGGGTGCTATGGCTCATGCCTGCAATCCCAGCACTTTGGGAGGCCGAGGCGGGTGTATCACCTGAGGTCAGGAGTTCAAGACCAGCCTGACCAACAAGGTGAAACCCTGTCTCTACTAAACATACAAAAATTAGCCAGGTGTGGTGACTCATGCCTGTGATCCCAGCTACTCAGGAGGCTGAGGCAGGAGAATCACTTGAACCCAGGAGGCAGAGGTTGCAGTGAGCCAAGATCATGCCACTGCACTCCAGCCTGGGCAACAGAGCAAGACTCTCAAAAAAAAAAAAAAATCCAATGTGTTCCATCTACAGAGTAAATGTATTACTTGCCTGGTTCTTAAGATAAAAAGATAACTTTCCACTGAGGTCTAAGAGGGTTTTAATCCTTGCATTTAGGTCTAATTGCTGTTTCCATAGCCTCCTGCTACCTGATATGATTATTCTCATTCCTGGATCCCAGAGTCATAAACTTTGTATTATTTGAGTACACATATTTTCTGTTATAATAAAACAAGAAAAATCACGACAACACTGAAAACTATGTTCAGCCGGCAAGGTAATGACACAACTCTAGAGGAACTTCTGCTAAATTTAAGATCAGTGGAGCTGGATTGAGAAAACAGGGCAGATCCACTTCAAAGGCCACCAGGAGAGAGTCTTTCCAATAAATCAGAGAGGACATGAAAGAGTGGCTCGAGGGTGACATTCTCCCACCACTCATTGTCCCAACGTCTGCTCCAACCAGGAGTCAACTTATCTAGTCTTCAACCTCATGCATGGGAGCTGCTTTCTGATGTAGCTAAAGTAGAAAATTGAGGCAAATGTTAATAATAATAAGTGCTGGAAAGAGGCTGATTTTAGAAAATCAATCAAAATATAACCCACATTGAAGATGTGGTCGTCAATATTTAGATGCCAAATTACAGATACCACTATAACTATAAAACAAACACAGAGAAATTAATAAAAATATAATTTGAATGAAACTTTTTAATGTCTTTTTGGACTTTGATAGACCAATTAGACAAAAGTAAATGAGCACAGTTAAAATATTAAGAATTTAAAGTTTTTTAAATATTTTGAATTTATATATAAAGATTATATTACATTTCAAACATCTACAGAACATTGATGAAAGTTGACCATGTATCATGACATTAATAAAGGATTGTTATAAGAAGCTCTTACGAGAATTTTTCCAAACTGAAAAGAAATTTCTCAGAGTTCTGATGTGTGCAATGTACAATGAAATGATTACCTCCTAAGATTTATGCAAACTTAAATGTTATTTGTATTGTTAGTAGCTAGAAGTTAGCTAGTAGGTAAGCATTTTTTGCTGAGTTTATGCTGTGTCTGCTATCATACCAAATAAGAGAATGATCCCAAGGTATCAACTATCTGGATTTCCATTATACTAAATTGCCTTTTCTCCTGATTAAGTCAACTGAAAATAGTCATACTCAGTTAAAATGAACGTAAAGAAAAAAGTCCTTTTGTATAACTGTTGCTAAAAGATACCCTGTGCTAAAACTGAAATAGTCTCAGAACGATGGGATTATCACCTTGGTTCATTTCACACCTAGGCAACTTGATGCAAATTTTGCCCATGTGCAGAACTGGTCCATTGAGAAAGCCAGGGGGAACAATATTTGGCTCCCAGGCTAACCAATCACAGCCACACATTAATTCTAAATAGAGTCAAGCTGGTATGTTTCAATGAACTACTTCCGATTTATGTCAGAGAGCAGTTGGTCTTATTATTAGGCAAATTCGTAAGTTCCAGTCTTCAGCTTTTCTTAGTCATCGTTGATATGCTCTGGGCCTAATCAGGGCCCACAGAAAAATTGCAGGTATGGACATTTTGAAGCAGTGGCTTTCAGTGTCTTTCAAGGCTCCAGAATACAGCTTGAAAGGAAAAAAAAAAACAAAACGGACTCGGATGAACTTAGAAGAATGCCAAAGTGAGAGAAATGAGGGAAAAGAGAAATGGGAATGTGTGCAGAATGATAAATTGACTCTACGTCAAATGAAATAGATTTTGAAATAACTGTGAAAAGTGTTAAATATCTGAGCATAAAGGGCCTGCCACTGACAAAAGATGAATAAATGGGGCACTTCAAAGATGGAATTTTCCAGCTGTGGCTCACAGGGATCTTCAAAAGCTGTTCCATATGAGATAGCAGGAAAATATTTTAATAATAAATAGAAACAAATAACTGTGTATAATGACAGAAATCTGGAGACAGCTATTTACTCCCCATTACAATGATCAAACAGAGATGGTGTTGGTTGCTTTTTAAGACATGTGTGTTTTAAATTATTATCATTTAAATTCAGACAATGAAAACTTGAGTGTGATTTTTTTTTCATATTCTCAGGAGAATGAGCATAAAGTAATTCTTCAATAATCACTGGGCAAATACCTGACAGACCACAGAGAAGTTAGAAGAACAGATACCGAGCCCTGTGGCCTTGATTTGGGCATAAAAGAAAGATGTTTTATGTGTTCATGTGTTATTAGGGATGAAACAAATCTCTCAAATGTGGGCAGGGGGTCATGTCACTGAAACCAGAGATGAAGTCGAGAGCCCGGGTCAGGTAGCGTCTCCTGTGTTCACTCTCTCAGCTCAATGCAACTGCCATTCCCTTCTTCAAGGCCTCTGTATGACTTGGCTGAGCTACTCTCATCATTCACACAGCAGGGCTTCCACCCCTTTTCTTGGAATATCTGATCACCTGTTCTAGCAGAAAATCTTTTCTCTGATGCAGCTGACATGGTCTTCTCATTGTCATCTTTATCCCCTGAACTGTGCATTCAGATCCAAACCAGACTGACCATTGACCAAAGAATAAGCCATCCAGGGCAAGGCGCAGTGGCTCACGCCTATAATTCCAGCACTTTGGGAAGCCGAGGAGGGCGGATCACGAGGTCTGGAGATCAAGACCATCCTGGCTAATACGGTGAAACCCCACATCTACTAAAAAAAAAGAAAATACAAAAACTTACCCAGGCGTGGTGGTGGGCACCTGTAGTCCCAGCTACTCAGGAGGCTGAGGCAGGAGAATGGTGTGAACCTGGGAGGTGGAGCTTGCAGTGAGCTGAGATCGTGCCACTGCACTCCAGCCTGGGCAACAGAGTGAGACTCCATCTCAAAAAAAAGAAAAAAAATAAAAGCCATCCAGTATTCTCCTGAAAGGACTTCATGACCAAAACCAGTAAGCTGAAACTCATGCACACAGGGACCCATGCTCAGAAGGGCTGGCCTGAGGTTTAATGCTCTGCAGTAGCTGTCTTCACATTCTTGATAATTGTATCGATGAATTGTTATTTTGCAGACTGCATCTGATGGAACCAGGGAACGTCCTCCGGCAACTTAGAGCTTCGACTCACATTTAGTCTCCCTTCCCACTGCCTTCCACCATCCCCAGGTTGGGTTTCTGGTTGCATGATCTCTGCCTCCTGGCCCCAGGCCCTGCCGTACCTCCCCATCCCTGACCTTCCACACATCGATGGTTGCTGCTGTCCAAGCGGCAACTGGGCCATGTCAGCTGAGGGGAGAAAACCTCTGCCTTTTGCCATCATCCTCTGTCCCCTGGGGTGGGCCAGGCACACACATGCCCTGTCATTTCTGGGAAAGGGAATTTGGGCAGCAGCTCCCAACCCAAGTGGCTCCATGGTAGCCTCTCACCCACCTTCTGTCCAGGTACAGAGTTGACAACCCATTGAGGGTCACCCAAACACAGTGAATCTGGGCTGTGGGAGATAGACTTCTCTGCCTCTGGCAGGTGCCCTATAACATTATTTAGCTAGATCTAAAGAAATCCTTCTATGCCAGGTCTCTGCTTAGATACCTGTGAATAACAAGAAACTGATTACTTTGTGTTGTAAAATGCTGAATCCCTGGGGAATTTTTATTCAAAAGTTCTTTATAGGCCAGGCACAATGGCTCACGCCTGTAATCCCAGGACTTTGGGAAGCCAAGGCAGGTGGATCACCTGAGCTCAGGAGTTCGAGACCAGCCTGACCAACATGGTACCATCTCTACTAAAAATACAAAGAATTAGCCAGGAGTGGTGGCAGGCGCCCGTAGTCTCAGCTACTTGTTAGGCTGAGGCAGGAGAATCACTTGAACCGGGGAGGTGGAGGTTGCAGTGAGCCGAGATCATGCCATCGCACTCCAGCCTGGGTAACAACAGTGAAACTCCATCTCAAAAAAAAAATAAAAAAGTTCTTTATATTCAGCTGAAAATTGGTACTACATTATTGCTACTAACAGATCCTAGTTCTACCATCCAGAACAAAGCAAAAAAGCCTGTGTCTCTCTTCAATAGAATAACTTCTAATAGTTGAAAACTGAATGTCATATTCTCCCAATTCTTCAGGAAAAACATTCTTATTTTGTTCAGCTTTGCTAAGTAAAGAGGTATCAAGGCTTCTTTTCAGACTGGCTAAATTCCTTTGGAATCACTCTTGTTGCTTAGAGTGATATAAGATACACCAGATTTCCTCTGACAAATATTTACTTCAATAGGAAGTTTTCTGCCTCCACCTGGACAATAGGATTTATACTATCACGTGCAATAATAGCCTCACAGTAATGGTTAGCATTGAGTTTGTAGTTAATTAAAAGCCCAGGGCCGACATAAACTCAAACATGTCTTGTCCCCATCCTTAACTGATACAATTGATTTTTAAAATCTATGCACTGGACTATGCTTTTATTTCTAGTAAGCTTTATCTTTCATGATTTGACCACATTCTCTAGCCAAATGAGAACTTTTAAGTCTCCATATGTTTGTTATCAGACCTCATCCCTAGCTCTGTGTTAACAGCCAATTGTAAATGTCCTTTCGTGTAAACGTCACTCATTTACTTATTTAAATACATATTGAATTGATCAAAGGAGTAAGAACTGCATTTGGTGCTGGAGAGTCAATGATGAGCAAAACTGGTTCCCACATTCACGGCGCCAATGGTCTACTGATGGTGCAGACATAAGTCAAATATCACACAGGTGAGTGTGCTAAGAGCTATGGTCAGCAGAGGTCATGAGGACGTAAAATGGGAGGAAGTTATCTAGTCTGGGAGGGCAGGGAAGACTTTTCTGAAGGAATGAAGACAGGGTAGAGAGCTAAGCAGAGCTGTCCAAGAGGTCTATAATGGGAGCCGCATATATCATTTTAGATCATCTAGTAGTCACATTAAAACATTTTTTTTTTGAGACAGAGTCTCGCTCAGTCGCTCAGGCTGGAGTGCAGTGGCTCGATCTCGGCTCACTGCAAGCTCCACCTCCTGGGTTCATGCCATCTTCCTGCCTCAACCTCCCGAGTAGCTGGGACTACAGGTGCACGCCACCACGCCCAGCTATCTTTTTTTTTTTTTTTTTTGTATTTTTAGTAGAGATGGGGTTTCACCATGTCAGCCAGGATGGTCTTGATCTCCTGACCTTGTGATCAGCCCGCCTCAGCCTCCCAAAGTGCTGGGATTACAGGCATGAGCCACCGCGCCCAGCCAAAACATATTTTTTTAAAGTGAAATTAGACTGAGGGACGTGCGAGGGATTGGGAAGATACTGGTCCCAGAGCACAAAATTTCAGCCAGACAGGAGGAATATGTTCAAGAAATCTATTGTACAGCATGGTACAATAGCTGTATACTTGAAAATTGCCACCAGATGTGGTAGCTCATGCCTGTAATCCCAGTACTTTCGGAGGCTGAGGCAGAAGGGTCACTTAAGCCCAGGTGTTCAAGACCAGCCTGGACAGCACAGCGAGACCCCATCTCTACAAAAGTTTTAAAAATTAGCTGGGCATTGTGGCTTATGCCTATTGTCCCAGTTACTCAGGAGGCTGATGTGAGAGGATTGCTTGAGCCCAGAATGTCAAGGCTGCAGTGAGTTGAGTTGGGGTGCCACTGCACTCCAGCCTGAGCAGCATAGTAAGACCCTGTCTATAAAAGAAAAAAAAAATGCTAAGAGACTAGATTTTAAGTGTTGTTATTACAAAAAATGGTAAGTATGTAAGATGATTCTTTATGTTAATTGCCATTTTACAATGTATATTACAACATAATGTTGTACACCATATATATAAGCCATTTTTATCAATTAAAAAAACAGGAAAAATGAACAAAAAATACATTCAAAATAAAGAATGGGAGAAAGGGAACAAAATCTAGGGCAAGAATTTTGAGTGGTGTGATTTTATGACTTCTTTATTAAAGCTTTTTCTAGAATTGTTAGAGCTGTTTTACTAAAAAAGAAAAAAGTGAAATTAATTTTAATAATATATTACACCTAATCCATTACATCCAAAATATCATTTCAGCATATAATCAATACAAAGCTATTGAGGTATTTTATGTCTTTTTTTGCATTAAGTCTTTCAAATCTAGAGTCTATTTTATAATTTAGACAAACCACATTTCAAATGTTCAATAGCCACATGTGGCTTGTGGTTTCAACATGGGGCAGTGCAACTGAAGTTAATGAGGTGAGAAGTAGACGGGGGCCCTCCGGCAGAGGGGACCGTGTGTGTCCTGACTTTCTGGCAGGAAGAACAAGACCTGTGGGAGAGACAACAAAAGCCAGTTTGGAGCAAGATGAGAATGAGGAGGTAGGTGGGCCTGATTAAGCAGGACTTCAAGGATGTATTCACTAATTTTATCTTTATCTCAGGCTGGGCATGGTGGCTCACACCTGTAATCCTAGCATTTTGGGAGGCCGAGGCAGGTGGATCGCCTGAGGTCAGGAGTTCGAGACCAGCCTGCCCAACACGGTGAAACCTCATCTCTACTAAAAATACAAAAATTTGCCGAGTGTGGTGGCGGGCACCTGTAATCCCAGCTGCTTGGGAAGCTGAGGCAGGATAATCACTTGAACCCTGGAAGCAGAGGTTGCAATGAGCCGAGATTGTGCCATTGCACTCCAGCCTGGGCAACAGAGCAAAACTTCGTCTAAAAAAAAAAAATTACTTTTATCTGGATGTAATGCTGAGCCAGTGAAGGATTTTAAGCAAGCATATGACATGGCCATATTTAAAAACCTCCCTTACTTTCTATGTTTCCATATAAATTATTGGTAGAAGCACTGAGTTCTTTGACCAACTACAGAAGGCCAACACTATTCATTGCTTGGATTGATTATGATTTACTAAACTGTAGACTTCAAAAAGTAAAATATGTCTTTTGCACTCACCAGAGAGCTGACACATAGAAGGTCCTCAATATGTATTTGTTGTGTAAATAATGAATAACAATTGAGGTCCTCCCCAGTGGGCTACTTTCCAAGCACACACAGTTGCTTAAAGTCAGGTAGCTCAGCTGTTTCTATGAGAAGCAAGTGGGTCCTTCCCTGGGGCTTCCAAAGTCACAGCTCTCATAACCCTGCATCCCTGACTCTCCCCAAAAAAGATCTTCTTTCCTCTCAGGAGTAGGAGTTTCTATCAGTTACAAAACAAACAAAAAATTTAAAGCCTTTAACCTGTTTAGGCTTATCAGAGCACACTCCCCACCAAAATCTCTGCTTCTAAGATTTGAGACATTTTGCCCTGTTACACCAAAACCATTAACAACCCACTGAGACAAAGCACTAAGAACGCAGAACACAAAGCTTGATTCCCTCAGCCTCCCACAGACCCAGAAAGAAAATACCAATTAACACCTTACAGGTCAGCCTGGGCAACATAGTGAGACCCTATCTTTATAAAAAATTTAAAAATTACCTAGGCATGGTGGCATGTGCCTGTGGTTCTTGGGAGCTACTCGGGAGGCTGAGGCAGGAGGATTGTTTGAGCCTGGGAGTTCCAGGCTGCAGTGAGCTATGATCGTGCACCACTGCCCTCTTCAGCCTGGGAGACAGAGCAAGATCCTGTCTGAAAAGGAAGAAGAAGAGGAAGAGGAAGAGGAAGAGGAAGAAGGAGAAGGAGAAGGAGAAGAAGGAGGAGGAGGAGGAGGAAGAAGAAGAGGAAGAGGAAGAGGAAGAACGTGCGCCACTGTCCTCTTCAGCCTGGGAGACAGAGCAAGATCCTGTCTCAAAAAAGAAGAAGAGGAAGAAGAAGAAGGAGGAGGAGGAGGAGGAGGAGGAGGAGGAGAAATTACAGATTATCTAGCCACCCGTAAGTAGCTCTTTAGGGGTTCTCACCCAGGTTACAGGGAATCTTGGCTGTGTAGAGAAGATGCAGAGTTGTTCCCCCAAAGATGTCTTATAGGCATTTGCATGTTTGGTGGCCGAAAGAGGAGTTGTGTTTGAAAAAGAAAAACTTGGGGAAGAACAAAGGTATATTGGAGAGGCATCCACGTCTTAGGTCAGCCTGAGGAATTAGATTTAAACTCTGAGGATAAAGAGGTTAAGGACAAAAGCAAGGGTAATTGTGTTTCTGGATGATGCTTGAGTCTTCGTTATAGGCTCCATGATTCTTCATGCCCATTCAAAGAATGAGATATCAATATGGAACGGTCCTAACACATCCTGCCACAGGTTTCAAAGCATCTGGCCCTGAGAGCCGGGAGTGTAGGCTCATACCTGCAGAGATGCTGTGGTTAATGATAGGCAAGAGAGGCCTCAGAGCAGGTTCTTATGAATGGCACTAGTAGCAGAGCGTTTCAAGTGGCCAACTCTCCCTAAGGAAAATGAGGCTGATGGATATTCATGTGAAGCAACCCACAGAAACAAGTTGGTCAAATAAAATATAGAACACCCACTTACATTTTCATTTCAGATGAACAATGAATGATATTGTGGTACGAGACCTAAAATCAGTATTACGTGTTGCCATAATGTTTAAAACTAAGATGGTCTTAAATGGCCTAACTGGAAGTTCCCCTCTTCACTGTATTCCACAGATACAATTTATCGGCCAATCAGCCCTCCTTATCATGAAAACCAGGCACAGTGCCTACCTTTCCCTAGATAATGGGCTTCAGTTCCTTGCCAGCTCATGGAATTGTTCAAACAAGCCGATTTCATTCTCCTGCCAGAGACAGGGCTTACCTCACCCTCTTGATACTACAAAGCCTGCTTCCCAGGGCTCCTGTTATGTTTACTCGGTTCCCAAGTTTCACCTCCAGATGGCCCTGCGTGGCGTGCAGAGTTCTCCCATACCAGGTTGCACGTGACTAATAAGCTGCTGCCAATCTCATCTCTCTAATGTCAGGTGTCATATGTTTCACCATCCCCATAACCATAAGGTGAGACTCCTCCCTCACCAATGGAGTAGAGAGGTGACCAAGGCAGATATCCCATTTGGAACATATTTATATAAAAAAATTCATGCTTATCTGAAATTAAAATTTACCTGAGCATTTTGCAACTTTTGTACATGTGTGCTAAATCTGGTAGCCCTCTCTGGAAAGTACTATAAGTAAGAGGCATAGACTTCAGAAGGAGTTGAGGTCATAGAGCCCTGCAGTGAGGTGGATTCAGCCTTGAGGTTCTGGGTTTTGTTTGTTTGTTTGGTGTTAATGCTACTTGGACCGCATTGCACCCAGCCTTGTAAGCTCTGGGAAAGTCAGGTTAAACCTGTGTTACTAACTTGATTCTTCCCAAGACACTGTTTCACCTCCAAATTTTACGAGGAAATTGTTACACATAGTTATTAATCAGGGCCTCAAAGTTGAGATTAGAATTCCAAATTTTTGACCGATAGCACTCTTTCCCTTAATGACTTCTTTCTCTGCCATTTAATTAGCACTAAAAGTTAATGGAGTTTTTTCTCATGTGCCATCTCATTGAGTCATGGTTGCATTATATTGACTGTGTTGGAACAATAACTCAGTGGTCACTCTTCTCACACGTGTCTTTTTCTTTCTATTCTGTCACTATTCAATTTTTTGAAGTCCATCCCCACAATCAGCCATTCTGAAAACCTCTGCCAGACTACTCTTCCTAAATCTCAGCTCTGATTTTCTGCCACTTCCCATCTCAAAACGGTAATTCACCCACAGAGTAAAAGTTCCATTCTTTAAGCTCACATTTAAAAATCTTAAATGTTACTTTCCAAGAATTTCTTCATACAAAATATAAATCCCAATTACCTACTGCAGTCTGTACACTCTTTGCATTTTTGTTTCTCAGCTCTTCCATTTGACCCTTTCCCACCTGATGTCCCCCCCACCGCATAGACCCCAACATTACCCATGATATCAGACCTTGTTTAAAGGTCACCCTGAGTATCTCCATGGTTGAATGAAAACTTTCCCCAGTGTAAGCTCCCGGAGTATATGATCTGCTTCTCTTCACTGCATAGCTCATAGCATGTTTTCTTTCTTTCTTTTCTTTCTTCCTTCCTTTCTTCCTTCTTTCCTTCCTTCCTTCCTCCCTCCCTCCCTCTCTCCCTCTCTCTCTTTCTTTCTTTCTTTCTTCTCTTTCTCTTTCTTTCTTTCTTTCTTTTCTTTTCTTTTCTTTCTTTTCTTTCTTTTTCTTTCTGACAGAGTCTCACTCTTTTGCCCAGGCTGGAGTGCAACGGCACGATCTCGGCTCACTGCAACCTCCACCTTCTGGTTTCAAGCGATTCTCTTGCCTCAGCCACCCAAGTAGCTGGGATTACAGGAGCTCGCCACCACGCCCAGCTAATTTTTGTATTTTTAGTAGAGACAGGGTTTCACCTTGTTGGCCAGGCTGGTCTCGAACTCCTGACCTCAGGTGATCCACCCACCTCGGCCTCCCAAAGTGCTGGGATTACAGGCGTGGGCCACCATACCTGGCCCATAGCGTGTTTTCATACACGTCTTTCCTCCTTGACAGATGAACAGGTCCATGAGTACAGGAGCCACATCTGATGTGTCTTGAAAATCTTAATTCATTGAATTGGATTTATTTGGTTTTATTTTTATTTAATAGATCAATAACTCTTTCTGATAAGAACCTTGAGGCCTTTTATTCTCATCTGAAAATGAGCCCAATTTGCATTCTTTCAAACTTTTGGTCCTGTGGAATTCCACCACTGAGAGTCATCTAAGAAGACTATCCAGACACAAGTCTCTGCTCCCTCCTTCACTCCAACAAGAAAAGTACCCAGTTTTCTGTTTCAATATGAGGCTTTCTATACCATGTTGAAGAACAAAACAAAGCAAGAAGGAATCTACTAAGAAAATGTTTCCAAACACCAGAATTTCAAGTTTCTTCCTACTGTAACAGTGGATGAGTCTAGATAGTTAAATGTTCCTGGGGTAGTTCTTTCCCTGCCTTCTAGTTCCTTCATGTGAAGATTTTCCAATGCCAGAATATTCTCAAGTCCTCCTCCTCCTCAAGTCTTCCTCAGGTTCCCAACATAATCGGTTTTGTTGTTACATTTGTTGGTTTCCTTGCTTGTTTGTTTTCATGCTGTTTCCTTCTGTGCTGAAAAGCACACAACCGTCTTCCTGGATTGAAGGTGAGAGAGAAATGTAGATGTTCTAGTCAAGCCATGCATTTTCCATCACTTCAAGTCAGTACTGTTTAACTATTTGTCCAACATTTATTTAGAGAAGAGCGTGAGCCTTGTATGGGAGAAGAGGTGGCAGGACCTACCTGCTGAGCAACGTGTCTCTTCTGTTGCTCAGTAGATTCAGTCTGGACTGAAACCTTGCAGACTTTCTGCAGGAGGGCAAAAGTCCTGTTAATAAAGCACAGTCATCTCCTTATATTTGTAGAGCTTAGAAATTGTCAACCCAGGTCATTGCTATGCCAACCAATACATGCTGCCTCCAATTTCAGGCATAAGCTAGGTCTGGTTTAAATATCACTCCCTACCTGCATCCATCCCTTCTCACAGCTTGCATGCACTGTGTGTTATTTGAGAGGAAACGTGCCATTGAGGTGTGGAAAGTGCATGGGCTGTGGGAAGGAGGCCATATCCACACTGTTCTCTTCCCTAGGCTTTCAGCCCAGACACAGTTCCTGCCATGACGAGTGATTTGCGAATGATTGCATATTCCTGGGGAGACATGAGGAGAGACATAAAGTGAAAGTGAGGAAATGTGTTCCTAGGCTCTGTTCACTTTGTACTCATGTACTCACCCCAGAGAATTTTGTCATCTGGATTTCTTCCAGAAAGTTCTGACACCTTTAATTATTTCTGCTCGTCCATCAGGAGCAGACCAGGTGCTACTGATGGAAGACTTAAGGCTTTGCTTTTGTGGCAAGTGAACGCAACACCAGCCCGCAGATTTCTTATAAGAAGAAGAGGGATTCACTCTCAGCTTTGACCGGAGTGACCTCTGCCAACATCTCCCCTCTGGAAAAGTTGATGTATTGTTCATAGCTGAGATCTCATTTCTTTTCTTCCTTCTTCTTAGATTTCAGTTGGGATTGGTGTCTTCCCCTGGGTTTATAGCAACAGCAAAATAAAACTTTAAAATGGCGTTCAGCTCATTACACAGAAGCCAGTTGGCCAAGTCTTGTCATTCTAAGGTGAGTGGCAATCACAGGGGTAGTGGAGATAATTCTGGGTGTATTAAGTGTCATCAGCAAATCAGAGGCTTCACTCTTTCTTTCTAGTGGAAGGATAAAAGAGTCGCTGTCTTTGCCTGTGTTAGAGAGGATTTCCAACCCTTCTACCCAGGCTTAGTTTTCGGGGTGTTTACATTTTAGTATACTGCTCCATCCTCGGTGAAACAAGCCAGCTTTTTTTATTACCAACTTCCATTTTTATCTGAAATATGATTCTTCTGAGCTTTGTAGCCTTATTGCATGATATCCTATCACATGAAATGCTGTAAAGAAGAATGAGATCATGTAGGTGAAAGGATTAGTCTAAGGAAAAAAAATTATTTGTATTAATAATAAGTTTATGTTGGACTCATTTTTTTTTAACATTTCAGAAAACACTCCATCTTGAGTGCTTGGCAGAAATGGATACAGGGGTATTGTGTTTCTTTTTCTGAATGACTAAAAGAAAATTGAGTCCAAAATATCTCAGTACATAGTTTTTGTGAAGAAAAAGTGGAATCGAATGCTATAAAATTTTGTTCCACTTTATGTCATAAATACCAAGGTTCAGTTAACATGTTTAATTTATTTATATGGCTTTTCTCCTCCTGAGATTTCAAATTTAAGGCCCAGTCTTTTGGCAGATTGTTGTCATATCCTATAAAAGTGCAACTTCATCTTCATGTCTGATGACACCTGTGTGGTCTTTCAAATATATGTTTTTAAAGTTCTTTTGTTTCAAGAGTTTGTGAGCTTACTTTGTACATAGTCCTAGAGAACCAAATGGGAAATTTCTGAAGCAAATGGACCTTTTGTTTATAAGAAGAGAAGACCAGAGTCAATAAGCAAATATCCTGCTCTTGAATGAATCATGCTAAGAGTTGCAATGGAAACCAAGGTGGGAGACAGAATTAAGGAGCTCAATCTCATAATATAATTATGTGGGATTGCAATGTGAGCCAGCAAGAAGGGCTCACTAAAGAATGTCCTGAATTATATACATCATGAAAGACTCTAACTGAGCCAACTTTTTTCTTTTCTGATTTTTGTCATCAAGTTGTCTCATCAGCTAAATCTTCTTCGTCATAATGTTTATAACTTGTTTTTAGAGATGCAAGTCTCAGATCTGCAAATCATGGCTGTGGTCATGGATTACCGGGAAACTTTCAGATTGGTTTGGCCCACTTTTGCATTACAAAACTGCCCACATTAGTACAACTATGATGCTAGCACATACTCTTCTCCATCCCCCCACTTTCTTGCCTCATCTCCTTTCATCCATTTATTCATTTATTCAACAAATATTTATTGAGTGGCTGTGATATTCCAGGTAGCCAGGTGCCAACCAACCAGCTGCCAAATAGGGTCTAAAAACTATTCAACATCTTTAAGGTATTAATACGTACAAAATCCCCACCCTGTCCTGGAGTCTGTAATCTAAATATATATCCAAAATATTTGGTTTCAGTCGCGTAAATTCACTCACCCCATCATTTCGCAGTCACATATCAGAGAGCCAAACCCAGTACTATATTATGTTTGGGAGAATAAGGTCTCATCCTCAACCTTTCTAGTTTAAGATTCTAATGACCTAGGACTTAGATTTTTAAGGCATAGCCATTTTATCAGACATAATACATGTGATTGCAAGTAATAGAGAATGCTCTTAAATAATAAGAGGCATATACTTAATCATGGGAATAAAATATCTGGAGATACGTTTGGCTTCAGACATGGCTTGATCAAGGCCCTTAGCACTATTGCTCTGCATGCCTCTCTCCTCTGCTTTTCTCTACACTTCAGCTGTGCCCTCAGGTTGTCTTCCAGTTGTGGGGCAGAGACAGCTGCCAGCAGCAATTCAAGACAAGCCTTATAGTTGAAATTCCAGGAGACAGAGAGAGACATCCTGAGCTTTAGAACCAGTTCTCTGTCCAGCAAAATGACAAGCAACAAACAACTGGCTTAGGCTTGGATTCTAGTTCACATCACCGAACCAACTGCAGTGGCCAGAAGGTAGGCTCAATCCACCCCACATGTGTGGCTACTGCAAAACGGGAGAAGAGTAAAAATTATGTTGCAGGGTAGAATGACATTGCCTACAGATACATTGTTAAATTAAATATGAATGTTTTAAATATTATATTATGATATTATAGTTGGAAGGCTAGATGCAATTTAGTTCAAGCCATTCATGTTTTAAGTGAAGATATTGAAGCTCTTCCAGTTAGTTGCCCGACTCACTGAAGCTTCCTCAGACAGCAGGTGGCAGAGTCACAACTCAAACACTCATTTTCCAATTCCTATTCTTGGGCCTTTTCAGCAACTTGGGGTTTTGATTCACCCTGGCTGTGCCTGACTATGGTTTATCCATATTTATCCATATTTAGTATGTATCAATAATTTTTTAGCTTTTATTGCTAATATTTCATTGTATGGATATTCTATGTTTTATTTATTTGCCAATTGGCTGACATATGGAAGTTTTAGTTTTTAGCTATGATGTATCACAAGATTATGAATATTTACAGACATATCTTTCTTGGAAGCATATATTTTCATTTCTCTTGAGTAGACACGTGCTTGCAGATAGTATGTGGTTTCTTGTAGCTTTTAACTTTGCTGAACATATTTATTACTTCTAGTAGATTTTTCATGAATTTCTTGAATTTTCTATATTCAGGTAAAATAGTCTATGAATACAATGATTTTCTTTCTTTCTTTCTAATCCACAGTTTAACTGTTTTGGAAAACTCTCAAACTGTTTTTCAAAATGGCTGTGCCATCTCATATTCCCACCAGCAATGTTCCTGTGTCTCCACATCCTCTCCAACACCTGTTATTCTCCTTTTGACTTTTTTCTTACAGCCATCCTAGTGGATGTAAAGTGGTATCATATGATTTTAATTTATATTTTCCTAATGACTAATGATGCTGAGCATCTTTTCATGTACTTATTAGCCAGTCATATATCTTCTTGGTGAAATCTATATTCAAATCTTTTATCTATTTTAAAAATTGGGTTGTGTGTCTTCATATTAAGTTGTAAATGTTTTTATATGCTGGATACAAATCTCTTATTAGATACATGATTGTAACTATTTTTCTGGTTTCAGCATTGTATTTTTATGTTCTTAAACTTTAATGAAGCTTAATTTTTTTCTTCATCTTTATGCTTCCAGTGTTATAGTTAAGAATGAATTGTCTAAACCAAGTTCATAAGATTTTGTTCTAGAATTTTTATAGTTCAGCTCTTTACACTTAGGTATATGATTCATTTTGAGTAAATGTATATTCATGGTGTAAGGTAAGAGTTTAAATTCACAGCTTTTTCTGTGACTATCCAATTGTCCATTGGATGTCCAATTGTCCAATATTTGTTACAAAGATTATTCTTGCTCATTGAATTGCCTTGGCACCTTGTCATAAACACATTGAACTAAATGCAAGAATTTATTTCTAGACTCTCAATTCTGTATGATTGATCTACAATGCCTCTTCTTATGCCAGGAGCACACTGTCTCAAACACTGCAGGTTTACAATATGTTTTAAATAGGGTAATAAAAATCCTCTAATTCTGTTCTTTTTCAAAATTATTTTGGCTATTCTTGGTCCTTTGCATTCCCATATATATTTTAGAATCTTCTTTTCAAGGTTTACACAAAACCTACTGGTATTTTGATCAGGGATTATACTGTGTTATGTTTAAGATTTTCATGAGAATTGTATTAAATCTACAACTCAATTTCAGTGACTCATTATCTTTACAATATTGAGTCTTCCAATTCATGAACACAGTGTGCCTTTCCATTTATTTAAATCTTCTTTAATTTCTCTCAGCAAAGATTTATAGTTTTCAGTGTAAAATTCTTGTAATTCATGTGCTAACATTCTTCTTAGTTTTTATGTGATTTGAACTAAATTATTTTCTTAACTTCAAATTATTTATTTCTAGCATATAGAAATACAATTAATATTTATATTTTGATCTTGTATCCTATAACTTTGCTGAAAACATTTATTATTTCTAGTAGATTTTTGATGAATTTCTTGAATTTTCTACATTCAGGTCAAATGGTCCATGAACAATATGATTTTATTTCTTCGTTTCTAATCCACATGCCTTCAATTTCTTGTTCCTGCCTTATTACATTGGATAGAACCTCAAATACAATGTTTGAAGGTAAACGGTGAAAGAATTATCCTTACTTTGTCCCCAGTTTTAGGGGGAAAGTATACTTAAAGGTCTTTCACCTTTAAGTATAATATTAGATGCGGATTTTTCATAGATTTTTTTTTCTCTTTCTATTCCTAGTTTGTTAAGGGCTTTTATCATAAACAGGTGTCAAGTTTTGTCAAATACTTTTTTTAGTCTATTTGGATAATTATGTGTTTTTGTCTATTATTCTATTAATAATTGGTATACAACATTAATTGATTTTTAGATCTTAAAGCAATTTTGCTTTCTGGGACAAACCCCCTTTTGGCCATAGTGTGTAATCCTATCTATATATTGCTGGAGTTAGGTTGCTAATATTTCTTTTAAAAATTTTGTGTGTATATTCATGAAGACTGTTAGCCTGTAGTTTTCCAGTCTTATGATGTCTTTTTTGATTTTCATATTAAGTTAATATTACCCCAGGATAAATAAGAAGTTCTTCCTCCTCTTTTGACTCATGAATGTGTTTGTAAAAAAAAACACTGATATTATTTCTTATTTAAATATTTAATAAAATTCATCTACAAAACCTGCTGAATATGACTTTTCTTTGTGAGAGTTTAGTTACTAAGTCAGCTTTTTATTTGTAATGGACCGAATAGGTCCATTTGGATTTTCTGTGTCTTCTTTTACTCATGTTGGTAATTTGAATCTTTTTAAGAATTTTTCAGTTTTGTCTAAGTTATCTTATTGGCCTAAATTTGGTGATAGTATTTCTTTGTAATCCTTTTAACTTCTGTTATGTTGTTAGTAATTTCATTGACGTATCCTCTAGTCTTGAGTATTTCCTTGTTTCTGTTAGCTTTTGGCTTAGTTTGCTGTTTCTTTTTCTAGTTTCTTAAAGTAGAAGCTCAAGTTACTAATTTGAGATCTTTTTTCTTTCCTAATATAGGCATTTAAAGCACTAAATTTTCCTCTAAACTTAGCTGCATCTCACAAATTCTGATATATTGTGTTTTTATCTTCATTCAGTTCAAAATATTTCCTAGTTTCCATTGTAATTTTTTTCTTTACCCTTGGTTTATTTAAGACTTTGAAGATTTCCAGTTTTCTTTCCATTGTTTTTCTTTTTTCAAATTTTGTTTATTTATTTTTTAACTTTTGTGGGGACACGGCTGGTGTATATATATGTTAATATTTATGGGGTACAACAGTTGTTTCAATACAGGCATGCAACGTGAAATAAGCACATCATGGAGAATGGCATATCCATCCCCTCAAGCATCCATTGTTGTTTTTCATTGCTCTTTAATTCCATTGCAGCCAAAGAACATATTTTTTAATCATTTGAATCCTCTTAAATTTATTAATGGTTTTATGGTCTATCCTTGAGAATATTTCATTGGCACTTGAGACAATGTGTATTCTCCTGTCATTGTATGGACTGTTCTACAAATGTCTGTTAGGTCAAAGTAGTTGATAGTGTTGTTCAAATCCCATATATTCTTGCTGATTTTCTGTCTAGCTGTTTTATTAATTATTGACAGTGGAATATTAAAGTTTATTATTGTTGCGTTATCTATTTCTCCTTTCAGTTCCGTCAACTTTTGCTTAATGTATTTTGGGGCTCTGTTTTAATTGTGTATGCACTTATAATTATTATATATTTCTGATGAATTGATCCTTTTATTCATATGCTATAGCCCCATTGTCTCTAGTCATGTTTGTAGTCTTCAAGCCTATTTTGTCTGTTATTTATATAAATATTTTATATCTCTTACTGTTGGATATTGCTTTCAACTTCTTAAAATCTAAAATGTATCTGTTACAGAAGGCATATATTTGGATCCTGTTTTTTTTTTAATTAAGTCTAACAATTTGCCATTTGATTGAATTATTTAGTTAATTCACCTTTCAATAGAATCTTCAAAATGGGTAGATTTACATCTGTGATTATACTATTTTGTTTGCTATATGTCTCACATATTTATCCCTTTTTTGCTGCCTTTTAAATTAAACGACTATTTTTAGTGTATTACTTTCTTTCATCTTCTTTAGCTATAAATATTTTTATATTTTTTAGTAGTTTCTCCAGGAATAGTAATTTGCATCTTAGTTTATCACAATGTACTTCAAATTAATACTAACTTAATTCAGGTAAAATACAGAAACTTTGCCCCAATATAGCTCCCTTTTCTTCTTTCTTTGTGCTAATGTTGTCATATGTATTTCACCTTTCTGTTATAATTTCGGCAATACAATGCATAATTATAAATCTTTAAAGAAATTAAAAGAGAAAAGGTAGTACCATATATATCTATGCAACTTTTTTTTTTGAGATGGAGTCTCTCTCTGTCGCAGTGGCATGATCTCGGCTCACTGCAACCTCCACCTACCGGGTTAAAGCGATTCTCCTGCCTCAGCCTCACAAGTAGCTGGGACTACAGGCTTGTGCCCCCATACGTGGCTAATTTTTGTATTTTTAGTAGAGACGGGGTTTCGCCACGTTGGCCAGGCTGGTCTCGAACTCCTGACCTCAGGTGATCTGCCCACCTTTATGCAATCTGATGTGTTCACTATTCCCTTACCATTTATAGTGTTCTTCATTTCTTCATACAGATCTGAGTTACCATCTGGTATTTTTCCTTCTCAGCTGAAAGACTTCCTTTGGTATTGCTTGTAAGGCAGATCAACCAGCAACAAATTCTTTCATTGTTTGTTGAGGAAGAGTACTTTTCTTCTTAAAATTTCATGAGATGAAAGAAAACTAATATTTAGCTTTTAGGAAGGAAATTGGCCTTATTTATGTATTAGTTTCATTTAAGACTACTTATATTTACGTAAAATACCTTCAAGACAGTGATTGGTGATAGAAAGTAAAGATATAAGATGAGTTGTTTAAATAAGTATTTTGAAATAAACATTTTGTGTAAAATTGTGGAGCTGATTTTGTCATTTGACCAAAGCATGTAATGCACAGCACTTTGATAGGAGTACCAATCTCATTTTGTGGCAACTTTATCAAATTTTAACCAAGTACCTCCAATGCCATTATAAATAAAGGCTCATAAATAATTTGATAATATAATTCTACAGTATCTTTGTTATACAACTAGCAGGATCAACTTTTAGTCCTGTTGCATTTCAGATCCTGAAAAATAGAAAACCAAAAATTAATCTGGGGGGATGGGTAGAATCTAATACATTATTCAATTGGAAAAATTAGAAAAGGTAGAAAAATCAAACAAAAACCATTAATAAAAATTAGAATATTAAACTGTTGGTCATATTTACTTGAGAGGGGTGTGTGTCTGTGTGGGCGTGTGTATTTGTGTGGTGTAATTTCAGGAATAATCATTGTGAACTAGGTACTCCACTTTCTGGAACTGCCCATTTTACACATATTAAATGGATTAATGGTTTATTAAAAAGTCTGTTAGTTTTACTTCCTAAAGTTCCTTTTCGCTTGTGCTGTCATATAATAGATCATCTTCAGTAAGTATCTGTATCTTGGGACAAGGGTCTCCAGGGACTTGGCACATAATTTATAACAATAATGGAAATGGCATGCTTAGTATTGATAGCCATGGGACCCCTGCATATTTGGAGAGAAGGAGAAGTTTTATCACCCATGAAAAGGCTAATGAGATAGGCAGATTTCAGGGGAAAATGATCTTTCTGTCTTGCCCTTAGACCTTGTTCTACTAGTGAGACTCATGTTTGAAGCATAATGATTCCAGCACGCTCTTTCTGAGTATAAGATTATACGACGTACGCAGGTGAGCTACTCAGAAGTCAGAGCATTCACCAATAAACGCCAACTTAATTGGATGTCTTAATTATGTCACCTTCACTCCCAGGACATAACCCCAGGGACAGCTTGACGACGGGTTTTCACTTCAAAATCTCAGTCTCTAGTCTCCAATTTTCAATATAGTGTTTCAGGCAGATAGCTGTGGTCCCCTGCATCTTAGGGAATATTTGTGTATTTGGCCATTGGAAATACAGTTCTGGGGTTCAGGAGAGAATTCAAGGGAGGAGACAGATATCTCAGAGTTAGAATATGTCTAAACCAGGTTGGCTGTTTTACAAGGCAATTCTGATCCTCTTTCTCCTCTTTACTCAGCAGCTGGGAGTCAGCCATCTTGAAGCAGGTGGTGTATGAGGATGCTGTTGGCGGTCTACCAGCCAGCGATTATTCCCCTTGGTATCCAGATGTTGCATCAGTACAAGACTGTTTCAAAATGACCAGAGAAATTGTTACTGTTTCAAGTTTTTCTGAAACCTTAGGATCTTAAACATGAAGCAATTCTCCAAGCTAGCAATGTGCTAGCTAGCGGGACACAGGAACTAATCAGAGAAAACGGGCATTTGGGATACATTAGAAATTCAATATCAGCTTTGTGAAGTTGTTAATAATTAGCCACAGCTTTTGTCTCTATCCCTGCAGCTAGTGACATGAAAGTGATTAGGTTTCTAAAAAACAGTTTAAGCTTACTAAATGTATTAAGTAACAAGGTTTTTAATCAACAGTTTATTGATTCCAGCAGGACAGTTGTGAGAGCAAAAAGCTGTGGATGCTGTTAGAATACATTTGTAGGCCAGTTCACTGCTACTTAAAAACGTCAAAGCAATAGATATTTTAAGGGGATTTTTTTTTTTGTCTGTAGTAAACTCTAAGACAAGGGAAAAAGTTACCAGAATGGCAAAAATATTATTCTGATATAAAATCGGGAGCTTTGTACCTTTCTCTTATCATTCTTCACATATACATTTTAAGTAAAAGAGGTTAATCATGTGTCACTTCTGTAATCTGTACTCAATAAACATGTTTTGAGATTTCCCATTTAAAATACTAAGCCTAAGGCAGTCCATTAAAATTATCCAAAATTCAGAAATATAAAAATTCGCAACTATACTAAAAATGATAGGCAATATAAATGCCTGAAACCTGAAGGAGTCACTCCTGACTATGAGACTCATAGAACTCAATTGAGAAACAAATATCTTGACTTTTTCACCTGAAACAGAGACCTCCTACAAACCTCCTACAAATGAAGAAGATTCTTCATTTCCAATTTTCTGCAAACAACTCAGAAATCTAGGGCTACACCAGTCAGAACACCAGGCAGCCATCCTTTTCTCACGGGGGTGTCACTTTCTAGGCAGCCATGTTACGGATCACTGTGTCTATTCAGTCCCACTGCCTGAATCCATTCCAGGGTGGCAACTTGCAACAACTAGGTGGAACTGAGGGAAGGTGGTGTAGAACTGTGTTACCTGATGTAAGTTGAGGACTGAAGATGATTCCACAAGCAGCTGAAGGGTTCCAGAAAGGGTGAAAAAATGGAAAAGAAATCATCAAAGTAGAATTTTCCAGGGATGAACAGTTACAAGTTTAGAGAGATACAAATGTCACATTAAATAGGGCCGCAAACTGCCAAGTACGCTAAAATCTAGACATCCCCATCCCCTGTGTTTTCAAAGAAAAAAGAAACTAAGAAATTGTGACTTTAATTATAGTTCTGTCCTGGGGGTGGAAGTGTAAAGATCTTTCATTTTTCATTGTCTATACTTCTACATTATTTGGATTTTGTTTTCACAATTATGTTATAATCCAGACATTTAAAATATTTTTATTTAAATATAATTAAAGATGCAATCTAATCAAGAAATGAAAAAAATGCAGAGGACAAGAATGAGGCAGATATGGCCTAAAAGATGTAAGGCAGATATGGTATGGTATGGTATGGCTTGAGCCCAGGAGTACAAGGTTGCAGTAAGCAATGATTGCACCACTGCACTCCAGCCTGGGTGACAGAAAAGGACCCTATAAAAAAAGAAACCAAGAAAGAAAGCAAGGAAGCAAAGAAGGAAGGAAGGAAGGAAAGAAGGAAGGAGGGAGGAAGAAAGAAAGAAAGAAAAGAAAGAAAGAGAGAAAGAAAGAAAGAAAGAAAAGAAAAGAAAGAAAGAAAAAGAAAGAGAGAAAAGAGAAAATGAAAGAAAAATAAACATACACAGAGAGGATGCTTATTTGTTGTAAATGCAAAAAAAGTAAATGTAAAAAAATTCTTTAACAGAAAATGTGAAATGTACTAAATAATCCCAGATGATACAATTTTTTTGCACAATAGATACAGAAAGTAGGAAGAAACCATACAAATTGCTTAATTTCTCATTTTTTATAAGGGGACTTAAGAATACTTATTGAATGACTCTAGCAATTAGGAAAAGTGGAAATTAAACCTAGATTTAAAAATATATATACCACTGTATGCAATATATATTCTTTCCAAAACACAGAAAAAGATCACAGCAACGACAACAACAAAAATCCATATAGACCAAAATGTAACTTAAAGGAAATAACAAGGATATAGCATAAAACAAACTTACAGGGGTAAAACAAACCTACCTGTTTTAATAATAATTGATAAAATATTTTAAACTTAGTATGTTATTTTTTAGGCCTCATAGTTCTTAACCTCTCAGCAATTGGTGATGTTATTAACCACCCTCTTCTGAAGACACTTTTTCTCCCTTGATTTTCATGATGCCACATTCCCTTGATACTTCCCCACCCTCCAGAACACTTCTCATGCTCCTGACCTCCCAAGCCCTAAATATCCAGATATTAAATACTGAGATCCGTCATGATTTGGTTTTAAGCCTACTCTCAATTCTGTAAAGTCTGTGAAGTCCAAGGCATACCTACCAACAGCTTCCGCCACCATCTGTGTGACAGTGACAGCCACATTCATCATTCGAACCCAGGTCTTTCTTCGGAGCTCCAGAGCCACATGTATCTCTGCCCATTTGTCTTCCCTCAGAGTGCCTCAAAGTCACCTGAAACTCATCATGACTGAAACTGAACTGAACTCCCAAACCTGCTCTTCCGGGGTTTTCCTGCCCCAGCCTGCTTTCAGATCTCTTTGCTTTCAATCAGATACCGCTGTAAACAGCTCTCCACAATGCAGCCAGAACAATCTTTCAGCAACAGAAATCAGATGAATCACCATCACTTCGAACCCTTTAGTGACTTTTCTAATTTTTTTGGGACAAAACCAAAGCAACTTAACAAGGTCAATAAAGCCCTCAGTGTCAGCCCCCTGCCTGCCTTTTCTATCACCCTCCTTTTCATGCCATCTACACTGGCCGTCTTCAGGGACTAAAAGGGCCCTGTTCCCTCCTGATACAGGGCCTTTGGGTATGCTGTTTCCTCTGACTAGAATTCACTTTCTCATCTCTTCATTCAGTTAATTATCATTCAAGTTTCAAATCAAATATCATTTCTCAGAAAAAACCCCAGACGAGGGCAAGTCCCAGATATATACCTTCACATAACACTCTCTACTTTCCCATGGAGACATCCATCTCCATTTCAATTATATATCTGTTTGTATGTTCTTCAGATAACATCCGTCTTCTACTTCTATAATCTAAGCTACATGAGTCCAAAGATTATGTTTGAAAGTGTATGACATACATTATCAATAATTTTTTGCTAAATGAATTTTTAATATATGTAACATACATTCCAATAACCTAATTCACTTATTTAGAAAATGCTATTCTGTTCCCTGTGAGAATGGGGAAGGAGCTTGGACTCAATGTATTTCCAAACAAATCATCATCAGTTATATTTCTAAAAGAAAATGTCTTTTTCACTCATAACTGTGTTTTTGCAAAAGCAAATGTGATTTTATATGAAGGAACTCTCTTTTCTCTGAAACTGGATCAAATCAACAGCTGGAGTATCCATGGAGCCCTATGGTCCATTTGTTTAAGGATAGTAAACATCTGCCTTGTAGGCCTTATTTTCACTTTACATTTGGGTCAGTGCCTAAATGCTTTGCTTTCCAAACACATACCACAAATCAACAGTTATGGTTGTTCAGAGAGCTACATTTTTACATTTACATTGGAGACCAATGAGAAATTCCCTATGGCTAACTCTGCAACTCAATTTGCAAATGTCCCATTGTGACATGGGGAATACATCCAGAATTTGGTGTTGTTTATCAGATGCTTTACATTCTGCATTTGGGTATCGCTGTCATGAAAAATGAAGTTTGACTGTGCAACTGCCTATGAGGGCCATGTTTGAAGTTGTAGACCTTGTCTCTGACCAAAAACTGGGGGCAATATAAAAACACTTAGAAGAAACTGAGAGTACCACATTGTGATATTACACTAGCATGCTTTCTAGCTTACAAAAATTCATGATTATTTTGAGGACCCATGAAGATAATGGGAATGATCTCTTTTGTAGAAGAACACAGAGTTTTATGAAATCCCTGAGGGAAATGAGGAATTTGTTGGGTGGGACGAAGGTAAACTCAGGCCAGGCACCAACCTAGAAAACCTGATAAAATACATAGTCCACACTAAGAATGGAATAATCAAATGGGAGCTAAAAAAAGCAGGTCTTTCAAAACAATAAGACATTTGCAACATACATGAGGAAAAATGTTTAAATATATAAAAGACTGACTATGCCAAGCATTGGCAGAGATGAGGAGAGACTGGAATTCTCAGACGCCGCAGGGAATATGAAATGCCACAACCGCTTTGAAACAGCCAGTTGGCAGTTTCTTAAAAGTTAAACATATACTTTTCATTCCACTCTAATTATTTATCCAAGAGAAATAAAAAGCATTTGTCCATGCACGCGCTTGCACACAAATGTTCATAGCAGTTTTATTTGTGCTAGCCAAAAACTGGAACCAGCCCAAGTGTCCATCAAAAGGTAGATGGATGACATGGTCCATCTATATAATAGAATACTACTCAGGAATAAAACTAAATGAACAAAAAAATGACACAGGTAAATCTCAAAATAATCATGCTGAGTGAAATAAGCCAGAACAAAAAATGAGAGTAAGATAGACAGAGGTAGAGGGAATAGCCTATATGATTCAATTAGATATAAGTTCCCAGAAAATGCAAAGCTATCTAGAGTGACACACAGTGGATCAGTGGTTGCCTGATGATAGTGTGGGCAGGTGCACAGAGGTAGAAGGGAGAATTATAAAGGGGCAAAAGAAAAGTTTAGGAGCTGATGGATATGTTCATTTTCTTGATGTTGATGGTTCTATCGGTGTATATATACAGCAAAATTTATCAAATTTTTCACTTTAAATATGTGCAGTTTGTCATATGTCAATTATACCTCAATAAACCTACTTTTAAAATGAGTAAACGTCTAAAAGGAAATGAGAAAGAATGTCAGCCATCACTTCTCATGAAAAGGATAAAGTCTTGGTAAAAGACATTAAAAATATTTGAATATCTTTTTTTTCTTTTTTTTTTTTTTTTTTGAGACAGAGTTTGGCTCTGTCGCCCAGGTTGGAGTGCAGTGGTATGATCTCAGCTCACCGCAACCACCGTCTCCCAGGTTCAAGCGATTCTCCTGTCTCTGCCTCCCGAGTAGCTGGGATTACAGGCACCCGCCATCATGCGTGGGTAATTTTTGTATTTTAGTAGAGACGGGGTTTCACCATGTTGGCCAGGCTGGTCTTGAACTCCGGTGATCCACCCACCTCAGCCTCCCAAAGTGCTAGGATTACAGGCATGAGCCACCGCGCCTGGCCAATAATTTATTTTTCTGTCACACTGGGGTATTGTTTCCAATGGCAGTTTCAGTGCCAGGCACTGTGAGGCATGGGCAAATGGTACAGTTTCTCCAGAGGACACCTTAGTGATACATACCAAATACATATCAAAGCCCTCAAAATGGTTTTTCTTTTGATCTGGTCGTTCTACAGCTCCATCTCTAAGCATGCATCCTAAGGAAATAATCAAAAACACTTGTGTGCAAGGATGATGTGCTCTTCAACGTCAGGCTTGTTTGCTATCAATTCACACCCACCTTTGCCATTCTGAGGAAACTGCTCAGGCTTTTCCCGCGGCTGGGAAACTGTTCCCAGGCTCTCATGTCCTCAGGTTTCTGGATAGTTTTTGCTGTAGAAGGCACTGGCAGAAAAGCAGATCAGAGGAAGGGAGAACCCAAGATACTTCTCAACTCTGTCTCTGCTTTTGTGACCTAAACGGAAGCAGCTCTGTCTTTTCTATGCTTCAGCTGCTAGCAGACAGAAATCTCTTGTGTTTCCAGTACTTTCCGAGCAGTCCTTGTCATATTTCCAGTTCCCACTCAGTAGTTCTGCCTTCCCCATATTATCACTCCTCCTCCAGGGTTGTTAGCAACCTCCTGCTCTCTCTAGATGCTGGGCTGCTCAGTGACTGGTTTTTCAGCTCCTCCTGTATCGTAAATTCCCTAGATTAAATTCCTTCTAAAATACCTAGAGTGATTTCTCATTTCCCAGCCAATCTCTGACTAACACAGATATTGATCATAATGATAATTCTCCTAACAAAAATTTGAAAATTGAAGATCTAGTAATAAGTGGTTTGATCGAATATATTGTGGTATATCCACGTGATAAAATAGTTTGCAGACAATAAAATAATGATTTCAAAGAATACCCAAGGAATTTTTAAAATGTGATATAAAATTACATAACAAGCACCTAATTTTATATAAAGGATACAGATTTAAAAGATGTGAATCATATATTGCTTGTGTGAATGCAAAATGATACAGGCACTCTAGAAAAACTATGGTAGTTTTTTATAAAGGTAAATATATACCTATCATATAATCTAGCAATCCCACTACTGGATGTTTATCTTAGAGAAATGAAAATGTATGTTCTTACTGAAACCTGTACACAGATGTTCATAACAGCTTTGCTTGTAATAACCAAAAACTAGGAACAACTAAAATGACCTTCTATGGATGAGCGGCTATAAAAACTGGTACAACCATGCAACAGGATATTACTCAGCAATTAGTGTGCAAATTATTGCACACAACAACTTGAGTGAAGCTCAAGGGCATTATACTGAACCAAAAAAGGGAATCACAAAAGGTTAAATTCTCCACGATTCTGCTTATGTAATATTCTCAAAGTAACACAGTTGTAATGATGGAAAACAAATCAGTGGTTGCCAGGGGTTACAGATGTGGGGAGAGTGTGACTACTAATGGGTAAGATGAGGAAGTTTTTTTGTGTTGACGGACGAGTTCTGTATCCTGGTTGCAGTGATAGTTACATGAATCTACACATATAATAAAATTTCAGAGAAATATACACTAAAAAAGTGCATGTACAAACTGGTAAAACTCAGATGAAGTCTCTAGTTTGGTAGTTAACAGTATTATACCAATGGCAATACCCTCACTTTGGGAACGTACTGTGGTCATGTAAAGTTGAACAAAGGGCTCATGGAATCTCTCTGTATCATTTTTACAGCTTCAGTTAGTTTTAAATTTTTCCAATATAAAACAATTTTAATAAAAAGACATAAAACAGTAGCTCTGTGCTGTAGCGGTGGCTCACGCCTGTAATCCCAGCACTTTGGGAGGCCAAGGTGGGCAGATCACTAGGTCAAGAGATCAAGATCATCCTGGCCAACATGGTGAAACCCTGTCTCTACTAAAAATACAAAAATTAGCCAGTCATGGTGGCAGGAGCCTGTAATCCCAGTTACTGGGGAGGCTGAGGCAGGGGAATCGCTTGAACCCGGGAGGCGGAGGTTACAGTGAGCCAAGATTGCACCATTGTACTCCAGGCTGGTGACAGAGCTAGACTCCGTCTCAAAAAAAAAAAAAAAAAGTTAGTAAGTATTATATAATTGTTTGTGTATAATTGTTTGAACAAGGATAAAGTTGTAGAAAAACACATACTAAGTTTTATACACTGATTACCTGGAGATGGAGGAGCAAAAAGAAAATCAACTGCCAGTTTTATTATTTTTTTTAAAAAAAATCTAGACATCCTTTAATTAATAAGAATATATTACATCTTTAATTGTAAGAATATCTAGTACATAAAATGTCTTAAAACTCTATTTTAAAATATATGAAGCTTTACATGGGAAATAAAAATTGAATTAATTTATGCTTTTGCTCAAAAGATTGCTTTATATAATTTCTAGCTTCATTTCCTATGTGAGAAACAACATAATTTGTACTATTAAGTGGAACTTTTTACACACAGTTTAAACTTTTTACACACGGTGGTGTTAAAATGTATTGAGACAATTAGTTGAAACAAACCATATTTTGGACCAGATAAGCATCTATGATATAGGAGGAAAATCAAAAGATAGATTATTATATATGTATTTTTCTGATGTTCAAATAATTTAAAAATATTTTTATATAAAAAGTCTGCATAGTTAAAAATATTATAAATTAATAATAAACATCTTTGTATTTTTAAAATAATATTGTTTACTTATTTTTATTGACTTTGTATTTGGTGTTTTAAAAGAAATATTTATTCCCTTGAAAAGCCATGTAAAACAAATTTTAGCACCTGTGTTTAAAAATAGTTGTGATATATTATGAAAAAAATAAAAATTATGGCAAAAGACCTCAAAGTTACATATTCTACCCCCACCCCCCAAGATGAGATTTTTGACTTCATCTGAAACCCAGAACTCAGGTGTTCTGAGGATTTGGCCCCCAACAATTGTTGTAGTTACATTGCCAATACTGGTACTGCCTTCATTGCCTGATAGCCTCAAATCTTTAGTGTTCCACTGTTAAACTGTTGATGTCAGAACCACCAAATATAAGTCTTGCTTTACTAGCGGAAAATTGGGCACCCATAGGGAAAGGGCATTTCCAATGATCTTACAATAGGAGAAACCAATTATCCTTATTTATTGCTTTTTAATTTTTTTGAGCACAGATAATTAGAACCTCCTTAACTTTTTATGTGTTAGAAAGTCAAAGTTAAGCTTAAGTCCAGTTAGGATACAAGTAAGCCCACTGAGCTTTTGCAAAATTATTCTTTGTCTGGGGATCATGGAGCTTTTTTTTTTTTTTTTTTTTTAAATGGCAGAAGATAAACTTCAGAAAGGAATGACCAGGCCACCTTTTGCTCATAGTATTTTTCCATTTCTCTGGGTGTCTCACCTCAAGTAATAGTAGTATTTGAACCAATTTTCTTAGACGACTTTCCAGAAATAACTCATTACTTTTCCCTTTCTATCAAAAGATTCATTAACTTACTTGGACCCATACCTGGTTTGAACTTTGGCTCCATGGCTTAGTAGCTATGTGACCTTTAACAAATTACTTAAACTCAGTGGTATTCAGTGGCCTCACTAGAAAGACTACTTATTTCAAGGAAATTTGGTGAGGTTTAAACGAAATTATGTGCTCCATGCTTGAGAAAGTCTGGGCATCAATAAATGTTTGTTGAATCTGAAATCTAAAAATTAATATTTGTTAGGAGCTGCCAAACAAGTTATGAAGCATCCATTACTTCTGTCTTAACAAACAAAGTTAACGGAAACTTTGATTCGGTCTCTGAAGAAAATAAATTTAAGTTGCTATTTCTTTACTGCTCCCTTGTTTCACATTTTGGTGGAGAGAGTCCTCATGATATTTTGTAATTTTATCATCCCCAGTGGAAATCCGTTTCTACACCTCCAGCTCAGTCGTTATTTGGCTCCTGAGTTTATGTTTCTTAAGAGCTGTATCTTTTTCTTAAACACAGGAAAACTTGGTGTAATTTTATAGTCACTACGTGAAGAATTATTTGCTAACATGGTTATTTGGAAAGCTCCATCTGCTCAAGCTGGATGTTTAGGCAGCCCCAGATAGTAGTGAGTAGGTGATGGCTCTCTGTGCTCCCACTACCCCAATCTTAACCTTCCCTGTATAGAACACACACACACACATACACACACACACACACTTAGAAATTCTTTTTTTCTCTCTCTCTCTTTTTTTTTTTTTAGAGGGAGTGTCACTCTGTCGCCCAGGGTAGAGTGAAGCCACGTGATCTTGGTTCACTGCAACCTCTGCCTCCTGGGTTCAAGCAATTCTCCTGCTTCAGCCTCCCAAGTAGTTGGAAGTACAGGTGCATACCGCCACACCCGACTAATTTTTTGTATTTTAGTAGAGACAGGGTTTCACCGTGTTGCCCAGCCTGGTCTCGAGCTCCTGAGCTGAGGCAATCCCCCTGCCTCAGCCTCCCACAGTGCTGGGATTACGGGTGTGAGCCACCATGCCAGGCCCAGAAATTCTTAAGAAGGAGAACCCAAATAAGTTGGGAAGAATAAACTCTACACTAAGAAATATATAAAGATATAGACTTTCCCATGCTAATGGCCAGGATAAACAGTTGCACCTCTTCTTCCTCCCCTAAATATCAAATAGGATACATATTTATTCTGTCCTTTCTTTCCCTGGAAGTTCACTGTATGTGTTCAGGGCTCTTTGGGGAAAGAGGAGAAAGAGGAGAGGAAAATGGTGATGGTGGTGCTTTCCAGCTCTCAATCTATGACTTTCAGCCATACTCATGGAGAATCAAATCTATAAGGGGTTTGGACAAGTAGGGACACTCAGGTTGAGCATATGTGAGATGGGGCTCCATTTGACTGAGTCTCAGGCTGAAGTGTAATTGACACCACAGAACACACAGTGAGGTCACTACTAGGTCAGGTGACAGAAGAATTTAAGCAGAAGATAGTATTTCATTCTGGGAGTGTATGGTTTTCTTTATACTACATTGAAGAATTTGACTCTCTAGAGATATCTCCCTGAGCCATGACCATCACTGCAGCTTTCTGCTCTGTTCCTACATGACAGGCTTTAAGGAGAACTGTCTCCTTGGGCTCAAATATGGTAGCAGTTACTCCCAGGTCTTGATCACTCCCCGCTATTTTCCATGATGACCACATGCCACTTCCTTACACAATCTCAGGTGCAATGTTCACTACTCTATAATGTGGAGGACCACTGTTTTTGTAGTAGGAATGGCTCTGAAATTGCTTCTAAAAAAGCCAATCCTGATGGGTCTCTTATCTGCAAGTATTTTACATTCTGATCTTGTGAGCACATTGTTCAACCAAATGTATGATTCAGGGTCTTCATTTGTATGCAAAATAGTCCTTTATGTTTCGTTGGGAGGCTGGGGCAGGCAGAACACTTGAGCTCAGGAGTTCGAGACCAGCCTGGCCAATATGGCGAAACCCCATCTCTACTAAAAATACAAAAATTAGCCAGGAGTGGTGGTCGGCACCTGTAATCCCAGCTACTCAGGAGGCTGAGGCAGGAAAATCGCTTGAACCTGGGAGGTGGAGGTTGCAGTGAGCCAAGATCACCCCATTGCACTCTAGCCTGGGTGACGGAGCGAGACTCCGTCTCAAAAAAATAAATAAATAAATAAATAAACTGTAGTGGATCCTATCTAAACTAAAAAAAAAAAATCTCATCTAGACAAAAGCTTCAAAATTACCTGGAATATATCATAAACCAGTCACCATTTAATAAGCATTACACCAGAGGACCAGACACAAAATGGCCAAAATACAAGAGAAGAAAAAATGTCAGTACAAACCAAGAAGAGATGCCAAAAAGAGATTGGTGTTATTCAGACATACATTTTAAAATAGTTGTAATTGATTGATATGTTTAAAAATTCAAAGAAGGAGAATTTAAGCAAAGAACTGGAAACAAAAAGAATCAACTAGAAATTGCATAGCTTAACAAAAGGATAATTGAAACAAAGAACACAATAGATTGCTTAACAATAGATTAGCCCAGAGATCAGGAAACTTTTTCTGGTCCAGTTAGTAAATGTTTTAGGCTTTGTAGCCAGACAGTCTCTGTTGAAACTATTCACCTCTGATTGGACTCAAAAAGCTGCCATTCACAATAAACAAATGAGTGGGCATAGCTGGGTTCCAATAAAGCTTTATTTACAAAAACAGATAACATCAATGATTACATCATCACCGAAAGAAAGAAGGAAGAAAAATTTGGAAAAGATTCTAAGAGACGTATGGCACATGACAAAATTTACAGAAAAAGAACAGAGGGAGAATGAAGCAGATGTAATATTCACAAAGATAATGGCTAAGAATGTTCCAAACTGGATTAAAAACTTCAAGCCAAAGACACAAGAAATACTACAAATCCCAAGCAGAAAATGTGAATCAGACAACTTAACTTCTAAGAAAGGCTCTTCATTATTACAGCCAAAGTAATTTCCTAAAGTGGAAATATAATGATCCCACTTCCTTACAGAGAAAATTCTGTTTATTCCATAACAGCACTTGGGATCATAGTCTAACTTTTAAGTTGTTCTGTAAACCCTTCAGAACCTGATCCCAGGACAACTCTCAAACTCATCCGTGGGCTCTCTCCTGCTCTATGCTCCTGCCACTGTGAACTTTTAACTATTTCCTGATCTGCCCAGGCAGTTTCATTGATTTGCCCAAGCAGCTCTCTCTGTTTAGAACTTGCTGTCATTGATTGTCTTTCTTTAAAACAGCAAATCATCCTCAAGTCTTAGCTCAAGAGTTACTTTCTCTTTGACGCCTCTCCTGACTCTTTCCCATTGCTGACAGAATTGACTTCAGCCTCCTCTGTCAACCACTGCAGCCCAAGCACCTGCCATCTATCACCATCTCTGTAGCACTCAGCTCCTCTATCAGTCTGTAAGTTCCTTGAGGACAGGGACTGTGCTTTTCTTATTTACATAAACCCTCAGCACCTAAAACAATGTCTATTTCACTATATAAAAAGCCCTCAGTACAATATATACTTATGTGTATATGTGTGTGTACATATATGTATATATGTATGTGTGTATATATATACACACAGATATATGTGTGTGTTTATATATATGTGTGTGTGTATACATATATATACATATTCATAGAGAGAGAGAGAAAGAGAGAGAGTGTTCAGGTAGAAAATCTGTCTCCAAACATATCAAAATTATTACCTCCTACTCTTCCAATGTCAAACACAATGATTGTTGACTGTGCAGAACAGAGCTGCAATCCTAAGTATGGGAAGAATTGATTGGACAACACTCTATTTTCAAATGATCTTACAGATGAACCCACGTGTGAAAAGATGTTCCAACCCCGCCGCTAAATGGCGTTCTACACATTTCCTTAATTTTTTTCCTGCATAATTTCTACTAGCTGGGTATGTCTTTATCATCATTTTACTAATTAAAAAACTGTGGCCCAGACACTGACGAAGATCATAGCTAACAAGAGACTGAGTTGTGTTTCCAACCCATGTCAACCTGATTCCAAAACCTGTGTTTTTTCTACTTTGCCACACTGTCTTCTGCCCTGGAATTGACTCTCCTTGAAAACTGAGACCAAGCCCAGGCCACTGAAACTTCTTGAGTATCAGAAGCATATAAAACAATTCTCCATGGTTGCCTGTCTTGAATTGTGATACCATTATCCTCTTACAGACCAATTGGTGTGAAATCAGATCCTGCCTGGGAGTGGGAAAAAGAATAGAAAGGGAAGACGCTGGCTCCAAGCTCGGCAAGACACAAAAACTTATTGGAGTTCTGCAGGGGCCTGTTCAAAGTTTGGGTACATTCTGTCATTTGGCAAGAATTAAATAGAGCCTTGTGTCCTCTAAGATTATTCTGTTACCTTCAGGATTAGGTTACCCATCATTATATTTAACCTATGGGAAAAGCCAACACAAAGCTCTGCTAAAGATGTAATAGGAAGCATATAATAAAGAATCCTCATGTTAAAGAGATACAAGTTTCCCACAGAGAGCTGGTGCTGAGTGAATTCTTTCTGCTTCTGCCTACCATTCCTGAGGGGAACTCAGCCTCAGAGGCCCAAAGGGATGCAAGAAAAGCAGCCCCGGCTTCCTAGAGACAGATACAGGTGCTCTGCTCTTACTCATTCATGAGCTAACTATGAAGAGGGTGCAGGAAGAAGGGAAGGGAGGTTAGAGCTGACCTTATCTTGCTTCATCTGTATGAATTCCAGAAGGCCCTGGGGAACCTGAGATTCCTAGACTTATTCCCTTCTCACGTTTCCTACTGGAAATCCCTCCAGCTGGCGGGATGCTAAAATAGGTACCATTTAGCCAGCTAATGAAGTCCATATGCAATTGTTAGAAATATAATTGACACTTCAGACTTTGGATCTGCATTTCGCTTTGCACAGTTTTCTGCTGCCCAGCATGGCCGCCTGATGGGAATGCTTCTGTTTTCCAAGTTTCTTTGCCCTGGCTGGAGTTAAAAGTAGACGCTTGATGTGCTAATGTCAGGTTATAATAATACGTATATGTTATGCTGATTAAATAAAATAACATTTGTAAAGCAAAGTGCCAGACACACGGTGGCACTGTCTAAATCAGAACGGTTATTTACAATCTGCCCTCTACCCACCTTTTCCAGGCTCATTTCTCAGGACTCTGTTCCTCCCTGAGGCCTGGTCCAGCACACCTTAATGTCTATCCACACTGAAATAGTCCTTGTTTCAGGCAGACATGAGTCCCTTCCTGCTGTCATGGTTTCATATGTGCCTGCCAAAGAGAATGCTACTGTGGCCCCAGGGTGAAGGAAGTGGTTTTATCTCCTGAGCAATAAAGTCAAGGTTTCTGAGGGTTAGAGAATAGCCTAAGTGAACTTGGACTCTCTCGGCAATATTTAACCCTTTCAACTTTTGGGACAAAGTTGGCACTCAGTTTATAGTTGTCAGATGAATGAATACATAAAAGAAGAGAATTCAGAAAGACTCTGGAACTTTAATGTGTAAAAAAATCGCCAGGGAGATTTGTTAAAATTACAGGCTGTCTGCAATGTTTTCCCCTTACAGATACGGGACACAGAAAATCAAACCCCTCAGTTATTCATGTAACACACACACACACACATACACA
The DNA here is from genome assembly GCF_028885655.2 of Pongo abelii. Classification (NCBI taxonomy): domain Eukaryota; kingdom Metazoa; phylum Chordata; class Mammalia; order Primates; family Hominidae; genus Pongo; species Pongo abelii. Next base: position 13,220,978 of record NC_072004.2, on the reverse strand, counting down.
CACGCGCGCGCTCACAGAGACACAGTAATTGACTAAATATGTAAATAATACAAGAACATAATTTTGAAGAAAGAATCGTGTAATAGTATATGATACTGCAAAGAATGATACCATCAATTTGCGACTAACAGCCTCTAATCACCTGGTTTTCAAAATAAGATGGTAAGGATAGATTTTTCTTCCTTCTAGTTTATACATGGTGGAGTACTAGGAGCACATTTAGAAGGCAATAACATGTAAACAGCAATGACTGTTACTGAGGAAAAGTACAAAGAACTCTGCTTGAATTACATTATGTGTTGCTTATGATAGCTCCATGAAGCAAATGTATACATATGTGTGAATATATTGTTATATATAATTACCAATGTATATACAGGTGTGCACATACTTACACATACCAATCTTACAAGCAAGAAAGTCTTAATAAGGTTAAACTGGGCATGGTGGTGGGCACCTGTAGTCCCAGCTACTCGGGAGGCTGAGGCAGGAGAATGACGTGAACCCGGGAGGTGGAGCTTGCAGTGAGCCGAGATCGTGTCACTGCACTCCAGCCTGGGCGACAGAGCGAGACTCTGTCTCAAAAAATAAATAAGTAAATAAATAAATAATAATAATAATAAAGGTTAAAAAAGGTAACTAAGATCATAAAGTGTCAAGATTCAAATTCAGCACCTTCTGATTCCAAAACCTGTGCTCTTAACCACAACTCTCCACAGTTCTATGATATTAAAATAGAGGCCAGTGTGGAAAGCCCTGCAGTCGTTCGAGTACTTCAGTGAGATCCTCCGTAGTTACTGAAGTTAGAAACTCAACTCCACAGTCCCCCTTTGACTCGGAGGCAAAATTCAAGTACTGAAGTATATTGCATATTTATATTCCCGGATCTTGTTCTTGAAGCAACTGCAGACTGTTCATGTTTTCTGAGTGTCCACTGGATTCACAGAGAATGGGAAGGCACTTCTCCCGTACCGAGGGTTTAAGGTCTGCAAGGAACAGGGCTGGAGACTTAACACACTGCATTTCCTTCAGTGAAATAAACAAAGTGAAACTTCGGTCTAATGGGAACTGAGAGAAAAAGTTTCTTCACTGTGTTGTTCTCACTCCTTACCTGATTTTCCTTAGTGTTAGGAAAGGCACATTTTGTTCACAGAAGGGCATTTATGAGGTGTGATTTTACCATCTCAGAGAGAGTCCCTGAGTCAAGTCCGCGACCCCCGCTGCCCCTGTGCTCGCTATGTCTGATGGTCCATAATTCAAGATTAATGGCTGCTTTAAATCGCTTATCCCCTGTGAAAGTGTCGGGGCCCAGGAGTGGTAGCAGAGTCATGCTAGAAATATTTATCTTAGATCTGGATATATGTGGTTAGAAAAACTCAACGTGAAGTTAGAATGGTGCAGACCAGAGACAAAGAGATGTCATCCGCGTGGGAAAGGGTGCCAGAGACGCTGAACCACAGGCTGAGTCCCTGGACCACATTTTGAGCTTTGTGGCAAATAGTTGCTCCTTTTGTCCTCTCTTTTTCACTCCAATCCTTCCTCCTTCCTGCCATGTTTTCTACCCCAAAATATGTTTCTATGAGCTGTTAGTACTTCTACTAAGTTAGTCCAAAGCTGCCTCTTTCTGTATTTTATGCCCAGCCTAAAACTTTATCTGTACGTACTGGACACTAACCTAACTGGGTATGTAAACCGACTGTAACCTACTCTTGTGCCAATCACTGAGCTTTGGCCAATCACAGGCAGCCAACTGTTCAAACCCTGTACAAATAAGGCAAACGCTGAGCTGTAACCAACCTGGCTGTTTCTGTCCATAAATCTTCAACCACACAGCAGGATTGAAGCCTCTCTGAATCTATTCTGCTTCAGGGACTGCCCGATTTGTGAATGTTTTTTTACTCAATTAAACTCTGTTAAATTTAATGTTTCTAAGGGTTTTACCACTTTCTTTGCTTTTCCAAAATGCCAGTTTGTGGACTGGTTATCTAAGAACCCACGGGGAGAAGTTTTTTGGAAAATAGGTATTTTCAGGCCCTGCTCCGATAATCCTTTGATCTGGTAGTTCTGGAGTAGGGACCAGGAAGCTGGATTTTAAGTGATTCAGAGGTAGAGCCAGACTCCCAGCTTCTGGTGACCTTGGAAACAGCAATACAGCAATTCTGGAGCAACTTTGCTTCATGAGCTTTCTCAGTGCCCCGAAATCTTTGAGACGCGCGGGGAGGCTGTATTAATATTTCATGTATTCTAAATCAGTTTTCAAAAGTCATTAAGCCATAAAATTTGATTTCCCTGAAAGGTATACATTGGCTTAATCCACAGGGTAGTACATAGAGACATTTGGAGTTTTGCTGCATGCCTTCTGTTTTCCACCCTCATATCACCCAGAGGCAGATATTATTTAATCCTTCAAGTCACCAGCATCTCACTTCCTAGCCATCTCTCCCCATGCCCTTCAATAACTCAGGCATCCTAAATTATTTACCAGCTCAACTTCACCCTCTACACTTTCTTCTAAGAATTTTTTCATTACAACATAAGACCAGGGTTCAGAAATACTCTTGGCCCTCTTCCAGTAGAAGGGTGGACATCTCTTAATGCAAAGGACAAAGGAAGCAAAGGATCAAGGGTCCGCTGATCCCCTGGCTTGATTCTTACAAAGGTCGTTTATCTTAGGTTGAGCATTGATCAAAACAGAGCAAAGTTTATGTTCATAAAAGCATATTTCAATAAACCCCACAAGTGCAAAGGTGGAAGATCATGGGCTTTATCTTCGGTGACCGTTTTCTCAGCAGTCTCCTGGAACTGGCTTTCACATGCCAGTGAAATGTCAGATGGATGAACACATAAACACATCTCCCATCTCCACGTTTAGTGACATCTCCTTGGTAGCTTCAAAATGGCCATGGTTGGAGTGTTTACATCATAAAAATGAGCAAGATGCTACAAATCAGGTCTTCCTTTATCAGAAAGCTGGTTTGCCAGCAACCTGCTGTGCCAAAGATGCATCTGCTTTGCTTCCTAAATAACTATCTTCCTGGTAATCTTAGCTTTGTAAAGCTGGCTGCTTTGAATATTCACCAGACCAAGTCCTCTACAAATTCACAAATTCATGTGTTCTATCTCAATTATAAGCCTATCCCTCCCCATAAAAGTATTACCGTCCTAACCTTTAGAGTAATTCCTCCTTGCACTTCTGCATTGCTTGATTATGAAGTGTATATATCTATACATTTTACCATACTTGCGAACTTAAAAAAAAATGGTACTCCTGTTAAGTTTCTTTTAATTGAAAAGTTCCCCTTTTATTCTTTTATTTTTCTTACAATTTATCTGTTTGAGAAACATAAGCCACATGGATATTCCCACAGTCTGAATTTTACAGATTGCACACTCATGGTGCAATTTAACATAGCCCTCTGTCCTCTGTATTTCCTGCACATTAGCATCTAGATCTAACGGTTTGATCAGACTTGGATTTGATACTTCAGCAAGATAAAGGTGGGATTGTGGTCTCTCATCAGAAGACATGTAATATCTAGTTGTTTCTCTCCTTACAATGTTCAGTCATCGATGCCCAGTGCTTAGATCCGTTAATTCATTGGAGATTGCAAAACACCGATAATCTAATTCTCTCATTTCTTTTTTTCATGAATCAGCTGAAATACTTTGAAAAGAGATGTTTTCTCTCGTCTGCTAATTAGCAACCCATGGCACAGATCAAATAGGAAAACACACAATAAATGGTTGATTGTCTCCCTTTTTTTAACCAACTTTTAAGATGAGTTGATTCCCCTACCTTTGCAATTTAACAATTCCATTGTTTTAACAAATTAATAAAACAAAGAGTTGCATAGATGCAAAAAGTACATCTATCTCAATCCAGAAGCCAGCCTGTTACTTCATTAAAAAATACTTGAAGGATTTCTATGGAAATTAGGGACAATTGAAGAATGTTCATTATTAGTGATCATGGACGTTTGTTTTTTTCCCCATTCTGGAGGCACTGGCCGATATTATTAACCAACTGTAAGAAATTAGAGGTGAAATCATCGGGAAAGAGGAGGTAAACTTGCCACTCATAGTATATGATATGATTGTACTCTTGAAACATACTAGAGGATTGGCTCAAAACACCATTAAAACAATGTAAGAACTTAGTAAGTGCTCACCTCACGCTCCCATGTCAATCATTTGCCTCTGGTTGCTTTCCTTCTCTGCCACTGGGGTGAGGAGGGAGGATGCAATCTCCTGACAAGGTGATTCCCCTGAGTACCACTGGCCCTGAGAAGAGGATGTGGGTAAGGACACCAAACCCATCCACTGCACTCAGTACAGCCTTTGCTCATGACATGATACATAAAATCAAGCTTCAGAGCAAAACATAAAGAACCACAACACCAAAATACACTGAAGCCCTTTACTCACCAATATTTGCCATTTGGAAGGCAAACATAGCCTGGGCTATAGAGTCAAACAGACTGGTTTTGAGTTCTAGCTCCACAACTATGACATGGGAAAATTGTCTAATTTTGGCCTAAATTTTCTCTTCTGTAAAATGAATACAATTATTTTGTAAAAGCCTACTTTAAAGGGTAGCTATAAAGATTAAAAGAGACCCTATATCAGTATGAACAGCATTGTCTGAAATGTGGTATAAGCTCATCAAGCTTTAGCTGATTGTTCCTTTGACAGTGTTTAATCTAAGTTTGACCCTTTTACAAAATAAACAAGAAATAAACACATAGCTAAACACATAAAGCCTGTGCTTCATTTAATATCGCTCTAACTCCAGTGCCAGCATTTTCTCTTCAAAATATATTGACTTTCTGCCGCTAACCCCTGTTGCACCTGTGAGCTCTGAAACACAACACTTGCCTCAACCCTGAGGTATTAATATATAGAAAATAAATTAAGCCTGTTCATTAAGCATAGAAAACTAACACTTACGGCCTGGACATAATTTTAAAGAGAATTTAGATATGCTAAAATTTTTCTTCATATGGAATTTTGGGACTCTATTAATCAAATTATATGTCAATGATAATTTCTTTCTGAATGCAAAAGCATTATATACACATTGTAAACATTTTACAAAACACAGTTACCAAAATAAAAAGCAATTTAAATCCCACCACATAGAAACACACAATATTATCATTTATGCTTATCTTTCTAGACTTTTGGTGCGCAAACATTTATTACTAGATTATTTTAATACAAAGCTATATTCATAGTGTGTGTAATGTTTTGTAACTTTCTTTTGTCATTTCAGAGGATATCACATCTTTCTAGATCATTAAAAGTTTTATAATCTTATTTAAATTGCACAGAATAGCCAAATAATAGATATGGATATGAATAAATATGATTAGGAATGTGTATAGGAATAAATATATGTATAAATATATAGATACAAACATTACATGAAATATTAATATTATATAACATATACAATTTAATAAAATATATTTATACATATTGCACAAAAAGTAGGTTTTATTTTGAAATAAATCAAATCCATATACTTTTTAAAACAATTTCTGTCCTTTCCATGTAATTGAAATTCTATGCAAATTTTAAACTGCAGAATGATTATCGTTATATATTTTATATATATACATATGTGTACATATTTAAATCATTTTAACAATTGCTTTTAGCACCTGCTAAAAGCAAAACATCATAGGTGTTACAAAGATGGATAAGAAACAGATGCTGTTAGAAAAGTCTCCTGGTCAACACTTAGGGACAGATCTGGGCACAAATAATTATCATATAAGAGACATAAAATGTTTTAATGATTGTACTAAAAAATACCAAAAAGAAAGAGATCATATTATCTTTTTATCTCTCTGGAGGTAGAAAGAGGAGGAGAAAGAAAGCTATCACAGAGGAAATGGAATTTTCACTAGTGTTTGTTGGACGGAGAATGGAAGGAAAAATATTTTGTCTGAGAGAAAACATGAGCAAAGACACAGTGCAGCTACAGTCGCGGTGTGTTCCCAGATGAATTTCAAATTGATTCAATTCCAAACACTGACAGAATTTACTGAACTGTGCTCACTACTAAGACATTAGGTGGGCAACAACCTTTCATGGCACCTTTAAAGTTGTACTTATTGTGACAAATCCGTCACTGAAGCCAATTGAAGTTTTATTTCCCTGAATACTACACACACACACACACACACACACACACACACACATACACACAGTTGGCCCTTCATATCCATGCGTTCTACATCCAGAAATTCGGTCAATTAATTTGGATTGAAAATATTCCAAAAAAAATTATTTCTGTAGCAAAAAAAAAGTACAGTCTTCCTTTTCTTGTCATTATTCCCTAAACAATATAGTACAGCAACTATTTACATAGCATTTACATTGTATTAGGTATTATAAGTAATCTAGAGGTGATTTAAAGTGTTAGGGAGCATATGCAAAGGTTACAGGCAAATACTACAACATTGCTTGTAAGAGACTTGAGGAGCAACCACTGATTTTGGTATCAGGGGAGGTCCTGGATACCAAGGGACAACTGTGTACAAACACACACACAAACACACACCTGTATATTTAGATATCTTACCTTTGGAATGCCTATGTATTCTTTGAAGTATATTATATATATTTATTTATTTACATACATGTATTATTTTCCTTTGGAAATAAAGAGTTATGGTATAATATGAAGTGATTGCACCTCTTAGTGGATCTTAGCACAGGAAACTGACTTGGTTATGAGTGTGCTTACCCTGCCCTGATCATAATAACTGGACTAAAATGTGCTCGCTGGAATTCTCAAACCATCCCTAAGTCCAGAGAATAACTAAATTCCCTATTAGAGAGCCAATTTGCTGTGAGGGAAATTAAGTTATTATTGCCTCTTGAATGTCAGCTGGCAGGCTCCATCTCTGGCTAATGCCTGTAATTATACAAACAGTCTTCTGAGCACAGCCCGTATGGCAGCTGCATATGGCATTTACAGTTGTTATAATAACACAACAGCCAGCCAAGAAGCACAACACAAGCACACCTCTAACCCGCAAGTGACCTGCTAATTAGCAGCTGTGTGGGGTTAACCGAAAGAGCACCTCATATAGGGTGGTGTGTTGTGAATGTAAACACTGACCCAGTAAACGGGACAATGTACGCCAGGAGGAGCTTACTCATTCCCTGCCTGTGTTGGTCAAACAAATGGGAAAAACAGACACTCAACAGAGAGAACCTGTAAAATGAATACAACACTGAGAAGAGGGAATCTGGTATCTTTTCCCCACAACCACTCCCATAGCCCCTGAATCATAACTATAGAATTGATCTTTGGGTTTGGACATTGAGGTTAAATGTGTCCAGTCCCAAGACCCCGCTCTCCATCTTGGCTCCAACGGCTTCTTCTCTCCTTCCACTGCATTATCTCATTTATGGTTGCCCTAAGGCTTCTTTTTGTTTCCCACTCAGAAGTTTTGTTTGTTTTGCTTTTGGTGCTCAGAAGGCTGTTTGCATAATTACACTATTATCGAGTCCCATGTTGAAAAGTAAAATGCTTCCTAATATTTCTCTTTCTTCCATCCAACTGCTCTAAAACGCTGTGTATCTGCATCCATCTAGTTCCTTACAATCTTAATTCCAAGTTCTGCTGTTGTCAAACATTCGAAAGTTGTTCTTAATAATTTGCATTTACAAAGGCACCAAAATGCTTAGGGGAAGCAAACAAACGCATATGGATTGTGAGGACTGCTCACATGGACTGTGCTCACAGTTTCTTTTTTGTTCTATTTGCCTCATTGTAGCAGTAATTTTTTTTCTCTTAATCTACCTTCCTAACAAAATTAAATTTCTTTTCTCATTTCACTTATACAACTTTTATCACTTATAATGTCACAAAGTGAAGAGATAGCAAATTAGATGATCATTTACCATAAAAAAATGTTCATTGGGTACACTAGTAGTTTAAACCTGCTTAGTAACAATAATTAATGATAACAGCAATATGTATTAGGTGCAGCATGGTACTGAACACTTGACATGCGTAATCTCATTCTATCCTCATAACAATTCTTTATGCGTGTTCCATTAGTATGTCATTTTATAGATTAGAGAATGGCTCTTAGAGAAATCAGTACTTGTTCAAATTCTCGCAGTCAGCATTAAAAGCTACAGTTCAAGTGGGATGGATCTTACTCCAGAACCGAAGGGCTTCTCCACAGTCAATTAAGAGCTCACTGCTCAGAGATCTGGTCTCCTCATGGAATGAGGAGATCATTCTCCTCAGGCAGAATGATCTCCAAGGGCCCCTTCAGTCCTATAAAATATGAGGAGACATAGAAATATAAAATGCAATCCTTGAAAAGCTTCCCATCTGTTTATACATTGGAAAACAAAGGCAACTTAAATCAATGTGTGTTATGTTTGGTATTTCACCAGTTTGTCATTGATTTTTGAAGCCTTTTTATTTGAGAAGTAATTTGAGGCTTTCCATTCAAGGTGGCGGGTCCATCACATGCCTCCTCTCCCCTTCTCTTTCAACTTTCAGGGAAATGTCAGTGTCATTATGCAAGGAAACAAATCCATGGCCACATAGGAAGGGGAACGGCTGACACCAGCGGACAAGCAGTTCCAGAATGTTTTGGGTGTCAGAGGCAGATGGGAGCAGGTAAGGAGTGAAATAGAGGCGAGAAGAGAAGTGGACATCCTGGTGGGGGAAGCCTCCAGGTAAGGAGGAGTCCATCGTCCGGGAGGATCCATGAGGACCCATGATTTTTATTTTTCACTTTTTAGCACCCTATTTTTTTCTTTTGCTACTTTTGTTTCCTTTTTTTTTTTTTTTTTAACTTTTACACTCAGGGGCTTATTATATAGGTAAATTCATGTCATGGATGTTTGTTGTACAGATTATTTCATCACCCAGGTGCTAAGCCTAGTACCAAAATAGTTGTTTTTTCTGATCATCTCCCTCCTGCCGCCCTCTACTCTCGAGTAGGCCCCAGTGCCTGTCATTCCCCTCTTTGTGTCCATGTGTTCCCATCATTAAGCTCCCCTTTTTTTTTTCTTTCTTTCTTTCTTTCTTTTTTTTTTTTTGAGACAGAGTTTTGCTCTTGTTGCCCAGGCTGGAGTGCAATGGCGCAATCTCGGCTCACTGCAACCTCCGCCTCCCGGGTTAAAGCGATTCTCCTGCCTCAGCCTCCCAAGTAGCTGGGATTACTGACATGTGCCACCACACCTGGCTAATTTTGTATTTTTAGTAGAGACAGGGTTTCTCTATGTTGGTCAGGCTGGTCTAGAACTCACGACCTCAGGTGATCCACCTGCCTTGGCCTCCCAAAATGCTGGGATTACAGGCATGAGCCACCATGACCTGCCCCAGCTCCCATTTATAAGTGATCCTAGGTTGGAGATGACAGGCACAAAAGTGGATTGAAGCCTGGAAGTAAGGAACGGGGAAGAAGGTAATTATTTGAAGGTTTAATCATGAATGGCAGTGCCATTTACCTTGCCTTCACCCTGAGCTTAGGAAGTCTATTGTTTCCTCCAAAAGTAAAAAATATAAAAATCCCTCCTCTAAGTAAGTTAAACAAATTTCCCAGGAAGAGTTTGTATAATGAGTTGCTCTTGGTACTGAGTAAAGCCCTTATGGTTCTGCACTTGAATAACCTTAACTTCATAGGCAGTAAGTTCTCTTACTTTAGGCCACCTTGAAGGGAAACCAGCCTCCCTCTTCCCAGAAGCCCAGCAGCAAGACAGACCTACCTATAAATGTGCACAGAAGCCTTACATCAACTCCATACAACTATCAGCATGCCTCTTAATTCTTACATATAAAAAGGAAACCAAGAATTAAAAGGTATATGATAAAAATCAGCAGCGTGGAAAAAAGAGAGGCCACATGATTGAGCAGAATAACCCCAAAAATCAGGTAAAATAATAAATAAGGTTGTTATATGTCTTAGCCTCAATAAAATTTGCGTGGAAATGAGTCTATTAAAAATACAATGCTGATTCACAATAGCAAAGATATGGAATCAACCTAAATGCCCATCAGTGGTAGACTGGATAAAGAAAATGTGGTATATACACACCGTGGAATACTATGCAACCATAAAAAAACAAGATCATGTCCTTTGCAGGAACATGAAAGAAACTGGAGGCCATCATCATTAGCAAATTAATACAGAAACAGAAAACCAAATACCACATGTTCTCACTTATAAATGGGAGCTAAATGATGGGAACGCATGGACACAAAGAGGGGAACAACAGGCACTTGGGCCTACTTGAGGATGGAGGGCGGGAGGAGGGAGAGGATCAAAAAAAATAACTTTTTTGGTACTAGGCTTAATACCTGGATGATGAAATAGTCTGTACAACAAACCCCCATGACATGAATTTACCAATATAACAAACCCCTGAATGTACAATGAAAGTTAAAAAAAGAAAAAAAAAACTTAACAAAAGAAAAAATAGGGTGCTAAAAAGTGAAAAATAAAAATATATAAAAGCGTTATTAGAAATTAAAAATAAAATATCAGTAGAATGATTGCAAGATAGAGTTAGGGTAAACATAGATCAGAATTATAGTAGACAGATTGAAGAAGGCAAGTAAGAGTTAGCTCCAGGCAGTCAAACCTCTTAGTAAAAGAAGTAACTAGAAAAGAGATCAGAAAATAGAGGCCAGGTGTGATGGTTCATGCCTATAATCCCAGCACTTTGGGAGGCTGAGGCAGGCACATCACATGAGGACAGGAGTTTGAGACCAGCCTGGCCAATATGGCAAAACCCCATCTCTACTAAAATACAAAAATTAGCCAGGCATGATAGTGCACACCTGTAATCCCAGCTATTAAAGGGGCTGAGGCACCAGAATTGCTTGAACCTGGGAGGTGGAGGTTGCAGCGAGCCAAGATCACACCACTGCATCCCAGTCTGTACAAGAAAGAAAAAAAAGAAAAGGAAAGAAAAGAAAAAGGAGAGAGAGAAAAAAAGAAAGAGAAAGAAAGAAAGAAAGAAAGAAAGAAAGAAAGAAAGAAAGAAAGAAAGAAAGAAAGAAAGAAAGAAAGAGAAAGAAAGAAAGAAAGAGAAAGAGATTGAGAAAGAAAGAAAAAAGAGAGGAAGGCAGGAAAAAGAAAGAAAAGGAAAGGAAAAGAAAATGATCAAATGTGTAATAAAAGAAACTCCAGAAAAAAATACAAAATTATTCAGCATAAAAAGAATATAGTGTGAAGATTACGATAAATGACAGAAGACTACATCTGAAACATTGTCGGGAAACTTAAGAACAGCATGGATTAAACAAAATAAATAACGTCTGAAAACTTCCAGAATAGAAAGGGGGAAAAAAATCTTATCTCCCAAAAGGAGCAACAATCTGATTTCTCAGTAACAACACTGACTACTAAAAGACACTGCCTTCATGGTTCTGAGGGTAATTTTTAAAGATAGACCTCATGTTTTAGAACATATGTAGATGTACAGAACAATTTATAAGATAGTGTACCGAACAATTTATAAGATATTATACAGAGTTGCCATAAACCTGGCACTCAGCCTCCTCTGTTATTAATATTTTACAATCTTTTAGTTACATTTGTTACAATGGTACACTTATTACAATGAATGAACCAATACTGATCATACTTACTCAGATGTCCTTAGCTTCCACCCAATGTCCTTTTTCTGTTCCAGGATCCCATCCAGTGTGCCACTTGTCATGTCTTCTTAGACTCCCTTTGACTGTGACCATTTCTCAAACTTCCTTGTGTTTAATGACCTTGACAGTTTTGAGGAGTACTGGTCAGATTTTGTAGGATGTCCTTCTCTTACAAGGTGTCGAATTTTTTTCTCATGTAGAGACTGAGATTATGGGGTTAGGGGAAGAAGATCGCAGAAGTAAAACGTCATTCTCATCACTTCCTACCAAGGGTAAATACTATCAACAAGACATCACTGTGGATGTTGACCTTTATTACCTGGCTAGGGTAAGGTTCTCAGGCTTTCCTGTGGTAACGTTACTCTTTTTCTCCCTTTTCATACTGTACTATGCACAGCCTACATTTAAGGAATGGAGCCTCACAATCCACCTCCACGAAAGTAGAACATCCATGTAAGTTATTTAGACTACGTCTGCTGAGAGATTTGCCTCTTTTCCCCATTAATCAATCATTTCTTTATATCAGTTTGAACTCACTGATATTTACTTTATAGTTTGAGTTATAATCCAATGTTACTTTTTTACTTTGCCCAAATTATTCCAGCTTTGGCCATAGGAGCTCTTTCCCTTGGCTTCTGTGTACCTTTGACATAACCCCATCAATGTGTGTTTGTTGTGTTTTTGTTTCTATTTTTTTGGTTTTTGAGCACCTCCTTACTTTCTATCATGACAAGTTACTCCAGGCTCATCTTGTATATTTCCTGACCTGATCCTAAAATCAGTCATTTATCCAAAGAGCCTTGCCTCTTTTATTGAAGATGGTATTTGAAAATAAGATCTGAGGAAGGTGTGTTCCTTACTACTGAGGTATTACTGCTTCCAGGCTCTCTAAGCTGACAGAGCAAGGAAATATATGTGTGTATACTATTACATATTTATGCACACATCTATAAATATTTCTGTAGGTAACAATCTGGGTCTATATTAAGCTAAATATTAATTCATACTGATGTCTCCAGCTATAATTCACTACCATATGGATTATTCTAGCTCCCTCCTTGCTTATCTATAAACTACCATTCCCACAGTAAGAAACCTGTTTCCCACTATCTGCCATCCAGTTACTTGATTGTTCAATTCCAGTATACATATGCAGAATCAGAATTGTTAACTCTACACCCATGGGAAGCAACTTTATCAACTAAAGCATAGTCCTTTTGTGCAGTTCCTTTTACCTTTAGAATTACAGAATCCACCCATTTTCAAAGTTGCTTAGGTTGAACTTATCCTGTCGTAAACATCACTGAGGTTGGATTGGTTTTGTCTAATTTGCACACATCAAAGTTTACTCTACTAAACATTCTATGGTTTTGTCAAATGCATGATGTCTGTATCCATCAGTATAGTACCAAACTGAAGGGTTTCATCACCCTAAAAAATTAGCTAGGTTTTACCTCTTCGGTCCTTCCCACCTTCCCCCAAACATCTGGCAACCACTGGTCTTTTCGCTAGTTTTATATTTTCCTGTATGTCATAGAGTTGAAATTATGCAATGTGTAGCCTTTTCAGATTGCCTTTTTTCACTTAGCAATATGTGTTTAAGATTCCTCAATGTGTTTTCATGGCTAGATCATTTCTTTTTAATGTTGAAATTTGCAAATAATATTCTGTTGTATGAACGTACAAACGTTTGTTTAGTCATTTACCTATTGAAGGACATCTTGGTTGCCTCCATTTCGTGGTGATGATGAATAAAGCTGCTGTAAATATGTACATTGCTGAGTTGTGTGGCAAAACTATATAACGGTAAAAACAACTGCCAATCTGTCTTTCAAAGTGGCTGTATCACTATGTATCTACCCCAGCAATGTTGGTATACATGTTTTCCAGAATTTTGTATGATCATTTTTTAAAAGCATAGCTATTTTAATTAGTGGGTAGTAGTATCTCATTATTGTTTTAGTTTGGGGTCTCCTAATGACAAATAGTATTGATCATTTTTTCATAAACTTATATGTCACCATCTTCTTTGGTGAGGTATCTGTTCAGATCTTTTGCATGTTTAGTCATTAGATTTTTTGTTTTCTTATTGTTGAGTTTTATGGGTTCTTTGTATATTGGATACAAGTACTTTATCTGATATGTGTTGTGTAAACATTTTCTCCCATCTGTGGCTTATGTTTTATTCTCTTAACATTGTTTTTTGCAGAGCAGACTTTTTAATTATAATAAAGTACAATTTACCATTTTTTCTTTCTTGAATTGTACTTACTTTATTGTATCTAAAAACTCATCAAACTCATCAAATCCAAAGATATATATATATAGATGATAGATAGATAGATAGATAGATAGATAGATAGATAGACAGATAGATATCTCCTGTGTTTTCTGCTAGAAGATTTATTGTTTGCATTTTACATTTAGGCTTATGGTCCATTTTGAGTTAAATTTCGTGAAAGTATTAAGGTCTGTGTTTAGATCCATTTTCTTTCTCTTGCCTCTCTGATATTTTGCACCATTTGTTGGAAAGCCTATTTTTCCTCCATTGAATTACCTTGTTCCTTTGTCAAAGGTCAATTGATTATACTTTATTGGGTCTATTTCTAGGCTCTCTATTGTGTTCCACTGATCTATATAATTATTCTTTCATCAATGTGATGCTTTCTCAATTATTATAGTTTTATAGCAACTCTTAAAATCAGGTAATGTGAGTCCTTCAACTTTGTTCCGCAGTTTTCAGCATTGTGCTGATGATTTTAGGTCTTTTGCCTTTCTATGTAAACTCAGAATCAGTTTGTCAGTGTCTACAAAATAACTTGCTCAGATTTTGATTGGGATTCCATTAAAACTGGAAATCAAACTGGGAAAAATTGATGTCTTAACAATATTGAGATTTACAAACCATAAACAGATCATCTTTGATTTTTTTTTTCACATAGTGTTGTGGTTTTCCACATACAGTTCCTGTAGTTATTTTGTTTAATGTATACCTAAGTATGTCAGTTTTTGGTGTTATTGTGAATGGTATTTTTATTTCAAATTCCAATAATAATTGACTCATATATTAACTTTGAATCCTATGACTTTGCTACATTTGTTTATTAATTTCAGAAGGGTTTGGGGGATTGTTTTTGTCAATTTGAAGAGAGTTCATGCATAGAAAATAATATTATCTGTGAACAAAGGCAGTTTTATTTATTCCTTTCTAATCTTTTTTTTTTTTAATTTCCTTTTCTTGTCTTATTGCACTAAGACTACCAGTAATATGTTGAATAGGAGTGCTGTGAAGGAATATCTTTACTTGTTCCTGATCTTAGTAAGGAAGCATCTGTTTCTCACCAGGAAGTATGAAGTTACCTGTTGGATTTTTGTAAGTATTCCTTACAGAGTAGAGGAAGTCCCCTCTATTCCTTGTTTGCTGAGAATTTTATTATGAATGGGTATTGGATTTTGTTAAATGCTTTTTTTTTGTATCAATTGACATGACCAGATGATTTTCTTCTTTATCCTGGTGATGTTGTGAATTACATTAATTCATTTTAAATGTTGAGCCAGCCCTAGAATAAAGCCCAATTGGTCATGGTGTACAATTCCTATTCTACATTTTTTTGATCTGTTTTGCTAATATTTTGTTAAAGATTTTTGCATCTATGTTGTATTAGTTTCTTTTTCTACTATAAAAAGTTATCACACACTTAATGGCATAAGACAGAAAAAATTTATTACCTTACAGTTCTGGAAGTCAGAAGTGTGAAGTGAGTGTTACAGGCTAACACTGAGACGTTGGCAGAGCTTCATTCCTTCTGGAATTTTCAAGAGATAATCTACTTACATGACTTTTCCAGCTTCTAGAGGCCTACTGTATTCCTTGGCTACTGGCCCCGCCTTCCATCTTCAGAGAATGTTACTCCAACACCTGCTTCTGTCATCACATCTCCTCTCTGACTCTGACCCTATCATTTCTTCTTTTAAAGATCCTTATGATTACATTAGTCCTACCCAGTTAATCCAGGATAGTCATTCCATTTCAAGCGCCTTAACAATATCTGCAAAGTACCTTTTGTCATGTAAGCTAACAGATTCCAGGGATTAGAATGTGGATACCATTGGGGGTGAGGGGTGAGAGGGGTGTATAATTCTATCTACCACATGTTCATGAGAAATATTGGTCTGTGGTTTTTCTTTCTTATAATGAGTTTATCTGGTTTTAGTGTTATGGTAATATGTTGGCCTCATAGGATAAGTTAGGAATTGTTAAATTTTCTGTTTGCTGGAAGAGATTGTAGAAAATTCGTGTTATTTCTTCCTTAGTGTTTGCTAGAATTCACCACTAAAACCATCTGAGCCTGGTGCTCTCTTTTCATAAAGTTATTGATTATTGACTTAATTTTAAAATAGATATAGTCCTGTTGAAATTATCTGCCTCTCTTTGTTTGAGTTTTGATAATTTATGTCTTTCAAAGAGTTGGTCCATTTTATCTAAATTATCAAATTTGTGGGCATGCAGTTTTACATACTGTTTCTTTATTATTCTTTTTGATGTTTATGTGATCAGTGGCAATGATCTTTCTTTCATGTCTGCTATTGGTAATTTGTGTTTTATATCTTTTTTCTCCTTAGCTATCCTGGCAAGAGTTTTCCCATTTTTATTGGTCTTTCCAAATAACTAGCTTTTGCTTTTGTTGATTTTCATCATTATTATTATTATTATTATTATTATGTGCTTTTAAATTCATTGACTTCTGCTCTAGTTTTGTTACAAAAGTGAGGTCTCTTACATGAGTTCTCTTGCCTTCCTGCCTTCCACATTTCTCCAGTGGGCTGACCCACACTGGATGCTGGGCCATGCTCTTGGACTTCCCAGGTTCCAGAACCACATGCCAAATAAACTTCTTTTATTTATAAATTACCCAGTCTGTGGTATTCTGTTATAGCAGCAGAAAATGAACTGAGATAAAAATTAATGTTCAAATATTTAAGATATTTCCACTATCTTTCTGTTACTGATTTCTATTTTAAGTCCATAGTGGTCTGAAAAAAATACTCTGTATGATTTCTATTACTTTAAATTTGTTAAACTGTGTTTTGTGGCACAGAATTTTGTGAATATTCCATGTAAGCTTGAGAATTTGTATTCTTCTGTTGTTGCATAGAGCTCTCTATAAATGCCAATTAGGTCAAGTTTATTGACACAGCTGTTCAGTTCAACCTTATCCTCATTGATTTTCTGCCTCCTTAATCTATCAGTATGGAAAAAGGGGTATTGATGTCTCCAATAATAATAGTGGTGTAATGTATTTTTTTCCTTCCAGTTCTGTCAATTTTTGCTTCACATATTTTGATGCTCTGTTGTTAGGTTAAGGATTGTTATATCTTTTGAGAAATTTTACCCTTTTATTATTATGTAATTATCCCCTTTATCCCTGATAATTTTTTCCTGAAATTTGCTGAAATTAATATAGCAATTCCAGTTTTCTTTTGATTAGTGTTACCACAGTATATGTCACTCTTTCTTTTTACTTTTGGTCTGTCTTTATATTTAATGTCAGTTTCTTGGAATAAATATACAGTTAAGCTTTTTTTTTAGTTTACTCTGCAGACCTCTGTCTTTCTTTTTTTTTTTTTTTTTTTTTTTTTTGAGATGGAGTCTCGCTCTGTTGCCCAGGCTGGAGTGCAGTGGCGCGATCTCAGCTCACTGCAAGCTCCGCCTCCCGGATTCACGCCATTCTCCTGCCTCAGCCTCCCGAGTAGCTGGGACTACAGGTGCCCGCCATGACGCCCGGCTAATTTTTTGTATTTTTGTATTTTTAGTAGAGACGGGGTTTCACCGTGTTAGCCAGGATGGTCTCGATCTCCTGACCTCGTGATCCACCCGCCTCGGCCTCCCAAAGTGCTGGGATTACAGGCGTGAGCCACTGCGCCCGGCCCCCTCTGTCTTTCAATTGGCTTATTCACACCATTCACATTTAAAGTGATTATTGAAATACTTGGATGAATATCCATCATGCTTGTAGCAGTTTTTTATTTATTGTATTTGTTGTTTCTTTTCTTCTTTTTCTCCTCTTACTGTCTTCCTTGATTTTAATTAAACATTTTGCATAATTCCATTTTAGCTCTTCCTTTAGTCTATCAATTAAATTTCTTTTAACAAAAATGTTGGTTCTTGCCATACAGTTTGCAATATATTTACAACTAGCACAATTTCACCTTTACATTCTACCACTTTATGTGTAGTGCATTTACCTTAACAGACTTTTCTTAATTCTTCTTTCCTGTCCCAGGCGAGATACTGCCATTTATTTTATTTATTCATATGCTATAATTGCCTAATATATTGTCACTATCATTGCTTTAGATAAAGTTATTTTAGGTCAATTTGGAACTTAAGAGGTAAAAGATGCTGTTTTACCTTCATTTATGCATTCTCTGATGCTATTTCCTTCTTTATGTAGATCCAAGTTACTAACTTATTATGTTTTTCTCCTTCCCGAATGACTTTCTCCAGCATTTTCTGCAGGGCAGTTCCACTAATGATAAATTCTCAGTTTTTGTTTGCCTAAGAAAGTATTTATTTCTTCCTAATTTTCTTTAACTTGTATTTTACATTCAGGGGTACATGTGCAGGTTTGTTATATAAGTAAACTTCTGTCGTGGGAGTTTATTATACAAATTATTTCAGCACCCAGGTATTAAGCTTTGTACCCATTACTGTTATTTTTACTGATCCTCCCTCCTCCCACCCTCCACCTTCCAATAGGCCTCAGTGTGTGTTGTTCCCTTCTATGTGCCCATGAGTTCTCATCATTTAGCTCTCACTTATAAGACAGAACATGCAGTATTTGGTTTTCTGTTCCTGCATTAGTTTGCTAAGGATAATGTCCTTGCAAAGAACATGATCTTATTCTTTTTTATGGCTGCAAAGTATTCCATGGTGTATATGTACCATATTTTCTTTATCTAGTCTATCACTGATGGGCATTTAGGTTTATTCCATGTCTTTGCTATTGCGAATAGAGGTGCATGCATGTGTCTTTATTAATAGAATGATTTAAATTCCTTTGGGTATATAACTAGTAATCAGATTGCTGGGCCAAATGATATTTTTGTCTTTAGGTCTTTGAGAAATTACCACACTGTCTTCCACAATGGTTGAACTAATCTACCTTCCCAACAACAGTGTATAAGCATTAATTTTTCTCCTGGCAGAGATACAAAAAAAAAAAGAAAAGAAAACTTCAGGCCAATATCTTGGATGAACATTGATGCAAAAATCCTGAACAAAATACTGGCAAACTGAATCCAGCAGCATATCAAAAAGCTTATCCAACATGACCAAGAAGGCTTTATCCCTGGGATGCAAGGTTGGTTCAACATATGCAAATCAACACATGTGATTCATCACATAAACAGAACTAAAGAAAAAACCACATGATTATCTCAAAAGATACAGAAAAGACTTTCAATAAAATTCAACATTTTTTCATGTTAAAAGCTCTCAATAAACTAGGTATTCAAGGAACATAGCTCAAAATAATAAGAGCCATATATGACAAATCCACAGTCAACATCATACTGAATGGGCAAAAGCTGGAAACATTCACCTTAAAAACCAGCACAAGACAAGGATGCCCTCTCTCACCACTCTTATTCAACATATTAGATGTCTCAGACAGAACAACTGAAAGTTAAAAAAAAAAAAGGCATCCAAATAGGACAAGAGGACATCAAACTATCCCTGCTTGAAGATGACATGATCCTATATCTAGAAAACCCCATAATCTCAGCCCCAAAGTTTCTTAAGCTGACAAACAACTTCAGCAAAGTCTTTGGATACAAAATCAGTGTGCAAAAAATTACTGGCATTCCTATACACCAACAAGTTCTCAAGCCGAGAGCCAAATCAGGAATGTAATCACATTCACAGTTACCACAAAAGAATAAAATACCAAGGAATACAACAAAGTAGGGAGTTGAAAGATTTCTACAAGGAGAACTACAAAACACTGCTCAAAGAAATCAGAGATGACACAAACAAATGGAAAAACATCCCATGCTCATGAATACAAAAAAATCAATATCATTAAAATGGCCATGCTGCCCAAAGCAGTTTATAGATTCAGTGCTATTCCTGTTAAAGTACCATTGAGATTCTTCACAGAACTAGAAAAAAATATTTTAAAATTCATGTGGAACCAAAAAAGAGCCCAAATAGCCAAGGCCTATCCTAAGCCAATCCTAAGCAAAAGAATGAAGCTGGAGGCATCACACTACTTGAGTTTATACTATACTACAAGGCTACAGTAACCAAAACAGCATGGTACTGGCACAAAAACAGACACATAGACCAATGCAACAGAAGAGAGAACCCAGAAATAAGGCAACATGCCTATAACTATCTGATCTTCAACAAATCTGACAAAAACAAGCAATAGGGAAAGGATTCCCTATTCAATAAATGGTGCTGGGATAACTGGCTACCAATAGGCAGAAGATTAAAAGTGGACCCCTTCCTTACACCATATATAAACATTAACTCAAGATGGTTAGAAGACTTACATGTAAAACCCAAAACTATAAAACTCTGAAAGACAACCTAGGGAATACCATTCAGAACATAGGCACTGGCAAAGATTTTATGATGAAGAAGTCAAAAGCAATTGCAACAAAAACCAAAATTGACAAATGGAATCTAATTAAATGAAAGAGCTTCTCCACAGCAAAAGAAACTATCAACAAAGAAAACAACATACAGAATGGAAAAAAAATTTGCAAACTATGCATCTGACAAAGTACTAATATACAGCATCTAAAAGGAATTTAAACAAATTTACAAGAAGAAAACAAACAATGCTATTAAAATGTGGGCCAGGGATGTAAACAGACACTTTTCAAAAGAAGACATGCATACATGCAGCAAACAAACATATTTTAAAAAGCTCAACATCTCTAATCATTAGAGAAATGCAAATCAAAGCCACAATGAGATACCATCTCACACCAGTCAAAATGGCTATTATTAAAAAGTCAAAAAATAACAGGTGCTGGCAAGGTTGTGGAGAAAAAGGAGCACCTATTTTCTAATTTTAAAAATTGGAAATTTAAAAAACAATAATCTCTGTGTATGGAATTCTAGGTTGGTGGGTTTTGTTCTTTTCCCAACATTTTACATATTTCACTCCATTCTCTTCTAGCTTGTATAACTTATCCTCTGTTGGTAAATTCCCAAATCAAAGCTCTGCTTTTTTCAAGATTTTCTGTCTTTAGTTTTTTTCAGTTTGAATATAATGTGCCTAGTAAGCATAGTTTGTGGTATTTATCTTGGCATTCTCTGAACTTCTGGGATCTGTGGTTTTGTATTTGTCGTTACTTTTGGAAAATTTGCAGCCACTATTATTTCAAATATTTTTCTACTCTGTAATCTCTTTCTTTTAGTGTTGCAATTGTGTATATTTTGTACCTTTGAAATTGTCCCATATTTCTTGGATATTTTTTCTGTATTTAAAAAATTCTTCTCTCTTTGCATTTCAGTTTAGAAAGCTGATATTGACGTATCCTCAAGCTCACTGATTCTTTCCTCAGCCACATTCAGTCTACTCATGAAACCACTAAAGATATTCTCCATGCCTGTTACTGTGTTTTGGTTTTTAACATTTTATTTTGATTCTTAGGGTTTTTATCCCTTGGCTTATTTTATTAATCATTCTTGCAGCTCGTCATTTTTTTATTTAAGCCCCTACCCTATTTATTTTAAATTCCCAGTCTCATAATTCCCAAATACATGTCATGTAACAATCTGGTCCTGATGCTTGCCTTCTGTCTTCACTCTGTGTGTTATTTTTTTGCCTTGTAATTTTTTTTAATGAAAGCTGGGCATTATGTATTGGTTGTATGAACTGAGGTAAAAGCACTTTAATGTGAGGTTTTATGTTAATCTGGCCAGGTGCTGGGTTGTTTAATGTTTGCTGTAGATGTATGTGGCAGAAGCTTCAAATTCTCCTAGTGTCCCTGTTTTTGTCTACCCTATTGTCTTTAGGATTCCCTAGGAACTTCTTCTTAAATAGAGTCTGCACATTGCTCCTCTTACAACTCTAATATACAGTTTTTATACTGGGGCCCTGTTGATATGGTAGTAAGGTGTAGGGTAGTGAAAGCACTCTAAAATCTTATGATTAAATATTTCAGTGGAACTATGCTGCTGTGCTGTGACTTTCACAAATGTTTCCTAGCATTCCTTCTTTCTGCTTATGTAAGACAGAAAGGATAGAGAGGACCAGAGGTGGGTATGACCTTCTCCTTGGCTATCATAGGCCCTGGAAGTCATGCCCCTTAGAAAGTAGTCCTTTGTTATAGAGAATACTCTGGGCATTTCCAAAAGATTTCTTTTTTCCTCTGCCTGCGAGAATAACCAGGAGATCTTTCCTTGTTCTTCACTGTAAGAAGCTGATGGGGTTCCTGGAAGTAAAACCCATGAGTTTGCAGCCCTGGGAGATATTAACTTTCACGTGAATATCTTTAGTGATAAAGATTTAAGTTTAAGGCTTTAGTGATTGTTGCTCTAGGTAGAAATATCTTGGCTGTGACTCTGAATTTGCTTGTCTTTCCAGATTTTATAAGGTGATTTGCCCTGGGACTTCAATTCTCAATATGGTCCAAGAAAAGTTATTGATTATTAATGTGTTCAGCTTTCTTCTTGTTGTGAGGACAAGAGTGATGACTTCTGAGCTCTTCAGATGCTGGAAGTAAAACTGGAATCTCAGGTCATTTATTTTAAACCTATATTTCATACAAAAAAAATCCATCAAGTTTGAGAGCAAAATAAAGGCATTTTTAGAAGTGAATGGACTTAAAAGTGTCCAATAACTGAGAAGTTGTTTAATGAAATGATAAAGAAAATGCATACATTCAAAATATTGGAAGCCATTGGATTCAGGAAAGAGTAGGTTCACCCTAGCAAGAGAAAAGAGATCTCAGGATGGTGGTTGAAAAGTCACTGGTTCATAGTGGAGTAGATGGTTCAAGGTCTCCAAGAAATGAAGTCTCAAAAGAAGACATACGTGCAGCCAAAAAGCATATGAGAAAATGCTCAACATCACTAATAATTAGAGAAATGCAAATCAAAACCACAAGGAGATACCATCTCACACCAGTCAGAATGGCTACTATTAAAAAGTCAAAAAATAAGAAATTGCAGAGAAAAGAGAATGCTTATATACTGCTAGCGGAAATGTAAATTAGTTCAGCCCCTGTGGAAAGCAGTTTGGAGATTTCACAAATAAGTTAAAACGGAACTACCTTTCAGCCCAGCAATCTCCTTACTGGGTGTATACCCAAAGGAATATAAATTGTTCTATCATAAAGACACATTCATGCATATGTTCATTGCAATCCTGTTGACAATAGCAAAGACATGGAATCAACCAAAGTGCCCGTCTATGGTGGATTGGATAAAGAAAATGTAGTATACACATATACACCATAGAATACTACACAGCCATAAAAAATAATGAAATCCTGTCTTCTGCAGCAAAATGGATGCAGCTGGAGACCACTATTTTAACCGATTAACACAGGAACAGAAAACCAATTATCGCATGTTCTCACAAGTGGGAGCTAAACATTGACTACACATAGATACAAAGAAGGGAACAAGGGGCCTACTTAAGGGTGTAAGGGTATAGGGTGGGAGAATGGTAAGAATGGCAAAACTGCCTATTAGGTACTGTGCTTATTACCTGGATGATGTTAAAGCGAACTAAATATGGCCTGAGAAGGACTCTGTACTTCTATATTTGAGTCCTTGTGGATGGATGAACTGTAACCTACCTTAATAGTCAGACAACATTGAAAACATAACTTACGAGTATGTGCCTGTAACAATAACTGAGACTTGGCTAATCCCAGTGGCCGTATTTCAATCACTCATATACGGCTAAGTGTTCAAACTGTGTTCAAATAAGGCAAACGCCAACCTGTAATCAATCCAGATGTTTCTGTACCTCACTGCCGATTTCTGTAAGCCATTTCTCTTTTTTGGTCTATAAATCTTCCACCACATGGCTGCGTTGGAGGCTCTGTGAATCTGCTGTGATTCTGGGGGCTGTCCAATTTGGGAATCATTCACTGCTCAATTAAACTCCATTAAATTTAATTCAGCTAAGGTTTTTCTTTTATCGATAACAAAATAATCTGTACAACAAACCCAAATGACATGTAATTTACCCACATAATAAACCTGCACATGTATCTCCTGGACCTAAAATAAAAGCTGAAACAAACAAAAAAAAAAGTCTCCAAGAAATGGTTGTGAAGGAAGTAGATTCCGTATAGATATGAAAGATAAGCTAGATAATTGGAGTGATTGGTAAAAGACGCACCATGCTCTTGTCAACAAGAGAAAAGAAAGCAATTAGAAATGCTTTGCAGGGCTGGGAAATGTGTAAGAAAATCATGGTTGACTTCCAGGTCCAGCAATAATCTGACTAACCCGCCAGGAATGAAATATCTAAAAATGATCATTTTATATGTGTGGCTGAGCTGGCGAGAAAATGAGGAAAATCCTTAGAGGCCAATTACAGAGCCAATTCATGAATCCAGCAAAGTGAGCTCTGAAGCTGCTGATTACCCTAAGGGCATCTGTATTACTCTGTTACCCAAATCTTCACTTTTAGCAACTGTCCAGAGAAAGAAGTCTAAGTCTAGGAACGTGTCACCTTCCCAACAAAACTTCCTTTATATACCTGATGAAGTGAAAGGTTGGATACAAAACTTTCTGTGGATCTGGAAAACCCTCTGCAAAATAGAGAATCGGAAGACAAATACGGAAATCTACATTATGAAGAAAGACCTCAAAGATGGTTTCCTACTGCTACCTTGTCTTTGGGTAAAGAGAAAAAGTCTCCCTTCATAATTTGCAACTGTGCGCTGGCTTTTACTTGGATTGGAAATCTAAAAACATATTCTAAAAACAAGCAAAGTAACTAATAAATTGAGATGTTAGTCTAAAGTAATTCCAGGAATTCACAGTGCCTCCAGGCAGGATCAAACATAATCTTTTTCAGGGAATTTGTTCCCACTACAGACCTCAAAGAATTCCTACTGTAGTACTGAGAAATTTCCAGTGAATACAAGGTCAAAATGAAAACTAAACTAAACTAGAAAACAACGACAAAGCATGCAACAAAAAAGACACCATGAGTGAGAATAAGCCAATATAATAAAGAACAGTAGAACAGAAAAGACTTCAGAGGTTGTTTTTATTAGACACAAAACATAAGTAAGAATGTTTAAAATGATTTTGGAATAAGTCAGAATAAGAGAGTATGAGTAAGGAAAAAAAGACTGATTATCATAGCCAGAGAAGATGATAAAAAGAATCAACTAGAACTTAGAGAAGTGGAAAAAAAATGCCCTGATTTGTTACCTGATTGTAAACTGAGACAGTTATCCCACTAAAAGCCTATGAACTTTGTGCTCAGGGCTTTTTGTCGTGAGACATATTAAATCAAGTTTAACAAGAGGGTGTGGTGGCGGCAGTAGAAACAGTGAATGAGATACTCTAGTCAGCACATTCGGAGAGGTAGGGCTTGCTGCAAGCCAAGCCTCTATGATACTTCTAGGGCCATCAGCCTGGCTTTCAGTAATTATAGGGCTTCTTTGGCTGCAGCAAAGGGGCAAATTCCTGACTCCAGCTCCAACGTTCCACTGATTGATGGCACCATCGATTTCTCAACCCCATCAGTTTCACCACCACCACCCAGGTTGCTCTCCAGACCCACATTGCTGACTCAATTACCACACAGACCCTCAAGTTTAATTATGCTCAGAGATCTTATCTCCTAGTCATGTTTCAAGCCTCAATGACATCAGCTCCTCCAGTGACTCAAGTCAGAAAGTTGCTGGTCTTCCGTGTTTGCTTCCTTTCCACCTTGCATAACACCTACAAAAAGTCAATTACCGAAATCCTATCAATTATATTCCTCCTTAAAGGAGACATGTGAAAATCAAATATGTATTTCTTCTTCATTCCTAGTAACATGCCTTAGCCCATGGCCCCACTGAGATTCCTGTGTTCAAGCAACATCTCCTCGGTCCATTTTCTCTTTGGCTCCTGAGCAGCAGAAGTACTCTAAAGCTACTAAGACTTGAGTTTCCTGGTCCCTGGCTTGCACCAGCCCCTTCTGAGAATTGGAGAGTCTTCTTAATATGTTTCTATGGCCACGTGTTTTGTCAAATTTGCCAAGGTAAGATACCTTGATATGCCAAGTCAAAGTCTTATGATTCATAATATGTAAAATAATCCTTTAGTGGTTTTCTCAAATTTGGCAGACAAACTGGAAAGTCTGTATAACACAACCAAAAAATTGTGAAGATGAAAAAATTATTCTAAACTGTTAATAATTGGCGTCCTGGCTCACAACTCTAATCCCAGCATTTTGGGAGGCCAAGGCAGGAGGATGGCTTAAGGCCAGAGTTCAAGGCTAGCCTGAGCAACATAGCAAGGTATCGTCTCTACAAATAATAAGAAAAATTAGCCAGGCATGGTGACATGTGTCTATATTCTCAGGTATTTTGGAAGCTGAAGCATGTAGATTGCTTGAGTCCAGGAATTTGAGGCTGCAGTGAGCTATGATTATACCACTGCACTCCAGCCTGGGTGACAGAGCAAGACCCTGTCTCTAAAAAACATAAATAAATAATACATAAACTGTTAGTAATAATAAAATTGCTATTAATCATGATGGAGGAAAAACTACATTATCTTTCTATTCTGTCAGTGGGAACTGATAGAATAAAATCACTGCCTATGAAGAAGTGAATAAGAGGGTCTTGTGTCTACATACATAGGGGAAATATCTTTTTTTTTTTGAGACAGAGTTTTGCTCTTGTTGCCCAGGCTGGAGTGCAGTGGTGTGATTTTGGCTCACTGCAACCTCCATCTTCCGGTTTCAAGAGATTCTCCTGCCTCAGCTTCCTGAGTAGCTGGGATTACAGGCACCTGCCACCATGCCCAGCTAATTTTTGTATTTTTAGTAGAGACGGGTTTCGCCATGTTGGCCAGGCTGGTCTCGACTTCCTGACCTCATGATCTGCCTGCCTTGGCCTACCAAAGTGCTGGGATTACAGGCATTAGCCACTGCACACAGCAGGGAAAAATCTTTTATAGACAACAGACATGTGCTGGCAATAAAGTCATAAAACATATTTATTTTCTGGATTTTCTGATTTGTCTCAGCAGTTTAAAATTTGTAATTTGTTATGTTTTCTCACTCTAAACAAATATTCACTGCAAACCTAATTTTGTATTTTTAAATTCGTTCTATTTTTTTTCTTAAAGACTGCTCCCAAATTGTATATTATCAAGCCCCACAAAACCTGGGTCTAGCACTGCTGTTATCAGAATGATTATTTCCAAATATATGTTTGGTTAAGTCACCTCATCTTACCTTCACATAAAATCCAAATTTCTTCACATAATGTATAATGACTGCATGATCATACTCTGTCAATCATTTCTAGTGTGAACTCTCACCACTCCCCAAGTTAGACTCAATATTCCAGACACAATAAATTGCTTGGAGTTAGCAAAGTGCAATAAGCCTTCCCAACCCTGTATCTGTTTGCACACCAGCCACACACTTGGCTCAGCAATTCTTTGCCTCATCTTTTTCTCCTCATTGAAATCTTTCCTGATTAACTAACCTGTAAACAGGACATTCCTCATTATTCTTGCCCACCACACATATTCCTTATCTGTCAAAATATTTATCACATTATACTTATTTATTTTCATTCTATACTTATTTTCATTTTTACATTTTCATTATATGCTAAACTCTCTAAGAGTAGAGATCATAACTCTCTTGGTTAGTGTTTATACCTAGCACATAGTACGTGTTCAATAAACATTTATTGAAAGAAAAAAAGGTTGAAATTGTGGCTGGGAGAAAGACATTGTACAATGAGCTGAAACCAAATGAGGTTTATTTCAGGAGAAGATTCTGAGCAGTAGCAACAAACCAGTTGAAGATAAATTGCCTGAATTACTGGGCAAATAGTTGTGATTTTTACTACACCCCCCAGTAGCACTGCATTCCTAAAGAAATGCCCAGAAAACCAACATTTACATTATTGAATAGAAATAGTTATGTATATATTGGTATATATTGAAGCAGGAAGAGCTTAGGCATAAATGTTTTTTGAAGGAACGTTAGGAAGGCTACTACTGACAACATGAAAGCCTAGGTAACTTCTCAAGCAAAATTACTTATTTCTGAACTATTAATAATGTGAATTTCTGACCACCAGAGCCACCCTTAACACATACACAGAGATATATATACACGAACATGTGTGACGTATGTAAAACCAAAAAAAGGAGAAAACATAAGACAAATGGGTAAATGTAAGAAGCATACCATTGTCTGTCGAATATAGAAAAGTTCCTGGTTTTATTCTATTCTTTATTCTGGAGCCCTGGGAAAATCCTAAGGTGGTTATGCCACCCTCAGTCTAAATGTCTGACATGGCCAAAACCTTAAATATATATGATCTACATTAATCACTACCCACAGTCAAACTATTCTCAGAAAAATCCGCCAAATCTCAAAATCTAAAAAGAACAGTGAGCTGCTATTCCAGAATCCTTGAGTCTGTCTGCATAAGGAAACGTAAGAGGCTAGCAAGTTTATTTCCCTTCCCTCAAAAATTACAAGATTAAACATTCCTAGATACTTGGAAATTTTATCTTAACCCTATTGACTTCCAGAAAAGTTATAGAGTCTTGCTAAGCACTTTAGTCAAGGAGAGCCATGGCAATATTTCTCTTTAGGTCCATTCAATCCTTAATATTAAAATTGTTCTTCCGCTTTAAAAACCAAAAACCCTAAAATGTAGGAATGGCTTTGGAAGCAGGCAGTGGACTTTATGGAGAGTGTTAATGAAATACTTGGAAGATACTATTAATCTTTGGAGATACTACAGTTGAAGGCTTAAAGAAAAATGAGGAGCCTGGCCAAAATGGTGAAACTTCATCTCTATTAAAAATACAAAAATTGGCTGGGTGCAGTGGCAGGCACCTGTAATCCCAGCTACTTGGGAGGCTGAGGCAGGAGAATCACTTGAACCTGGGAGGCAGAGGTTACAGTGAGCCGAGATCATGCCACTGAACTGTAGTCTGGGTGACAGAGCAAGACTCCATCTCAAAAAAAAAAAAAAAAAAGAAAGAAAAAAGAAAAGATAAATGAAGAAAATCTCATTGGAAACTATAGTAAGAAAAATGTTTGCTATGAAGGGGCAGAGAGTATAGCAACACTGTTGTCTGTGGTTATATAGAGAGAGGACAACATGGCTAATCAACTGGTAATATAGCAAATATGTCTAAGCAAATCGTTGAGGTTGCCATTTTTTTCACCTTGATGCTTATGGTAAAATGTGAGAGAGATAAATTGAGAAGAGGACACTTAAATAAAAAGGCATTAAGGCTTGATGATTTTGAAAAGTCCCACCCTTTCCCAATGACAAGTGATGGCTTCAAAATTAAGAAATGGCTTCTTCTGGGAAAAGACCAAATCCAGAGTACCATCAGTAAATATGCTACAAAGATGGGGCTGAAGGTACAACTGTGAAATATCTTGTTAAGTCCAGAGAAAGATTAAAAGTATCTCTCAGAGAACCGTTTATTCAGACAAAAGCCCTCTAAAAAAAAATTAAGAGTATGTGTGCCTCACAGAGTGTCTCAATCAAACAACAGGACTGAACTCACCACAAAGAGATTTGTAGATGGGTCTTTTTGTTTAATGGAATGCACCTGAAGAAGATGCACAGAAGAGCCACAGACTTCTTAAAAGATATAAAGACAGTGAGAGACAAAAGGGGACAGAAATGGTGGGAAATGAAAAGAGGCCTTTAGCTTCCCAGAATTCTACTGACAGGAAGCAGATTGAAAGAGTTTCTCAGCTATAAACATATGCTACCTTTCATGGAAAAGAAATGACTCAGAACAAACACTCCAGAAGGCAGAGCCAAAAGCCACAGAAAAGTCGCCCAGTCCATGAAATTGAGTTAAAGTACTTCCAACATTTGCCTGTCTGAGTTTCAGAATTGCTATGGACCAGTAATTGCTATGGACCAGAATTGCTATGGACCAGTAATTCCTTTGTGCTTCCCATTTTCTCCCCTTTTGAATGGGAATACCTACTGCAATGATTCTATATGTGTACCACCATTGTTTGTTTGGCACAGGGAAGTGAGATAACTTGTCTCTTTAGTTTCTCAGGTCGACAGACCAAGAGTAACTATATTCAAAGAGCATTACTTAAGATACTACACCCCAGGAGCCTCCTCTTCACCAGAACCTGGTTTAGATGATGATATATTAGACTCTGAGTTCACACTTTTCAAGATGTTGGGAGGAGGTGAATGTATTTTGCATGTGGGAGGAACATAAATTGTTATATACTGGAGACCTGAGATAGGTAGCCTCTAAAATGACTCCCAGTGATCCTTATTTCTTTGTATTCATAGCTTTGTGTAATGCCTTCCCCTTGAGTATGGACTGGATTTATTGATTCACCTCTTTAAGCCAATACCTTTTGGGGTAATTTGTAACAGAGCAATAGATAACTAATACAGATATCTAGAACAAAGTGACGACTGTCTTTTGCACACCTAACATTAAACTGTACAGCAGAAAATTGGGATGAGATGAAGGAGTAAAAGCCTGCTGTATTCTTTCCTCACATGCACATGTGCATACACACACACACACACACACACACACATCCCTATGCACTATATCTATGTAAATATAGAGGTAGCAGTTGTTCTCCTATATGTATAATCCGAGGGTACGTAGGCTTATTAGAGAGAATATGGCTGCATATATCAGCGTAAGCAGGGGACAGTGAGTCAAGGAGCATCTTTCTATGAAATGAGTGAAGAGGGAATAGCTTGTTTTGTCACTAGTGGAAAGGAGGGAGGAAGGGAGGAAGAAATAAAACAAAAGAAAAGAAAGGAGAAAGAAAAAGAAAGAATGAAAAAATGAAAGAAAGAAAGGAAGGAAGGAAAGGAAAGAAAGAAAGAGAAAAAGGAAAGAGAGAAGAAAGGAAAGAGAGACAGAAGGCAGGAAGGAAGGAAAGGAGGGAGGGAAGGAAGGAAGGAAAGAGAGAGAGAGGAAGAAAGAGAGGAAAGAAAAGAAAGAAGGAAGGAAGAAAAGAAAGAAAGAAAGAGAAAGAAAAGAAAGAAAGAAAGAAAGAAGCAAGGAAGAAAGGAAAGGGGAAGGAGGAGAAAGGGAGGGAGAAGAAAGAAAGAAGGAAAGGAAAAGAGAAAGGAAGGAAGGAAAAAGAAAGAAGAGTGGGAGGGAAGGAAGGGAACAAGGAGGGAAGGAGGAAAGATGGAAAGAGAGAGAAAAAAAGAGAGGAAAAAGGAAGAAAAAAAGAAAAATGTGCACTGTTTGACTAGGAAGGTCATAAAATCCAAGAGCTAAAGTGAAATACATAGATGGAATCTTAAAAAAAATTCCAAAATATTTCATACATCAAATGCATTAAATTGGCTACAAGAATCTTCTAGGGCACTGTTGTATTATGAGACATGCATAGAGTTTCATTCAGGGTCTTGGCTCATAACTCTCATAGCTCTTGTTACAGTCTTTTGTTATAATGCTGGGTGTGTTAGGTCTCAGAAAACAATTTCTCTATCCTTCTCCTGCTTTTCCTTTTCCTGACCCAAGTCAGGACTCCGATCTTTCCCTGCCTTTGTGATTGTGGGTCATATGACTGTCATTCCAGGGTACTGCTCTATATCGTGTGGGAAGGAATGTTGACATCATAAAGCCCATAATAACCCAAGAAGACAGAGTTGAGAGAGCTTCCAGATGTCTGAACATGTGAAAGTGGACCAGCAGCTAACAAGACCTCATCCACATGCCAGAAGGGTGGCACTCCCCAGCTGTACCGGGACACAAGTTCCTGCACTCAGGACCCTTCCAGATCTCGCCCTATGCATTTCTTCATCTGGCTGTTTATTTGTATCCTTTAAAATATCCTTTGTAATAAACTGGTAAACATAAGTAAGTGTTTCCCTGAGTTCTGTGAGCTGCTCCAGCAAATTAACTGAACCCACAGAGGGGTTCCCATGAACCCAACATAAAGCCAAATGAAGACATCAAAAGTTCTAGAGACCCAGACTTATGACTAGTGGGAGGGAGGAGTTGGTCTTGGGTATGGAGCCCTCAACCTGTGGGATCCAGGTAGATAACATCGGGATTGAATTGGAAGATACTCAGCTGGTGTCTGCTGCACAACTGACTGCATGTTTTTTGGTGGGGAGAAACCTCCACATTTGGACACAGAAGTCTTCTGTGTTGATTGTTGTTGTGGTGAGAACAGAGGACAATACAGTTTGAGAGTTTTTTTCTGAAACACACCCTATAGCAAAATGGTGGAAAGTGAAGCTCTGAAACCAGTCTAGATGTATTGTTCCTGGAGGCCTATTTCTGCACCAAGAATTCCAATGTATGCAGCTGCCTTTGGGGGATAGCAAAATTTAACAGTTGGGAAGTACCATGGGAAACATTTGGTCTAATTCCTTTCTCTAGGTGAGTAAAGAACTTGAGGCCCAGAGGAACTGATCTGCCTAAGTCATCACAGCTAATAGGGGGCAGAGCTAACCAGAGACTCCCTAGCTCCTGGGTTAACTTCCTTTCTACAGGATGACGATCACCCATGTGTGAGAGAAGGAACTTGTAGCAGAAAAGGAAACACCAGGAGATAAGTTGCTAAAAATAGAGCAAGCAGAGTGATTGCCTAGAGCAGGAAGAAAAAAAATGTAATTTCCGGAATCATAAGGGTAGAAATGGAAGATATTAAAATTCAATTTTACTATCTTATTGATTTCAAGAAGAGCAGAGTGGGTTCCCCCAAAGATGCTGGAGTTCAGGCTCTGTGATTATCAATATAAAGTAGCCTGTAAAGAAAATATGTATTTCATACGGATTAGAAGAGATCTAACTTTCACCATAATCTGTTAGAAAAGCAAACAGACTAACTCTCAGCATTAGTTGTGACAGTTGCAAATATTGGCATTCTAAAAGCTTTGTGCAAATAATTGAACAGCCAAGCTCTAAATCAGAATGTGTTCAGTGTGCTTACTGCATCCTGTGACTTTTCCCATTACTTCAACACAGTGGTCAGCACATTCTAAGTAAATGGCTCATAGAGCAATACATTCAGAATTAGTTTGGGTTTTCTTGCTACTTGTAAATTGCCTAGATGTTTGCGAATGTTTGTGTGTTAATGTGTGTATATGTAGGTGTGTTCACCGAGGATAAGATGGAAATAAAAAGCATGAGAAGATAGTTAAAAACTTTTGATTTTTGTGAGTTGATTTTGTATCTTGAAACTTCACTGAAGTCATTTGGTCTACGAATACTGGTGGAATAGTTAGGGTTTTCTAGGTATAGAATCATATCATCAGTGAAGAGAGATAATTTAACTTCCTATTTTCTTATTTGGATGCCTTTTATTTCTTTCTCTTTCCTGATTACTCACGCTAGGACTTCCAGTACTATGTTGAATAATGAGAGTGGTAGACATCCTTGTCTTGTTCTAAATTCTTAGGGGGTATGCCTTCAGATTTTGCCCATTCAATGTGATGTCAGCTGTGGGTTTTTCATAATACGGCTATTATTATTTTGAGGTATGTTCCTTTGATATCTAGTTTGCATTTATTGAATAGGGTGTCCTTTCTCCATTGTTGACTTTGTTGACTTTGTTGAAGATCAATTGATTGTAGGCATATGGCTTGATTTCTAGGTTTTCTATTCTGTTCCATTGATCTATATGTCTCTTTTTGTATCAAAGCCATGCTGTTTGGATTACTATACCATTGTAGTATAGTTTGAAGTCCAATAATGTAATACTTCCAGCTTTGTTCTTTTTGCTTAGGATTATTTTGCCTATTGGGCTTCTTTTTGGTCCCATATGAATTTTAGATACCATTTCACATTAGTCAGAATGGCTACTATTAAAAAGTCTAAAAATAACAAATGTTGATGATGCTATGGAGAAAAAGAAAGGCTTACACACTGTTGGTGAGAATGTAAATTAATTCAACCACTGTGGAAAGCAGTCTGAAGATTTCTCAAACAACTTAAAACTACCATTCGACTAGCAATCCCATTACTGGGTATATACCCAAAAGAAAGTAAATCACTCTACAAAAAGACACCTGCACTCATGCGTCTATTGTAGCACTATTCACAGTAGCAAAGATATGGGATCAACTTAGGTACCTATCCTTGGTGAATTAGATAAAGAAAATATGGTAAATATAAACCATGGAATACTATGCAGCTATAAAAAGGAAAAAAAAACATGTTCTTTGCAGCAACATGGATGCAGCTATAAGCCATTATTCTAAGTGGATTATCACAGAAATGGAAACCCAAATACTGCATGTTCTCACTTATAAGTGGGAGCTAAACATTGAGTACACATGGACATAAAGATGAAAGCAATAGACATTGAGAGCTTCAAATGTGGGGAGGAGAAAAGGAGGGCAAGGGTTGAAAAACTATCTATTGGGTACTATGTTCACTATTAGTGTGATTAAATCATACTCCAAATCTCAGCATCATGCAATATAGCCATGTAATAAATTTACACATGTACCTCCTAAATCTAAAACAAAAATAATAATAATAAAATTATTGCCAAGTACTCAGATGCATGCATATCTTAATCTTGAGATAATATGGTAGGTCTCTATTTTACAATCTCAAACATAGTAAAATTTGGCAGAAGTTTACCAGTGGCACTGCTAAAACACCAGATTTTGAGCCATGGATAAAAACTCATGTTTTGGGCAGAGTGGGGGTTGTTAATTTTTGTTCATTTTTCAGTCAAGAAATAGGTCTTCTCAAATAGTTACAAAATAAACAAAAAAAATGGGCAACTCAGAAAAATTTCCTGAGGAGCATCTTTATATCAAAAAACTACCAGTTTCTTAAGTAAATAGGTCTCAAGTGGTCCTAGTGTCTTTATTATTAGCTCAGTGCCACCAGTCAAGACTCTAAGATTATGCTTTTTCATATACCCAACAGAAGCCCACTTAGTCTGAATATTGACAGCAAATTTCTGCAAGGATGGGGCAAGAAAACCAAGCCAGCCAACTGGCATATTCTGGAGGCACGTGCTTCCCCCAAAGGGGAGAAAGACACACAAATGCTAGCAAATTATATCAACCAGGCTACCACTTTGAGACCCAAAATGTTCACTTACTGTTTGGTGTCTCATTGTTTTCACAATCAAAGCCCTAATACCATGTTGAAAAAGGAAAAACATTGTACTGGGTAGGATTATAACAATAAAGAAAAATGTAACAGATACATAAAACCTTAAAAGTCCTCTAAACATGCTGGATAGTGAGGTCAGGACAAGAATGAGGGAATGAGGAGAATGCAGAAAGCTATCTCAGATGGGAAAAGTCTAGGGTATATTTCATTCTCTTGTGAAAAATATCAAATGCAGGTTCAAATAAGATTCTAAACAGGATTCATCTGACAGTTTCTGCAGTAGGCAAAATACCCTCAATTAGTTAGAAAGGAGAAACAGTGTGTGTATGTATACAAAATGCAGATGTGCAGAAATAAATACCATCCTGGGCTGGCCCAGAGCCAGGTAAGCATTTGACCTCAAAACCTTCCTAATTTCAGTGGGCTGAAGTCTGGAAAAGTGATTAACTGTCTAAATGCAAGTGTTGCCGTTCTGCCCCCGGGGAATGTTGGGAGAGAAAGGAAGGCTCTTATATCCTAATTAAAAGTCCAAGTTTTTGCCCCATGGAATGCAAAACGCTTTTGGATACAGGAAACTGTTCTTTATCCAGCTACACTCATAAAGCTGTCAATAAGTTGAGAAAGTGGCCTTGATGGTGTGAAAAAACCACCTCTTTGAAAACACTGGCTGCTAATAAAAATCTTTTTTGTTCAATAAAGTCCAACAAATCATCTAGGATCATATAAATAGCAAATTTAACAGCAAATTAGCAAGGCTTATAAAATATATGACCACTTAGGCAGCAAGGAAAGCCAAAAATCAAGGCTGGAGAATTACTAAATTATGGTTAAAAGATTTTTTTCTTTTTATGCTTTTCATAGGAAGCCTTTAAAAATGTATTTTGAATGACTATACTGGCTTTAAAACGGGATATGATTAAACTCGCTGCACTTGTGAGGGTCAGGACCACTCACAGTTGATAACCACCAGAAAATGACCAACCATTTGCACACCACGAGGGGCGTGTGCAGAATGTTCACATCTGGCCATGGCTAGCATATCATCTTCTGGTTATTTACTAGTGATTGTTAAACTTGTCCAGAGATAGCCTCTGCAGTTATATATTTAAAAAATCTCCTTATCTCTATACACTTAGAGAAATAAAATAGATATTTCCTTTCATAAAATTGACAACCATTTAATGAGTTTTCAATAAAGTCGGGAGACAACTTCTTCTTTGAAGAAATCATTAATATCATGACTAGAGCATTTCACCTGCCAATTCTCAATTTTTTTTTCTCCGTTACGGAGATTCTCATTCATTGTGCCCTAGGACACAGGTAAGGTTATTACTGAAATAGCACATTCCTGACATTTCATGGAAGATTATGTGGATTCTTTATTAAAACCAAATTCTCAGAGCTAGTAACTTTGCAATAAAAGTCCTTTTCACAAAATCTTGGCATATGCAATCTCTGCTAGGCTCTGGAACGTTTTTCGGAAAACTTAAAAGGGGGAAAATAAGTAACATTTTTGAAGCTTCTATTTTAAATAAGTCTTAGAAGACTTGATATGTTTAAGATGATTTCTAGACTTTTTTTTTTAAGTTCTTGCTATGCGTCTCAAACTTTTGTTTCTAGAGATGCTTTTTCAAGAAAATCTGGAAGGATGACCACTGAAAACAAAGATCTCACTCTTTTCCTTCATCTTCCCTATCTCTTAAAAATTCCATAAAGAAAATAACTATTAGACACAAAAAAGCAGGCAGGGAAACCGTGCATTCTTTCCTAGCACCCAAACAAGGGGAGAGAACTTTTTGCATCCTGCAGGCTTTGAGTTATTGCCACCTGGAAAGAAAGATAAATGCCCCAGTCGCAGGACTGGATAGGAAGCAACTGTTTCAGAGTTTAGATCAGCACTGTCCAGCAGAAATATGATGCACTTCAAATATGTAAGCCACATAAGTAATTTTAAATTTTCTAGCAGCCACATTTTTTTAAAAAAAAAAGGTAAAAAGAAGCTGGTGAAATTAATTTTAATAATATGTTTTATTTAACCCAATAGATCCAAAGTATTATCATCTCAACAGATCAGTTTATACAAATCATTAATGAAACATTTTACTTTCTTTTTGTTACTGAATCTTCAACATCCAGTGTGCATTTTATACTTATAGTACATCTCAAGTCGGACTAGCCATATTTCAAGCATCCAGTAGCCACACGTGGATAGTGGCCACCATATTGGAGAGAACAGGTTTACAGGACAAGTACAACTACACCAAACAGAGAACTAAGGGGTTCAGGGGTTCCCCCTGAATCATCTTCTCTTCCAAACACAGCAGTACCTGTTTCTGAACTTCTGGGGCTCTTCATAGTGTTGCAGGAGGCCCCCAAATCTATAACCTATGCATCAGGACATTGCAGCTACATTATTTACCCAGTGGAGCTCAAACAGAATAGAAAATCACATTCTGAAAAATTGTTCCCTCCTATATCTTCCTTTTGGTCAAACACACATAGACAATGCCCTCATTTTAATAAATACAAAAAGGAAATTAAATAAAGATTAAATTTCTCCAAGTATTTCTTGAGCAATATACAATTTTTTTTCTAAAAGAAAAAGCAAGATAACGACTCAACACAACAATTAAATTCAATACACATATGAATGTAAATACTAGGAGTCCCCAGATTGTGCTAGGTGTTAAGGTGCTAGGATACGAAAGAAATAAGTGCCCTATAGGAGATCAGCTCCCTCGAAGAAGGACACAAAGCACATAAAATAGCTAAATAACAAAGAAAATAGAAACCTAATTAACTACCAAAATAAGGTGCAAAGAGTTATGCCAACTACCCAGTTAGAGAGGAAAGTCCCCACACAGGACTGTCCTCACTTCTAACACCAAATACAAATTTGGAGGTGTATTAGTCAGTTTTCATGCTGCTGATAAAGACATATCCAAGACTGGGAAAAAAAAAAAAAGGTTTAATGGACTTACAGTTCCACATGGCTGGGGACACTTCACAATCATGGTGGCAGGTGAAAGGCACATCTCTCATGGCAGCAGACAAGAGGAGAGAGCTTGTGCAGGGAAATTCCCCCTTATACAATCATCAGATCTCATGAGACTTATTCACTATCACGAAAACAGCACAGGAAAACCCCACCCCCATAATTCAGTCACCTCCCACCAGGTTCCTTCCACAACACGTGGGAATTGTGGGAGTTACCATTGAAGATGAGATTTGGATAGGGACACAGTTAAACCATATCAGGAGGGTTCCCAAAACTTCCCTCTGGCTTGATAATTTACTAAAAGACTGACAGAGTTCATGGAAAGCTGTTTATACTCATGGTTATGGTTTATTACAGGGAAAGAACACAGATGAATATCAGCCAAGAGAAGAGACACATTGGGCAGTGCCCAGGAAATATTAATACACAGAGTTCTAGTCATCCTTTCCCCATGGAGTCATAGACAACATTAACTCCTCCTACAATGTTTGGCCACATGCAGGGAGTGTGGTCAGCCAGGGAAGTCCAGGCAGGTCCTTGGTGTCCAGAGTTTGTATTGAGGCCCAAGCCCATATTGCCTGCATGGCTGACTGTTATGGTTAATACTGAGTGTCAACTTGACCGGATTAAAGGATGCAAAGTATTGTTCCTGGGCGTGTCCCTGTGGGTGTTGCCAAAGGAGATTACCATTTGAGTCAGTGAACTAGGAAAGGCAGACCTACCCTCTATCTGAATGGGCACAATCTAATCAGCTGCCAGCATGGCCACAATAAAAGCAGGCAGAAGAATGTGGAAAGACTAGACTGGTTTAGTCTTCTGGCTTATATCTTTCTGCCATATTGGATGCTTCCTGCCCTCGAACATCAGACTCCCAGTTCTTCAGCTTTGGGACTCGGACTGGCTTTGTTGCTCCTCAGCTTTCAGACAGCTTATTGTGGGACCTCATCTTGTGATCATGTGAGTCAATACTCGTTATTAAACTCCCCCTTATATATGCATCTAACCTATTTGTTCTGTCCCTCTAGAGAAACCTGACTAATACACTGTGTACAAACCTCCTGGAAATCAAGTTAACATATTTAGAACCTGGTCCTCCAGAAGCCAGAACCGATATCATGTGGGCCCAAAGGCTTTAACATTAATCACATTGTTAGATCTGTAGCTAAGCAAACATAAACACTTCTATCTGGCAGGACATTCTAAGGGCTAGAGATCATCTTCAGTAGCAAAGAGGAAAGGCCAGAACTTACTTTAGATAGGGTCAATTCTTCAGTATACCAAAGGGTACAAAAACTGCCAGAATATGGAAAGATCAGTGTAGACTGGAAGAATTGGAAAGGACATAGGATTTTCATTCAGCATTTTAAACATTAAAGTAAATAGAATTCTAATGGAAATATAGAAGCTTTGGAGACCTTTGAGCAAGAGAGTAGGAAAATGCCCTAATAAAAGGAAAAAAGAATATTTTTGGAAGGTTAATGTGATCCTGAAGCTCTACTTTTCTCCTTTTCTCTTCTCTCTCTCTCTCTGTCTCTCTACTTCCTCCCTCCACTCTTCCTAGGCAATCTTACCCAGTCTAATGTTTTTAATAAGCTGGTAGTGCTCTGATTTATGTATTTGGACTTGAATTCTACGTGGAGCTCCAGACACACATAACCTACAACCTGACATTTCCACTGGAATGTCAAGTGGGCATCTCAACATGTCCAAATAAAACTTTTTATTTTTCCTTACTCCTATCCATCTCTCTCATCTCAGAAAGTGAGTAACCCAGTTGCTCAAAGAAAGACATTAAGCCATCCTTGATCCCTCTTCCTTTCTCAACCAGTATCTAATCTCGCAGGAATAATACCCCAAATCCAAATTATATCTGAAATCCAACCACATTCAGACTCCACTTCCACAATTCTGAGCCAAGCCATCACTGTCCCTCCTTTAGATTCCTCTGATAGCCTACTCAGTAGTTGTCATCTTTCCCCCAACAATCCATTCTTCACACAGTAGCCCACGTGCTATGTTCAAAGTCCGTATCATAGCATGTCATGTTGCTATCAAGCCCTTCAATGGAGTTCTCATTTAAAATAATACACAAATTCATCACCATCTTCGTCAAAACTCTGCATGATCTGATTGCCACTGACTTAATCTCACATGCCTCTCTCCCTTTCTCTCCAGCCATACCAGCCTTTCTCCTCCTCCTTAGACCCAACGAGCTCCTTCCCATCTTTGGCAGGCTATTCTCCCTCTTCGTAGTGTTATTATTTCAGATCTTTCCATGACTGGTGTCTTCTTGTCATTTAGGTCTCAGCTAAAAATAAGCTCTGTTGAGAGGCCCTTTCTGACCATCCAATCCACTTGGTGACCACTTTCTGTGGCTATCATAGCACCTTGTCTTCTTTTCTTCATATTAAGTATCACTATCTTCACTTAGTTTGTGTATTTAATTATTTGTTTGTTTACTAATTATGTATTTGTTTATTATCTTTCTCTTACTAGAATATAAACTTCAAGAAAGTAAAATCTTGTCTGTTTTGCTTACTTCTCTGTTTCCATTTTTCTATAACAGAGCCAGACACGTAATGCACACCTTATTACATACTTGTTGAATGAATAGAAATAGAGTTCAATATTTATTATTAGCATTTAAAATTGTATAGAATAAAAAGACTGCTTTTCAGCTTTCCTCTTTCTTCATCCTCCTTTTTGATAACTTCTTTTCTCCAACACTAAATTATAATTACTTTTATCTTCAACCTTATCATAACTAGCTCTTCCAAAAAATCCTAAGAAATCCATTTACTCTAAAATGTAAACGACTGACAAAGTTAATTGTGTTAAGGCTCTTAAAGTTGAAACAAAGCATCAAGTTGGTGAATTTCCATGGCATTTCCAAACTATGTAAGGTGAAGTTCTGAATTCTTCAATTCACCCTATTTTTATTTTTTTCTTCATGCTGAGCTGTCCAGAGTACATGATCACCGTGTATCGTTTTTAGTTAATGGTGATCACAAGCAGCTTCTCAGCTGGATGTCAATGGAGTGGGCACTCAGTGATGAATTTCTAGCCAACTGAGCTTGAGAGTTTTGGGTGTAGAAGGCTTCTTCAGTGCCGTGAAAATTCCTACCCACTCTACCTAAGTATAGAACCACCCCACTTAGGGGAATAAGGAGAATGGAAGCACAAAGCATTTAATATTACATGGGGTGGGGGAGTTGTGAGATACGAGACTGAAGTGGAAACAGCCAGAATCAGAGGGAAGAGTTTTTTTTTGTTTTTTTGTTTTTTTGTTTTTTTTTTGAGAAGGAGTTTCAATCTTGTTGCCCTGGCTGGAATGCAATTGCATGATCTCAGCTCACTGCAACCTCCACCTCCCAGGTTCAAGCGATGCTCCCGCCTCAGCCTCCTGAGTAACTGGGATTACAGGCACTCACCACCATGCCTGGCTAATTTTTGTATTTTTAGTAGAGATGGGGTTTCGCCATGTTGGCCAAGCTGGTCTCAAACTCCTGACCTCAGGGGATCTGCCTGCCTCCGCCTCCCAAAGTGCTGGGATTACAGGCATGAGCCACCACACCCAGCCAAGAAGAGATTTCAAACAAATAAACAGCAGTGGATGGCAACTGCTTGGAGATAGGGGACAAGAGAATTTTTAAAAGCAGATACAATACCAAGATACCGAGCCTTATTACAAAATGAACAATAGAAATCTTTGATGAAAAGAGAGAAATTAGGATATGTAAGCAATTTTATTGGGGAAGAACATGAAGAACATATTGTATTTGGAGTGATGGTGGGACAGCTATCTATAAATGTTAAATAATCAGTTAGGAAAATGAGAATTGAGCTAGATGGTAGGCTGGACTGGAGATCAGACATTGGTAGATCATGGGCACATCTGCACATGGAAAGCCCCTAAGTAATAAAAATTTCTAGGTCCTGAAACAGGTACACACAAAAGGAAGAATCATAACTCATAGTACAGGTACAGAAAATGGTGGTTACATAAATACAAACCACCAATTATTTAACAACTCAGAACTCAGACATTAGTCCTACATGCAATAGCTTTTTAAGCAGTAAAATTGCCATGGTAACAAATTGTTTCTGGGTCCTGGTGTAGCCATTCCAGCAGGGTAAACAATAAAAGTCCTGGAGTCCCCTTGTTCGAGTCCCTACAGATCTGATAACACCAAATAATCACTGACCATCACCGCTACCCTGGCTGTGTTCTAATGAGGCATAGGAGGCAACTGAGGACCCTTCCCCACTGAGACATATCCTTTCTCTCTGCTGGTTTCATAATATTTTTAACCCTTAGTGAAGTGTATGAGCAAATATGAAAAGTGTCTCTGACTTGCATTTCTAGGATACTTAATTTTTTTAAATATTTTCTTCCAGTCTTTGCTGTGTACATATACAAATATTTTTATTGCAAAATAAGGATCATACAAGAAGGTTCTTTCATAATCTTTTAGTTTGTGGCTTAGAAATACATTATTTTTGTCATTTATTTTACCCTTATCATAAAATGCTTTTCTACAGCATGCTTTTCATAGCCATGTAGACTTTACCATTTTTGGATCTTACAATGAGGATTTTAATTTTTACATAATCCACCTATCAGTCCATTTACAACTCAATTTGCCTTTGAAAGTATGCTTAGAAACTCACTGTGTTTTATTTTAGCATGTTTATAGTGTTCATTAAAGCATAAATCTATCTGGAATTTATTTTAACATATGATTTAACAGTGTGATCTAACCTTGTTTTTTTTAATGAGTCACTAGTTGGGAGTCAACAAGGAGTGAGATGACATTTAATGAATAATGTTTTCTCCACTGATTTGACACATGCTAACTTATTATTATTATTTGAGACTCACTTCTAGAAATTCTATTTTAGAATTCTCTTCTATTCCACTGAGCAGTTTGCTTATTCCTTACATTATAAAATAATTGAAACTTTATAAAGTGTATTAATATATATTAGAGCAACACTCTCCTTATGACCTTTTTTTCCAAATCATCTTACCTATTTTCAGGAATTTAATTTTATCAAATTAAATATTTTAAGTGTTAAAATTTTAGTTGAAAACTACTATTTATTTTGCAGAGGTTCATTTGGCAGTAACATGTATCTTGGTATCTAAGAACAGGGTTTTCTAGCCATTTGTGCAGAAGCCATTCTCTTTCCTATTCTCAAATATTTCCCTTCAGCAATGATCCCCTCTCTACAGCACAATTAATTGACCCCCTCCTGGATTATTTTCATTGGCAAATAGGCATGATCTAGTTTCCATCCTCTTTGGAAAAAAATATTGTCCAAAACCTCACATCCTCATAATCTTGCTTTCCCTCCACATCAAAATCTCTGGAAGGGCTGTCTGCAATCAATTACTGATAACACATACTCACCTCCCACTCACTATTTAACCTACCTAGATGGGATTCTTCTTGTGGTGTTCCACCACATCACACGATCCTGTGAAGACATCAAATACCTTCCTGCTGAAAAATCCACAACTTTCTCTGGCCTCCACATTTCCAACCTTTCAGCAATAGACTCCCCTCTCTTGAAAACATTTCCTCTCCTGGCCTCTGTGACCGAATGCTGTGGGTTTTCCTTCAACCTCACTGGATCTTCTGTTGGTGATTCTGTCTGCCTCATCCTTGATGTGTTTATCGGCATGAGCCATGAGGTTCTGGGTCCTCTCTCTTCGTTCTCACCCTCTTCATGCTTGTGACTTTTTCCAATCAATTCTCTTCTATGTCACTCAGTTTTCACTCTGTTCAGTATCATCCCATCAGCATACAAACATGCTGTGATTTCTCCCGTCTTGCTTGACATCCTTCATTCTATAGTTCTATTTCTTTACTCCCAGAATCTTCTGAATTTGCTTACTATCTTCAGGTACTTTTCATTTCATTTTGGATTTTTCAGGTATGCTATCCTATTATCAATGGATAAAAACTTC
The DNA here is from genome assembly GCF_028885655.2 of Pongo abelii. Taxonomy (NCBI): domain Eukaryota; kingdom Metazoa; phylum Chordata; class Mammalia; order Primates; family Hominidae; genus Pongo; species Pongo abelii. Next base: position 13,177,063 of record NC_072004.2, on the reverse strand, counting down.
TGTCCTTATTTTCAATAGTTATAACTTCTCCTCATATTGTTTTCTTATTTAATCTAATTGATTAAAAGAACTTTCAGAAAAATATTAAGAAAAATTGTTCATATCAAAGCATCTTTATCTGGCTTCTGACTTGAAAAGGTATATCACTCTTTCACCATCATATCATGTATCACACTTCACCACATACCACACTTCACCATCATATATGACAAAATTTAAGGTAGATGGTTTCTGTGATGTTTGAAAATTTCTTTAGATTACAAAAAGTTTTATCAGTTGTGGATATTGAATTTTATCTACAATATTTCAATATAATATTGAATTTTATCTATAATATTTTGATATTTATATATAGGATCATAGAATTCTGTGAATTTGCATTGCGAGTAATTATGTTAACAGCTTTCCTATTATATATTTCTATTATATATTTACCTTTAGAGTCTCATGACAAATCCTATTTGATTACGCATTAATTGTCTTCCTAATGTACTGCTTTATGTAGATTGTTGTTATTTTTCTTTTTTTTTCTTTTTTATTTTTTTGAGACGGAGTCTCACTCTGTCACCCAGGCTGGAGTGCAGCGGCATGATCTCAGCTCACTGCAACCTCCGCCTCCTGGGTTCAAGCAATTCTCCTGCCTCAGCCTCCTGAGTAGCTGGGATTACAGGCGCACACCAACACACCCGGCTAATTTTTGTATTTTTAGTAGAGACGGGTTTTCGCCATGTTGATCAGGCTGGTCTCGACCTCCTGACCTCGTGATCTGCCTGCCTCAGCCTCCCAAAGTGCTGGGATTACAGGCAGGAGCCACCGCGCCGGGCCTAGACTGTTGTTATTTTTCTACAAGATTTTTGCTCTTTCAAACAGATCATTCCCTATGTTGTATTTTTATTATATATTGTTAGGCTCTAGCATGAGAGATATGAAAGATTTTTACTTTTTTAATAAGATTTAGCCTATTCCAGCACATAAGTAACTGTTTCATAAAAATCAAGAAAAACTGACCATAAAACTGTGTTTAGCCTCTTTTTTTCATAAATTTTTTTTTATGGATAACTAGGTTTTATTATTATTAATCTGATTTTTTAATTGGGCAATTTATACTTCCTAGAAACGTGAACATTTCATCAACATTAAAATTTATTATCATAAAGTGTTATATTGTATTATTTGTGTAGTTTTAATACTTCTTGATATCTGATTTTATATCCCTTCTGCTTCTCAGATTGCCTATTTTTTCTAATTTTTTTATTAAGACTATTCCACCTTAACATTATATATTTTATTATCCCTTTCAAAGAACTAGCATTTGACTAATTTATCAATTTCACTTTTTTCTTTTCTGTTTTATTAATTGCTACTTTCATTTTATTATTCCCTGGCTTCTGCTTCCTCATTTAATTCAGTTCTTATGTTACCATTTTTCTAATAAAAAAGTACAATAGTAGTAATATTTGTAAATTTCTTAATGGGCTTTGCTATTTTGCCTAAAAAATAACATTCACCCCTGTTCCCGTCAGGCATCCCACTTGCCCTGGAAGTAATTAGGAATTGTTGCGAAAGGAATTCAGATAAGAAGACTGAAACAATGAATGTTCAGCTTCTGGCATTTAAGTGTAGGATTTTGCAGCAAGACATACCTTTGTCTTGAAAAAAAGAGTCTCTAATTCATCCTTCTCCTACATAATGAATGATATAGGCTTCAGGGGCTAAACTTTGAGTATTTAGTACAAGTGGTCCTATCTTGCAGAAGAAAATGAAATATAGCCGAACCTTGAACAATACGGGTTAGCACTGCATAGGTCCACTTATATGTGAATTTTCTTTCTCCTCTGCCACTACTGAGACAGCAAAACCAACCCCTCCTCTTTCTCCTCCTCCTCAGCCTACTCGACCTGAGGGCAATGAAGATGAAGACCTTTGTGATGATCCACTTCCACTTAACGAATAGTAAATACATGTTCTCTTCCTTACGATTTTCTTAAGAAAATTTGCATTTCTTTAGCTTACTTTATTGTAGGGATACAGCATGTAATACATATAACACACAAAATAAGTATTAATAGACTTTATATTATCAGTAAGGCTTTTTGTCAACAGGAAGCTATTAGTAGTCCTGTTGACTACTGTCCTGTTGATTAGTAGTCCTGTTGATTAGTAGTCCATATAACTATGGAGAGTCCAAAGTTATGCCTGCATTTTTTACTGTACAGGGGATTGGCGCCCCACACCCCCATGCTGTTCAGGAGTCAACTGCAGATTGTACCTTTCCAGCTACTGGAAGAGCTATAGAAACAAGAAGTCAGGTGAATGTGTCACTCACTACCCTCCGCCAAGCTCTCATCCAGAGAAAGGGAGATGGGTAGATAAATCATTATTTCATAAGTAGGCTATCATTGAAGTTCTCATTCTACAAGTTACTTCAGAAAGTATTTTAAAATCTCTTTGTATTTGATTTGGGGTTTTTTTCCCATCTTATCCCTTTTTAGTTAATTTTTAATTTTATTGCAAAGTGATGAGAAATTACGGCTTATACTATTTGTCTTTGGACTTTTTTGAGAATTCCTTTGACTTTTAGAATATGACAAGATATTTCCAAGTGCTATTTGCTGTTTATGACCTTCATCCAATGTTTATACACTTTATTGCATTTTTAAATTCACAATCACATTTTTTAGTAAAAAAAATTTGATCTCATATTAGTTCACTTTCCCTATTTTGTTCTGTTTTTGTATTTTTGTTTTAATTTGTATAAGCTTATTATTAAAGTTATAAAGATAAATTAATGTCTTTGGTGTTTTTCTTTTCCATCAAAAGTCAAATAATGTATTCAAAATGAAAAATATTCTCATATATTTTTACCAAGATTGCTTCATTTGCTCCTCATCATGGTCTTATAAGCTAGATAGGGCAATTTACATAAGTGGTAACTTAGAAATACATTGAGCATCACAGCTTTGACATGAATTAGTAAGATAAAAACTTGGGAAAATGTAAAAGGAAGTAAATTTCTAGAGATGGAAAATTGAAAGTTTAAAAATTAAATTCATAAACCAAATACATGGACTATTATGCAGTTCAATAAATGTTTATTAAATGAACAAACAAAACCTCCTTAGCTGCAAGTTGAGTTAACAGTGAGAGATAGTTAGGCAAATACATTCAGCAGCTACAATAGGAACTCTTATTTTGGATTAACATTCATGTCATGATCCTCTTGTGAATCGCAGAAATTTGAAAACCCAGATGGATGGACTTAGCAGAAAAAGTAATAATATTTCTTTAAGACTTTTGCAATTTTCTTCCTATTATTGGTCTTATTTCATATCTTACTTTTTCATTTGTCTTCTGTCTCATTTCTATAATAAATCAGGTTCCATTTCTGAACAAATTGGACTTCACTGTTGTCAATATTGTTTTTCCATCTTTTCATTAACAAGCTTGAAGGCAGCAACAAAAGCTAAGTAACCTTCACCTTTCGACCGAAAAAACTGGGTTGCAATAACCATTCAATTTCAGGTTCATCTTCTCCTGCTATTCAGCAGTCAACCTGGAGAGGTGATCATGGGTCTGCGTTAGGGCAGCCCAGAGGGTGGTCCCCATAAGTGAGGTTGAGGTCATTGCAGGGGCAGGGTGAGAGGTCAGGCGTTTCCTGCTGCACCTGGAGGATATAAATGGGGATATTTTAGTCTCTAGCACAGGCCACTCCTTAGCCTGAGAGAGCACAAATATTTACAGAAGGAAAAATAAATAGGGGTGCTGCTGCATTGCCGGACTATGCTGCTGAACTTAATGAAGGGTTTCTTTCCCCCTATGGATTTCAAAGCAGCCTGAACTAAGATATGCAAACAGCATATCTGAGATTTAATGGAAAGGAAAACATGCGTGTAGCATAAAAGCCCCACTATTATTCCTTAGCACTTAATTTTAGGTAAAATGCATAGCAGTGCACATCAGAAAGCCACTCTGATGTGCCACTCTGTCCCCCTGCCTGTGAAGCAGGCCAGCTCTTCAGGTAGTGACATGGTCAGATGGCACCCGTCAGGAACATTAGCCTCCTGAGGACCAGGAAGCAGTGATGTGCAGCAACATTGGATGGATTTATGATGAGGTGACACCCAGCAGCAGTGTCAGGAAACAAACCAGGTGACCCCTGGAAAGCTCTGTGTTCTAACAGGAAGGGAAAAGGGCTGAAGCCAAAGAGAACTTAGTATAAACCCAAGGTCTTGTAGGTGCTCTATAAGCTTGGGGCATATACTTTATTCTTTTCTTTTCTCCTTTCGTCTTTTTTTAATTGACATAATTTGTAAACAGTAAAATGCATGTTATCATTGCACATTGCACACTGGATGTCACAGGATATAAAATATTTTATTTCTACAAAAAAATTCCTTGTGTCCTTTTACCACTCCTCTCCAAGAACAAGCCACTATTCTGATTCTGATTATCATGGATTAGTGGTGTCTCTTCTGATATCACACAGTACCCATGCCTTTGTGGCTGAGTTTTTCTCATTCTACCTAACGACTGAGATTCATTCATGTTGCATGTATCAGCAGTTCATTCTTTTTTGTCAGTGAGAAGTATTTACTGCACAAATGCATCACAGTGTATCCATTCTCCTGTTGATGTGGACATTTGAGTTGTTGATAGTTTGGGCCATTATAATTGTTAAATAAAATATATGGGAGGCCACTGGTTTGGACTCAGCTCCTGCCCTAGGCTCCAACATACAAAACCAAAATTAAGTCACTTGTGCTCAAGTTCCATGTCATCAAATCAAAACTAAGTTTATCTGACCTTCCAAGAAGTCAGGAGAGATGACAGCCAAATCCCTGAACAGTCCGGCATTTGTCAACACAATAAGGAAGTCTCCTCTGCTCTAACCCTTATAAGGAAAGTAAACTTCAGTAACCTGATAGTAACAAATCCACTTTTTGTACTATGTTGTTTTCTTGCTCCTTTATACTATGTTGTTCAAGCTACCTGATCAAAACTGGCTATTCTGCCATGCACAGCAAAGCACCTCTCTATTTTTAGATGAGATGCTGCCCAACTCATGAATCACAAATGAATGCCAATTAGATCATTAAACTACATTTGTTGAAATTTTGTCTTTTGAAATAAAGTTGCTTTTAACATTTTTTTCTGCAAATGTGTTTTGAGACATATGCACTGATTTTTCTTGGGTACATAGCTAGAAGGAGATTTGATGGATCAGGTAGGGTAGGAATATGTTTAACTTTGAAAAAAATAAAAATAAGACAGCCAAACAGTTTTCTAAAGTGGCTGAACCACTTTACAGTGTCAATAGTCAAGTAGGAGAGTTTCAGTTAACCCACATTGTTGCTAACACTTAATATTGTTAGACTTTTTAATTTTAGCCATTCAGGTGGGGGGTAGTGGTATCTCATTTGGGTTGTCATTTGCATTTCCTCAATGAATAATGATGTTCAGCACCAACACTTTATATGCTTATTGACAATTTGGATTACCTTCTTTTGGGTAGTACGTGATCAAGTCTTTTGCCCATTTTTACTTGTTGATTTGTAAAATTGAATCATATATTCTGGACATGAGTTCTTTGCTAAATATATGCACACTTTAATATTTCTTTTTTTTTTTCTTTTTGAGATGGAGTCTTGCTCTGTCACCCAGGCTGGAGTGCAGTGGTGTGATCTCGGCTCACTGCAACCTCTGCCTCCCAGGTTCAAGCCATTCTCCTGCCTCAGCCTCCCAAGTAGCTGGGATTACAGGCACCCGCCACCATGCCCAGCTAATTTTTTGTATTTTTAGTAGAGACAGGGTTTCACTATGTTGGCCAGGCTGGTCTCAAACTCCTGACCTCATGATCTGCCCATCTCGACCTCCCAAAGTGCTGGGATTACAGGCATGAGCCACCATGGCCGGCCCGAGACTTAGATTTTTTAAAATGAACATTGAGTCACTGCCTGTTGCTTGCTGTACTTGGGTGGGAGTCTGGATGAGCCACAACCATAATAAGCTTTGTGTTGCCTTTTAAAGCTATAGTAGGGGAGTGCTGGGCCTCCATCAGCAGCAAACTCAGGTGAAGTGGCACAATAGAAAATGTATTTGGTGTTTCCTTTACCTTCTTCCTGCTTCTAATGATATGCTATATTAATGCAATACATAACTAGAATTTAAGGCTAGGCACTGCTGGATTCTCATTACTTGAGAAAACTGGACTCCCACAAAATATATCACACCACTGCTTACTCACCATACCCCAGATTTTAGCATAACTGTAGGATCTGCATAGCACAAGTCAGGCCAGGTGGTAGGTCTGTAAAAACAGACAGAATGCCAGAGTCCATTCTTGGTAGCCAGATGTTCCCTTCTGTGTCCCCAGGACAGTGACACTGGATGATGTAACTACTATACTTCACACTTGCCTCAGGTATTTATCCCTGGGTGGAAATTCAGGATTAGTTCTGTATAATACAGGTGCATGAGTTCATAATCTTTAACAACTAGGGGTCAAAGATAAAAATTAAGATCCACAAATCTAGCAATTGATGTGTAAGTATATTTAAAAGAATAATAATATACACCATAAAAAATAATATGATCAATTAAAATTAAGTGAGATGAGTGGTAAGAAAGTTATTCCTTCCTCATAATACAAAATTTAGAAAAATTATGAAGCATAGTAAGATTGCAAAAATTATACTTTTTAAAGTAACCACTAGAACAAGTAGTCAAACCCTTCCAATGCCTGATAAAACACACCCACAAAACAAAACACGTAGACTTATAATGGTAACATTTTAAAGTTACAAAACCAGAAAACATAACATAAAGTAGATAACATAACTTAGACCAAATCTGGGGCATATCATTAAATAAAAATGAACTAAATTCATCCATCAATAGAAAAAAGCCATTTGGATTGAATCACAAAACAAATGTTCTGTATATGGAACCTAACTAAAACATGATTTTGAAAGACTGACTATCGTAGACTGACAAAAGTCAATGAAAGGGAAGGATGGGTGTCGTCTGTTTTTTTTTTTTTTTTTTTTTGGTTATTTTGATTTGGCTCTTTTCGTTTTTTTTTTTTATTATTATTATACTTTAAGTTTTAGGGTACATGTGCACAATGTGCAAGTTAGTTACATATGTATACATGTGCCATGCTGGTGTGCTGCACCCATTAACTCGCCATTTAGCATTAGGTATATCTCCTAATGCTATCCCTCCCCCCTCCCCCCACCCCACAACAGTCCCCAGAGTGTGATGTTCCCCTTCCTGTGTCCACGTGTGCTCATTGTTCAATTCCCATCTACGAATGAGAACGTGCAGTGTTTGGTTTTTTGTCCTTGTGATAATTTACTGAGAATGATGATTTCCAATTTCATCTCCATGTCCTTACAAAGGACATGAACTCATCATTTTTTATGGCTGCATAGTATTCCATGGTGTATATGTGCCACATTTTCTTAATCCAGTCTATCATTGTTGGACATTTGGGTTGGTTCCAAGGGGGTGTGGTCTTTAAGAAAAGAAGTTGAATTGTGCAAAGAACCTTAGAGGAGGACAAAAAGTGCTTTGGGATTAATGAAACAAAGCACTTATGAGTGACTGTTCTTAACATAGCATCAATATTCATAAAGCAAAAACTATTGGAGATATATAAGAGACAGTCATTATGGAGAGGATGTTTCAATTCATCTATTTCAGACTGTAAGGATAAAAACAGACAAACAATAAATAAGAAGAGGGAAGAAAAAATAATATAAAATGGAGTTAACAAAACATACCATGGTCTGTATATTATAAAGAAAAAAATTAGACCTTTTTATGTGAAAACAATATTTTTCAAATTTAACCATCTATTAAGCCATTAGTAAACAGAAATTTTTTTTTTTTTTTTTTTTTTTGAGACGGAGTCTCGCTGTCGCCCAGGCTGCAGTGCAGTGGCGCGATCTCGACTCACTGCAGGCTCCGCCCCCTGGGGTTCCAGCTATTCTCCTGCCTCAGCCTCCCGAGTAGCTGGGACTACAGGCGCCCGCCACCTCGCCCAGCTAACTTTTTGTATTTTTAGTAAAGACAGGGTTTCACCATGTTAGCCAGGATGGTCTCGATCTCCTGACCTCGTGATCTGCCCGCCTTGGCCTCCCAAAGTGCTGGGATTACAGGCGTGAGCCACCGCGCCTGGCCCAGAAAGACATTTCAAAAAGAAGAAAACTATAAATTAATATCAAGCCAGAAAACAAAAAGCCATTTAGAAATTTTAAAACCCTCTCAACTCAATTATTCGATCAAAGATGCAATGCAACTTAATCTGTATAATTCCTGAAAATCAACAATAATGAAAATGCTGTGTATTAAATTCTATGAAATACAGCTACAGTAGTGCTCAGAGGAAAATGTATAGTCTCCAATAACATTTTTAAATAAAAGATTGATAAATAAGTTAGACATTCAAATCAAAAAATTAAAAAATTACAAAAAGCTAAGAAAAACAGAAATAAATTAATTTAAAAAGAAAGTAAGGAACTAGAAAACAAAACAAGCTGGGCATGGCGGCCCATGCCTGTAATCCCAGCACTTGGGAGGCTATAGCAGGAGGATGGCTTAAGGCTAGGAGCTCAAGTCCAGCCTGGGCAACATGTGGAAACCCTGTTACTACAAATAATTCAAAACTTAACCAAGTGTGATGGTGCACACCTGTGGTCCCAGCTACTCAGGAGGCTGAAGTGGGAGGATAGCCTAAGCCCAGGAGGTCAAGGCTACAGTCAGCCATCAAAGGACCACTGCACTCCAGCCTGGATGACAGAGCAAGACCCTATCTGAAAGAAAAAAAAAAAAAAGAAGAAGAAGAAAGAAAAGAAAACATAAAATAGAAGAATTAACAAATAATTTCAAGATCTGGTTCTTTTGGAAATAAAATTAAAATAAATTAACTTTTATCTAACTTAAAGTAAGCTCAAGTATCAAAACAAGAAACAAGAGGAAATAACCACAAATACAATGAGAAATTAAAGAATGACAAGTAACTACTTTGTTCTACTTTGTGAAAATAAATTTGAGAACTCAAAATCTTTTTAGGAAAATATAATTTATTAAAAAATTGACACCAGCACATATAAAAATTCTAAACATACCAATTACTGTAGAAGAAATAGAGATAGGTGTCATGAGCTACACTCTGCATAAGTTTCACGGGAAAAAGCTTCCAAATCTTTGAAGGACAGATAACTGCAATTTTACTTAAACTGTTCCATAGGAAAGAATAAACTATTTTCAGGAAAAAAAGATAAATTGAACTACATACAACCATGACTTTATGCATGACAAAACTACTATTGGTAAAGGCAAAAAACAAACAACAAATGGAAAAACATATTTGCATCTATTATCACTAATGTTCAAGATTTCCTGCAAATCAATACACCTAAAAAAAACAACCTAACAAAGAAATGAGCAAAGTATATGCATTCAGTTCACAGAAAATATACATGACTCTGAAATATATTCATATACCCTCAAGCTCACTCCTTATACAAATGTATATTAAAACTAGAATCAAGGAACACTATTCATAATTCGATTGGCAACACACAGAAAATTAATAAGCCAATTAGGCTGGCTTCTTGAGTAACAGTGGTTGCCAATTAAAGAAATATTTTTAAAATTTTGAATTAATTCTATATATATATTTCAGTAGGTAAAATATTCTAATTTTGTAATATACTGCAAAAGGATACACAGTGAGAAATCTTCCTCTTTTATTTTATTTTATTTTATTTGTTTGTTTGTTTTTTTTTTTGAGATGGAGTTTTGCCCTTGTTTCCCAGGCTGGAGTGCAATGGCGCCATCTCAGCTCACTGCAACCTCCACCTCCCAGGTTCAAGCAATTCTCCTGCCTCAGACTCCCAAGTAGCTGGGATTACAGGCATGCACCACTATGCCCAGCTAATTTTGTATTTTTAGTAGAGACAGGGTTTCTCCATGTTGGTCAGGCTGGTCTCAAACTCCTGACCTCAGGTGATCCGCCCTCTTCAGCCTCCCAAAGCGCTGGGATTACAGGCGTGAGCCACCGCACCCGGCCAATCTTCCTCTTAACAATGACCACCCAGTTCTTTTCCCCAAAGGCAACTATGTTATCAGTTTCCTTTGTAGTTTTCCTGAAATGTTAATTATATTTATTATTTCATTCAGTTATTCCTTCAAAACAACATTTGTTGAGCACCCACTGCGACAATTCAGTAATAAACAAAGAGGCTTCCTCAGAATCATTTTGCCGTCGTAGAATGTTCATTCCAATTAGGGAGACAGGAATAGAGAGAGAGAGGTAAGAACCAAAACTGATGACAAGTGTTACAAAGGGGGAAAAAAGCAGAAAAGACAGTTGTGAAATATTGATGTGGGAGTGGTTGAAATGTTAGAAGTGGAGGTAAAGATAGACCTCACTGAGAAAATGACTTAAAGATAAGACTTGGAGGCACCGGGGGAGCTATTATGTGGCCACCCTGGGAAGAGCCAGACGTCCAGGAAGGGAACAACAGGATTCTTTCAAAAACAACAAAACCCCATAAGAACATGCCCAGTGTGCTTGAGTGAGACTGTGAAAACTAGTTTGGCTAGATCAGGGGGAATGGAATGACAGCAATGGGAGAGGAGGTTCCGTAAGCCAACTAAGGATTCTGGCTCTTACTTGGAAGAAAGTAGGAAGACTTCAGAGGGCACAAGAGGGACAGAATCTGATTTTTCTTTTAAGGACGTCCTGACTGCGTTGTTGACAACAAACAGTGGAGTGAAAAGGTAGAAGCAGTGACCCTCTGGAGACTATCTCTGTGACCCCCGTAAAAGATGAGGGGGGTTTGGACCTGAGTGGCCACAACGAGGGTGGTAAGAATAAGGTGAATTCCAGACAGAGTTTGAAAGTGGCAAATATATATACATTCCCCAGTAATTAAAAAAATAAAATAAAATAAAAAGTTTTTTTTTAATTAACACATAATCATTGTACGTATTTATGAGGAATGGAATAACATTTTGATACATATACAATGTATAATGATCAAATCTAAGTAATTAACATATTCATCACTTGAAATATTTATCATTTCTTTGTGTTAGGAATACACAAAATCTGCTCTTCCAGCTATTTTGAAATATACAACACATCCTTGTTAGCCATAGTGACACTACTGTGCAGTAGAACGCCAGAACATATTCCTCCTATCTAGTTGTACCTTTGTACCCATTGACCAGCCTCTCTTCGTTCCTCTGCCCCCTACTTTCCGCAGCCCCTGGTAACCACTATTCCACTCTACTTCTATGAGATTGACTTCTTTAGGTTTCACATATAAGTGAGATCACATGGTATTTATCCTTCTGTGCTTGGCTCATTTCACTTAACATAATATCCTCTAGGTTCATTCATGTTGTAACAAATGACAGGATTTCATTCTTTTTACAGCTGAATAGTATTCCTTTGTGTCTATATACAACATGTTTAATCCATTTATCCATTGATGGACATTAAGATTTATTCTATATTGATGCAGGATTTTTTGCTCCTTAGGTCAGCTAAAATCTGGGTTCTTGTCTCATGACCAGAAAATATTAGGCACATGGACATATTAAAAGGTGAGGAGACGGGAATTTATTAAAAGAAAGCTTTCAGTGAAAAAAAGGGCATCCTGCCAACAGGCTTCCACATCACTGATTCAATACCAGACCACCACACACAAGCTGGAGAGGCCAGGCTCCTCCCCCTTACATAAGATATGATTTCCTTGTGGCTCCAACCCACTCTCCCAGTGCACAGGTGAGTCCTCACTCTGAGCCACTCCACATTAACTTATTTCCCTTCCTGCACATGTGTTAAGGGATGGAATTTTCACTTTGGACATATTTGGGCAAGCCCCCTGTGCACAATGACCAGTTGGCATTTGGCTGTCTCTTGTATCTATCATTCCCTGTTCTAATGGCTGCATAGTATTCCATGGTGTATATGTGCCACATTTTCTTAATCCAGTCTATCATTGTTGGACATTTGGCTTGGTTGCAAGTCTTTGCTACTGTGAATAGCGCTGCAATAAACATATGTGTGCACATGTCTTTATAGCAGTATGATTCATAATCCTTTGGGTATATACCCAGTAATGAGATGGCTGGGTCAAATGGTATTTCTAATTCTAGATCCCTGAGGAATTGCTACACTGACTTCCACAATGGTTTGAACTAGTTTACAGTCCCACCAACAGTGTAAAAGTGTTCCTATTTCTCCACATCCTCTCCAGCACCTGTTGTTTCCTGACTTTTTAATGATCGCCATTCTAACTGGTGTGAGATGGTATCTCATTGTGGTTTTGATTTACGTTTCTCTGACGGCCAGTGATGATGAGCATTTTTTCATGTGTCTTTTGGCTGCATAAGTGTCTTCTTTTGAGAAGTGTCTATTCATATCCTTTGCCCACTTGTTGATGGGGCTGTTTGTTTTTTTCTTGTAAATTTGTTGGAGTTCATTGTAGATTCTCTATATCAGCCCTTTGTCAGATGAGTAGATTGCAAAAATTTTCTCCCATTCTGTAGGTTGTCTGTTCACTCTGATGGTAGTTTCTTTTGCTGTGCAGAAGCTCTTTAGTTTAGTTAGATCCCATTTGTCAATTTTGGCTTTTGTTGCCATTGCTTTTGGTGTTTTAGACATGAAGTCCTTGCCCATGCCTATGCAGCCATAAAAAATGATGAGTTCATGTCCTTTGTAGGGACATGGATGAGGATGGAAACCACCATTCTCAGCAAACTATCGCAAAGACAAAAAACCAAACACCACATGTTCTCACTCATAGGTGGGAACTGAACAATGAGAACACATGGACACAGGAAGGGGAACATCACACACCGGGGCCCGTTGTGGGGTTGGGGGAGGGGGGAGGGATAGCATTAGGAGATATACCTAATGTTAAATGACAAGTTAATGGGTGCAGCACACCAACATGGCACATGTATATATATATATGTAACAAACCTGCACATTGTGCACATGTACCCTAAAACTTAAAGTATAATTAAAAGAAAAAAAAAAAAGAAGTGCATCTAACTGCCATTAGAATAAGGATAAGGTTGAAGACCAATCTTAACTGCTCCCTGCTAGCAGAAGGTGCTGTTTTGGGAAAACAGCAGTCAGATCTCCCTCAGGGGACTATTTAAGAGTCCCTGGCAAAAGAGGCCATCATCCGAGGCTCCGGTTGCATGACAGTTTAGAGTTTGACAGACTGAAGGCGAGAAGAAATCAACCAGGTTATTAGAAAACATGTATCAAAATGAAACAAGGGTGGAGTAAGGACAGCTGAAAAATCCCAAGACCTTTTACCAATTGAAACAGGGAGAGGGAGGCCAAAAGCCTGACTGGAAAAAAAAATCTGGGTTCCCTTAGGAACCCAATCCTAAACCAACCAGTTTAAGGTTTGGGAAATTAACTTTCCCCAGTTTGGAGAATGCATCTGAGGGGAGGGTCCTATAGTATGGAGACACAATTACCTATCAGTGAAGACAGGACAGAGAAGGAAAAAGAAAAAAAAGAAGCCATTTTTTCAAAGGAGTCCCAGGGGTTCCAGATGCATTTGAAAGGAGTACAGACTGAAGATGAATGGCTACTCATCTAGAAAGAGGGGATCTGGCATCCCTGTTTCCTTTTTCTTCCTAGCAAATACCTGAGATACATGAGGGAGAGAAAGTGAGGGGTCCCTCTTTCTTTCTTCTGCCCTTGTATCCCTGAGTCCCAGCAAGCATGACAGGGTGCCACCCATGGGTGTCAAAGCAGCTTTCACCCATGTTAACAGGGGGGCTTAGAGGGTGGGACTGTCCATCTTACCCATGTATGTGCTATCTCCCCTGCTGTCAGTAACCTTTGAGTTCCCTAGACCTAATTTATTCCATGGATACTAGCATGATCTTTATCAATGAAATGGGAGGCTTGGCTTAATCAGCGGGAATCAGTCATGCTCATCTGTACCGTGCCTTTTAACTTCTGTTATTGTCTGCCTCTGGATCCCTCACCTCCAGTTTTCTTTCCCACAGCTTCCACCCAAAGCTTGAAATTGGGACAAAAGTGTGCTTGGGGAGGTTACATAGACTCCTTATCATAGGCCAAATGCTAAGATGAAGTTGTGGAATTCAGTCTGCCTCCAAAAAGGGAGAGAACAGGATGTTCCATGACATGCCCAGATAACTGGTGGCTATAGTTACGTTTGCTAAGATGTGGATGCATGAGGCTTGACTTCAGTTAGTTCCCTTAGTCTTAGTTTCCCAAAAAAAAAAAAAAAAATCTCTGGGTGATGGACATCCCTATTTATTTCCTTCATCCAGCAGGATTTTAGGATAACTGCTCAGAACTAGAATATTAATCGAGATTTTTAAATTACCCATCCCTTTTGTTCCTTCTCAGCTGCAGTCGGAGATCACTGGTTGATTCACATGAATATGCAGGGTTAGTCTAAAATGTAGGCAAAAAACTTAAAAACTAATGAGTTTAGGATTTAATGGCAAACATTTAAGTTTTGAAACATAATTTCTTTCTCTTCAGACCTCATTTTTATTAAAAACAAATCATGATAGGACTGAGTTGTTTGCAAAATAGTCTTCAGTCTTATACTTGACCTGATTATTTGCATAAAGGGCAGAAAGAATAATTATTTTTACATAGGCATTTTAGATTGGATTTGATGGAACTCTGTTCCACAAGGAATCTCAGATAGGACTTTCTAAAGCCGAGCCCAGCCATGGGTTTGTATCCTCAAATACCTGTGAGATGGGTAAACTCCTCTCTTCTTGAGGTCCCAAGAACAAGGGGTTCCTGGGCCTGTTAGAAAGTGAGATTCTTTACTCACCACAGGTTAGGAACCCTGTACAGAGACTGTGTAGACAAGGTATAAGTCCAGTTTTCCCAAATGGCTTTTATTAGCTCTGCAAGTCAAGTTTGACTCCTTAAAGGGAAGCATACCTTTCCAGTCAAGGCCTTGGGAGAACAACCAGTTTCTCTAATTGCATCCTGTTGCAAAAGAAAATAGATTCTGATTGCACTAATGCAAACAACTATATTGCCATAAGTTAAGAATGCTCACAACTAGTTACCAAATTCTGGAGAAGCCAAGGGCCCTCTGTAGCATCCAAAAGGTAGGAATCAAAAAAGACAATTTTTGAAACTGAAGTTTGATTTGGAGAAGTCTGCTAAATATGTTAGAAGTTTAAAACACTTGATGTTAAGAAATAGAATTCCAGATTACCATAAATTATTCATTTTGCCAAAATGATGACTCAGAAATTTTAAAAAAGCAAAAACTTTTCATAACTCTTTACAAATTTTGCTAAACAGCAGATTGGTGCCTTAGAAGAACCTTGTTGTGCTTTTATTTCAATGCTCAATTTATGGAAAAGCTATATAATACCTTTTTGAATTTTGTCAGTATGTTCACACATGGAATTTCTTTTGCAAGATTAATTTTTACAATCCATCTACAACTTGTTTAAACTTAGCTTTATCTCATCTAATTCAAAGCAATCCTTTAACCCTAGGCACAAATTTGCATTTTCATGACATCTACATTTTACCAATAATCTTTAAGGCTGTTTTTATTTCTCAAATATTAAACTCATGTGAACCAAAAGGTACCACGGCTTTTATCTTCCTTTAAAAGAATATTTGATCCAAGCATTTATCCTTCTTTAAGTCAATTAATTAGAGCTCTTTTTTTATTAATGTCACACACGCAACACATATATAACTACATAGGCAGAAGATTCAGCAGCTATAAGATTTTTCATTTGCCAATCTCCTAATTGGACTATTAGGACCAATTAGCACATCTGGATTCAGCCCTTTAAGAGCAAGGCTAAGAAAACATGCAGTTTCTAGGGCCTAATAAAGAGGTATAGCTGGAAGACAAAAACATTTTGAGAGCATGGACCACCTTTAATTCCAGGAGGTCCATGAGGAAAACAGAGATCTCTTCCAAAATGGAGTCTATGGCACCTTTTCTGTTTTTCTCAAGCAGTCCCAGGCCATCAGAAATTATCTTAGGGTCCCTTATGCATGCATTAAGAGTAGAAAGACAAAATGAAGAAAGAGTTCAGTCAACTGAGAAAAAACATTTTTCCAGCCAAACAAGATCCAAGAAGAGAAAAACATAAAGGCCTTTTAAATATACCTATATGTTGGATATCCACTTTTAACTAAGCTGAGCCCTCTTTAAGAAAATCCTTTTAAATCCCTTATTACCCAACTTTAGCCGCACCAAGTAGCCAATATTTCCAGCTTTCAAACTTTACAAAGGTAACCTCCCAGGTGCTCAGAGAAAGAAAAGTTCAAGGCAGTTCATGGAGGGGAAGAGAATCAAGAAATGGCAAAGGTCACAAAGATATCTAACTAGAAAGAACTCATTCCCTAAGCCAAGATTGAACCCAGGCTGCATTTGTAAAATGGTGGAGGCTAAAACAAACACTGCCACGTGGTTCTCCCAAGGACATAAAACAAGATGGAGGGCTGCAGCAAAATTTGCTACTGATCAGTCTGCCAGGCTGGCGTGAACAGTAGGAATATGGAGTCCTAGGCTTGTGCCCCATCCTAAGGTACCCCTCTTTCTGGCAGAACCATACAGAAAGACATGCAAAGCACACCAGATTGGCTACAGCTTAAGACTAACCTCATAAATCCCTTTTCATAATCAAAACTTTACAGAGAATATAAACAGTGATACAGAGAATATGAACAGTGATAGCTGGGGTCCTGGCATAGTAGAACATCTGTGCTCAATGACCTGGGTGGCATTTGACTGTCTCCTGTGTCTATCAATATCTTGGCTATTGTGAATAATTATGCAATAAACATGGTGATACAGATGTCTCTCTGACATGTTGATTTCATTTCCTTGGACATATACTCAGTAGTGGGATTTTTGGATCATATGGAAGTTGTAGTTTTAATTTTTTGAGGGACCTTCATACTGTTGTCAATGTGGCAATTCTAGTTTACATTCCCACCTACAGTGTGTAAAAGTTCCCCTTTCTCCACATCTTTACCGTCATTTGTCTTGTTTTGTTTTTTTGATAATAGCCACCCTAACTGGGGTGAGGTGACATTTTATCGTGGTTTTGATTTTCATTTCTCTGATAATTAGCGATGCTGAACTTTTTCCATCTACTTGTTATCCATTTGTATATCATCTTTTGAGAAATGTCTATTCAGATCTTTTACCCATTTTTAAATTGGATTATTTGATTGTTGCTATTCAATTGAATTCCTTATATATTGTCAAATGCATAGTTTATGGATATTTTCTCCCATTTTATAGATGGTCTTTTCTAAACCCTTTTAAATTCACAGATGCTAGCACACTATGCATACTGTTCTAAAACTACCTATTGGGTTTTACAAGGTATCTTGGCAATTTCTCCACTTAGGTAATTGGAGAGCTTTCTCACGATTCTTGTGATTATAATTTATTACATTGTATGAGCACTGCCATAATTTATTTAACTCTTGTCATATTGACAGATATTTAGTCTGTTTTCTGTACTTTTGCTGTTACATAGGAATCTTTTCCGCTTCCACCTCAACAACACTTTACCAAAGATTGTCTGGCTTTTTGTTCCACATTTAAAGGAAACCTAGTCTCTGCACTACTATGGGGGATTTACTTGGATACACTCAGGAATAGAAAGATGGTTTAATATTTTTGAAAGGCATTAATGTAACTTGTTGAAACAAAGGTTTAACATTTGATAAAATCCAATATTGAGTCCTGATTTAAAATAAATCTTCACTTAGAGTCAACGGGCATTTCTTCTACTTGAAAAGGAGTATCTTCTTTAAACCAAAGTATGTACAAGTTTTTTTTTGTTTGTTTGTTTTTGTTTTTTCCTGAGATGGAGTCTTGCTCTGTCGCCCAGTCTGGAGTGCAGTGGCGCGATCTCGGCTCACTGCAAGCTCCGCCCCCTGGGTTCATGCCAATCTCCTGCCTCAGCCTCCCGAGCAGCTGGGACTACAGGAACCCACCACCACGCCCGGCTATTTGTGTGTGTGTGTGTGTGTGTGTGTGTGTGTGTGTGTGTGTGTTTAGTAGAGACGGGGTTTCACTGTGTTAGCCAGGATGGTCTCGATCCCCTGACCTCGTGATCTGCCCGCCTTGGCCTCCCAAAGTGCTGGGATTACAGCCTTCAGCCACTGTGCCCGGCCTGTACAACAGTTTTAATGGAGAAATATTAGAAGCATTCCAGCTGAAGTTAGAAACAGGGCAATCCTCTATCACTTCTCTTACTCAGCTTTGTTCAGAAGGTCCACGTGGATGCTAAAGACCAATACAGACAGAAAAATAAAAGACACAGATTTTGTTATTTATAAATGACACAATGAACTGCCTGGAAAACCAGGAATCAATGTAAACCTTTTGGAATTTTATTTTGTTAAAAAATAAAGTGTCTGACATTATTGTGAATTACGTTGTAAATTGTATTTAAAAATTAAAATTTTAGTATAAAATAATTTCGCTTACATTGATTATAGGTATATAAGTTGTGATGGAACATAGTACCATGAAAAAATAATGTTTCTACTAAATTAATAATCTAGAAGCAGAAATGTACTTAAAAATATCTTTGGTGAACATATCATTTAAAATTGAGTTCAGATAAGCTCTGCTATTATGTTAATTGAAATGAAAGCAATAATTGCCAAAGTTTACCAATTCTGAAGGTAATTGAAAGAAATTTATTCAAAGAGTCACATTTAAAAACACATTCTTTAGAAAATACCAGTGACAAGATATTAAAGAGATGGCAAAGAAATTGATTTTTAAAATATGTATGCATTTATTTATTTATTTATTTATTTATTTTGAGACAGACGCTTGCTCTGATGCCATCAGAGTGCAGTGGCGTGATCTCGGCTCACTGCAATCTCTGCCTCCTGGGTTCAAGCGATTCTCACGCCTCGGCCTCCTAAGTAGCAGGGATTACAGATGTGCAACATCACACCCAGCTGATTTTTGTATTTTTAATAGAGATGGGGTTTTACCATGGTGGCCAGGCTGGTCTCAAACTCCTGACCTCAGGTAATCTGCCTGCCTCAGCCTCCCAAAGTGCTGTGATTATAGGCATGAGCCACTACACTCGGCTGAGATTGATTGTATAAATATGTACCAAGATATTTATTCTGTTTATATTTATTTTAATTTTTAAATAATCTATATTTATCCTGACTGCAGAAGGCTCCTTCCAGCTATCTTATTTCTGTAAACTAGCTGGCCTACAGTTCAGGACATACCTTCATTACACTTATGAATCTCCTGTCAATTCCCTTCACTACAACCTACACCATTTTTTGTTTGTTTTGTTTTATTTTATTTTTTGTAGACACAAGTTCTAACTATATTGCCTAGGCTGTTAGTGAACTCCTGGGCTCAGGTGATCCTCCCAGATTGTCCTCCCAAAATACCTTCACCATTTTTGAGAGTGCCTTTATGTTTAAATTTCTAGAATGCATGAAAAAGTGGGCAAAGTATATGAAGAGATTATGATATGATATGATATGATATGATATGATATTTCTCCAAAGAAGACATACAAATGGCCACCAAACATGTGGAAAGATGCTCAACATCATTAGCCTTCAGGGGAATGCAAAATCAAAACCACAATGAGATACCACTTTACACCCACTAGATTGTGTAAAATTTACATGTCAAATAACAAGTGTTGGCAAGGATATGGAGTAATCAGAACCCTCATACACTTCTAGCGGAAATATAGAAAAGTCCAGTTTATTTGGAAAACAGTCTAGGAGTTCCTCAAATGATTAAACATATTGTTCCATAAAACACAGAAATTCTACTCCTAAGTATAAACCCCAAAATATACATCTATGCAGAAAGTTATGCAAATGTTTATAGCAGCATTGTTTACAACAGCAAAAAGGTGAAAAGAATTCAAATGTTCATCAGTGGATGAATGAATAGACAATGTGTGGTAAAAACATACAATGAAATACTATTCATCCAAAAAAGGAATGAAGTACTAATACATGCTATAACTTGGATGAACCTTGAAAACCATATGCTAAGTGAAAGACGTCGATTACAAAAGGCCCCATATTATGTGACTCAACCCATAAGAAGGTTCAAAATAAAGAAATCTGTAAAGATTAAAAAGTAGATTAATGGTTGCTTGGAGCTAAGGGAAGGGCAAAATAAAGAAGTGATACACAAATATGACAGGGTTTCTTCTTTTTAATTAGCCCAACAACACAGGCATGAGGTTTTTTCTTGAGGTGATGAAAATATCCTAAAATTATCTTTAATGTTGATTGCACAATTCTGTGAATATATTGTAAACCATTGAATTGTACATTTAAAATGGTTGATTTGTATGGCATGTTAATTGTATTTCAATAAATCTGCTTAAAAAAAATCACAGAGCAGAAATAATAGCAACCCAGTAGCTACAAGCACACCCTAAAACCAGAATTTGCTTCCTAAATAGCATTCTTCAACAAAAGGAGCAAAGATTTCTTGAAGAAATTGTTTCTAGGACTGGGGCAGGGAAACGAGAAGACAAGCCTGGAGCATCAGTAGTAATATGAAATAACGAAGTACTCAAGAGAATAAAAGAATGGGGGAATGTCAAGGAGACACAGGAACCAACCCGAAAGATCTCCCAATAGCCTAAAGTGGAACAATGGGAGAAACAAAATAAAGTATATACGATTATAACCCAAAGTGTAAATAAATATACAGGAGTCTGTACTGATACAGATAAATGATTGAATAAATCAATAAACAAACAAATGGAGGAGAAGAGACAAATTTATTTTCAGAAGAATTTCAAATAATATACGTAGATACTGCCCCCTCTTCAGGAGGCCAAACTTAATTCCCCTGCCCACCAAGCATGGGCTGAACTTAGTGATTTGGTTCAAAAAACAAAATAGTATATGAAAGAGAAAAACAGTGACTTTACAGTAGAAAACCCTTAGACAAGGCATGCAGTTAACATTACCAGTGATATCACATGGATACCACCTTTCACCTTGAGATGATATGTGAAGCATGCTTCATCTCCATGGCATGCTTTTCAAAAACCCATAACACCAGTCTAATCAAGCGAAAAACAACAGACAAGCCCATACTGGGGGACATTCTACAAAATACCTCACCAGTGCTACTCAAAACTGTCGAGGTCTTGAAAAGCAAATAAAGACTGAGGCACTTGCACAGACCACAGGAGACTAAAGAGACATGATAATTAAATGCAATGTGTTATTCTGAATTAGATCGTGAAAGAGAAAAAGAACCCAGAATAAAAACTGGGAGATTTCACATATCATATGAAATTCAGTTAATAATAATATGCCAATGTCAATTCCTTAGTTTTAGCAAATGTAATATTATTATATGAGATGTTAAGATGTTATATGAGATGGAGAAATTGAGTGAGGGATATATGGGAACTCTCTGTAATATCTTTGTAATTTTTCCATAAATCAAAAATAAGCTCAAAATAAAAGCTTATTAACAAAAAATCTTACTGGAAAACCATACACAAATTTTTTCCAAACCTATTTTAAAAATTCCCTATTTAAAAGGAAATTTCTAGAGAATAAAGAGGGTATAGCCCCAGCTCATTTTATGAGACTATCATTATCTTGATACAAAAACCTGATTTAGACAATAGAAGAAGATTAAAGGCCAACCTTATTTATGATCATAGGGTTAAAAATTATAAATTGATTCAATTATAAAACAAGCCTAATCTATACATGTATAAAAAACATCAAGACCAAGCTGGATATATCCCAGAAACACAAGTATTTTTAACCTTAATTAATATAAAATCTATTCATATATTCCACCTATTAATAGGTTTGGAAAATTGGTCATCTCAATAAGTAAAGAAAAAGAAGCCAATAAAATTTACCATTCATTTATCATTTATGTAGGAGACCTAGCAAACTGAAGTTATGAGGGAATTTTATTTTATTTAATTTTTGTGGGTACATAGTAGGTGTATGTGTTTACCGAGTACGTGTTTTGATACAGACATGCAATGCATAACAGTCACATCATGTGAAATGGGGTATTCATCCCCTCAAGCATTTATCCTTTGTGTTACAAGCAATCTAATTATACTTGTTTAGTTGTTTTTAAATGTACAATTAAATTACTGTTGATTATAGTCACCCTGTTGTGCTACCAAATACTAGGTCTTATTTATTCTTTCTATTTTTTGTACCCATTAACCATCCATCTCCATCTCCCCCTCCCCCTCCCACTACATTCTCAGCCTCTGGTAACCAACCTTCTACTCTCTATCTCCATGAGTTCAATTGCTTTGAGTTTAAGGTCTCACATATAAGTGAGAACATGTAATGTTTCTCTTTCTGTGCCTGGCTTATTTCACTTAGCATAATGACCTCCAGTTCCATTCATGTTGTTGCAAATGAAAGGATCTCATTCTTTTTGTATGGCTGCATAGTGCTCCATTGTGTATATGTACCACATTTTCTTTATCCATTCATCTGTTGATAGACACTTAGGTTGCTTCCAAATTTGGGCTATTGTGGGAATTTTATTAACCTGGTAAAAAGTATCAAACAAAATCAGCAAAAAGTGTCATACCTAAAAATGAAATATTAGAAACATTTTCTTACGATCAGAAATAAGAAAAGGATGGCAGCTAGTACCCCTATAATACAAAAATATAAATGTTATCAATATGGGAATAGATCAATAAAGTCAATTAAAACCATACTAGATGTATTATTTATCAATTGTTATGTAACAAACTATCCCAAAAGTTAATGACATTAAACAGCATATATTTATTATATTCCAGTTTTATGGGTGAGGAATTTGTGAATGGCTAAGCTGGGTAGTTGGGTGGTTTTGGCTCATGGTCTCATGAGTTTGTAGTAAAGATGTTGGCTAGGGCTGCAGTTGGCTGAAGGCTTGACTGGGACCGAAGTCTTCTTCACTTACATGGCTGTTGGAGGGAGGCCTCCGTTCCTCTTCAAGTGGGCACCTCCATAGAGCTGTTGAACGTTCATAACAGCTGGCTTACCCCAGGGAAGTAGATTCAAGAAAGAAGAGCAAAGAAGAAATCCCAATGCCTTTCTTTTACCATCTAGTCTTTGAAGTTACACGCTATTATTCTATTTTGTTCTATTCATTAGAAGACAGTCATTAAGTTCAACTGACAATAAACAAGAGAGGAATTATGCTCCACGTCTTGCAAAAGGGAGTATAGAAGAATTTGTGGACAAATTTTAAAATCACCACATTAGGTAATACTATGTAACTGTTAAAAATATATAATCAAGATTCATATGTATGGATATGAGAAGACATACAAGACATTTGGTTTTTTAAAAAGCAAGATACTGCAACAGTACTTACTACATGACATCATTTCTATTAAGTGCTTGCATGCAAACATCTGAAAATAGAGTTACAAATTTCTTTAGACATGTATTTTATAAATACATAAATAAAAACCTACAAGAGTATCCAAAGAGTTATGAGTCATTATCTCTGGTTACTGGGAATCGAGGGTAGGATAATCAATGACGTTCTTAATTTTATCTGCGCTACTGATTTTTTTTTTTTACAATGAGAAAGGTATTTATGTATTACTTATTGATATGGTTTGGATCTGTGTCCCCACCAAATCTCAGGTCAAGTCAATCCCCAGTGTTGGAGGTGTCTCATAAGTGGTTTAGCATCATCTCCCTCTTGGTACTGTATAGTGTGATAGAGTTCTCACAAGATCTGGTTGTCTAAAAGTATGTAGCACCTCCCCCATCTCTTGCTCCTGCTCCAGCCATCTAAGATGAGCCTGCTTCCCCTTTGCCTTCCACCATGATTGTAAGTTTCCCGAGGCCTCTTCAAAAGCAGAAGCTGCTATGCTTCCTTTACAGCCTGCAGAACCGTGAGCCAATTAAATCTCTTTTCTTTATAAACTACCCAGTCTCAGGTATTTCTTTGCAAGAATGGCATAATACTCCCATATAATTAAAAACATATATATGTATTAACTCACATATGTGAACACAAAAATGGAGGGCAGAATATTCAGTGGAAAAGAATGGTAAATATGCATATGTGAAAATTGAGTAAATGTGATCATACCATGAGACATAGGTATAATCACAAAACTTGAAGGCCACTCTCAGGACCATCATGAATTCACATATTTCTTCCCAGGTGCATTTTTCCCTTTTTGTCACCTTCTTTAAACTGCTGGTTATCTAAAATGCTAGTTGGATGATGAGAGTAGATTTCATAAGCAGAGTTCTCTGGCAAAGCTTCCTCTACTAGCTTCAGTATGGACAGTTTGCCTTTAATTACAAGTAGGCTACCCTAAGACTATATGTAGTGAGCAACCGACCAGCACCTTGAAGATGAGAGGTCAGTAAATCCAGGTACCAAACCCAATGGTAAGCTTATTGTCAGTCTAAGTCAGAAGGAAACATTTCCATTCTCAGGTTTCTCATCTTCTAAGCCTGGAGATTGTGATGTAGTTAGGAATTTTCCTGTTTAGAAAAAAGGACTGAATTCTTCTAGAAAGGCAACTCTATCAATAGGGAATGCTTTGAACTACAAGGACCAGAACACCTGGCAAACACTGGCTTGAAAAATAAGGATTTCTTTTTCTCAAATGATAAGTTAGGAATACACAGCCTATGTGTCACTGGCCAGAACTGAGTTGCACGGCAACCCCTATTGCATAGATGGCTGGGAAAGCTAGTTTCTAGCTGGTCCAGCTGCCCCAGTGAAGTCAGGTGGCATGAAGAGGGGGTTTTAGGTTAGCAGCTAACATTGTCTGCTACAAAACCCACTTCATTCATTTTCTCTTTACTTGGAAGTCAAGTCTTTCTCACATTTCTACCAAGCCTTTCAACAAGAAGTTCTCCAGAAGATGCATCATTGTCTCACTCCTGGTTGGAATCGTACTTCCAGACGTCTACAGTCACCTGATTTGTTTTAATACCCTTTGTGATATCTGGTCTCTGTTATAATACATTCTGCGTTCCAAAAAAAAAAATCAGGTGATTTCTGTACATTCTGTACATTATGTAAATTTGTTCACTTGTATTTTAATGTCCTCTACGTGGAAAAATATGACAATAGTGGTTTGAACAGTGGCCTCTCAAAAAATATGTCCACCTCCTCATCCCTAGAACCTGTAAATGTGACCTTATTTAGAAAAAAAAGTCTTTGCTGATGTAATTAGCTCAAGGATCTTGATATTTCAGTCACACTAGATTATCCAAATGAGACCAAAATCTAGTAACAAGTGAGGTTTGTCAAACGTCCTTATAAGAGACAGGCAGAAGAGAAGACTGGCACAGAGAAGATGGTCATATTAAGATGGAGGCAAAGATTGGAGTCAAGTGGCCACAAGCCAAAGAATATCTGGGGCCACCAGAAGCTGAAAGATACAAAGAAACCTCCTCCCCTAGAGCCTTCAGAGGTAGTGTAGCCCTCCCACAGCTTGATTTTGGACTCTGGCCTCCAGAACTTTGAGAGAATACACTTCTGTCATTTGAAGTCACCAAATTTGTGATAATTTTTTATTCCAGTTCTGGGAGCTCACAAAATGACCATTGCAATTTTGTTGTTATTGTATATGAAATCAACAAATTCCCAAAATTTTTTTATATAGAACTCAGAGAGCAATTCAAACAAGGTGAAGTCGTCCATGTGTAGGTTTAGAGCCCAAATCAGACACTTTTTGCATCAAAACGAAGCCTGACTCTTGTTTTAAATCCATGATACACTCCGACTTATCAAAAAAAACAATAGCTTTCCCTCACTAATTGCCCAAACTGTGGATTCAGTCCAGCTAATTTCCCACTTATTGATCCAGGACAACTTTATCAGGCTGAGTACCAAATTCAGACCAATTCCTCTTTTCACTGTGCCTGTCTTAATAAATTTTAATGACAGCAATCCCAGCTCCCCCTGAAAATTTAACTCCATACCAAGTATGGTGACCCAAAAAGATTTGAACAATTAAATGTCCCATTTCCAGCCTTTGCCTATTCAAATCCTAGTGTCTCATGCCCAGTTTTTATTGCAGATTGGAAATCTAATAATCATCTATTTTTTAACACAAATTTAAGGTTATTCCCATGATATCATAGTCACATTCTGATATGCACTATTGCGTGAGAAAGAGTGAGAGTCTCAGATGATACCTTCAATGATTTATAGTCACATAGAAGTATGTCAGTGGTGTGATTATCTGTCACACATATCACAGAAGAAAAAGGGGCAGAGCAATATAGAAAACTACTGTATTTGAATGAAAAGAAAATGCATGGATTTGGGAGTCGTCTAAGTCTGGGCTTAAACTCTGGTTTCTCTATTATTTGTGTTACCTCCTTTAGGAGTTTCCTTAATTTTGCTGAGATGTAGTTTCTTCATCTATAAAATGGAGCTGATGTATCTACCTTGCAGGGTTGAAGAGGATTAAATGGGATGGCTCATGTAAGTAACCAGATACAGTGATTGGCACACAGTAAGCTTCAACAGTTACTAGTTTCCTTCTCTGAATCTCATCCCCTCTCTGTTTTTCTCTTTCTGTAGCCTTCCCCAGCCCCCTAATCTTAGAAGTATGTGACTCCATTAGTGGACTTAAGCTTCCTGTAATTCCTGATTTAAGACCAGCAACACTGGGACATATGTAATACCCACATCAAAGCTCTCTTATTAATCTCATGACTTAAAAACCATGGTCCACCCAGAGCCAGGTCCCATGGCTGCAATTTTTCTGGACTGCCAAGTTGATCCAGAATCTGATACCTGTGGAGCATTTGCTATCCCCACAAGGTTGCTTACCCGCAGGAGTTATCTTGCCACTTTCCCTTCAAAGCATTCCAAGCCTCACCCTTCCCCAAGCTCTAGACCTCGTAGGGGCTTGACTTAATTATTGCCAGCCCTCTTCCTGAGGCTAGGAGCAAGAACGCATTGACTAATTCTCTTGATAATCATTCTCTTCCTATCCATCCCCAAGTTATTGGTCAACACCCAGATTGCTTCATTTGCCCCCTTCTCTTATCTGAGTGAATACCAGTACTGAGAATTTATTGATCCAATTATTCGACAAATTAAATAGTACTAGACATAGGAGCTGGGGACACTGCTGTAAACAAAACAAAAGAGCCTGTGCTCTCATGTTGATATTACACTACTGGGAAAGATGGAAGATAGATAAAGAGTCAAAACAATAAGGAAGATAGATGAAAGGTTCCTTGAGGAAAATAAATGGGGTAATGCAATAGATAGGGGAGGTAGTGTTTGAAGTGAGACCTGAGTGAAAGGAAGAAGCTGGCTTTGCAAAAGTCTAACGTCTGAGCCTTCCTTACAGAAGTTAGAGTTCCCCAGGCTGGCAGGTCTAGGTCTGGCTTACCTAGCCAGGTAATTTTTCCAGAACTTTTGTTTACCTCTGGTGAGCCATTCTTTGTGCGGCCAAGGCTCTCAATATCCCCTCCCACTTCCAAGTCTCAGATGTTATAGCATATTTTCAGCACTTCTTATACTTAGAACAGATCTACAAAACCTAGATCCTCAAGATTCTTCATTCACTAATCCATTCATTCAAATAGTGATTGAATATCCACAGTATTATAAGCAACATAATAGGTGATGTGGGATACAAAGATAAGTAAGAAATGAACCTTGCCTTCAAGGAAATAGCACTGAAAGTTGACTGCCATTGCAGGTTGCATTGGAAAATGGGGCAGAGATAATGTTGGAAAAGTTAGCATTGGCTAAAGTGTGTGTGAGCTTAGGGGGTAGGGGCTTCCAACCAAGCTAAGGAAGTTGAAATGGGAGTCACTGAGGGTCTTAATTCACAATAAATGATGGTCAGGTAGGACAATAGTAAAACAGAACAGGGAGAGTTAACAAGGGTCTGAACTAAGTCAGAGGCAGTGGAGATGGCAAAGAAGGGGCAGGTATGAAAGTTTTAAAGAAGTAGAATATATGGATATTCTTAAATATCTGACACTCTAATGAGGAATATATTGCTGTACGTTTTTACTCACCCTTAACTGAACATAGTTTGAAGTTGCTGGAGCAAACAGTTTGATAATACAGTGAGACACAGAGATGGAATGATAGATGAGAAGATGAGACTGGGTCGTTCGTGTTGGGCAGGGATAAGAAATGCTTGGCCTTGGGCTTTTGCTCTCAGATACAAAAGTCATGGCAGCAATCCCTAATCAATCACAACACACCTTCTCATTGAATTCAGATGTACCTTTAGATCCTTTTTCAACACAAAGCTCCAGGCAGAAAGGACAAAAATCCATCAGGGCTTGTGCACTAATTAAAACCTACTTGCCAGTTTTGGTGCTAGGCTTTGAATGCCCTAAGACAAAGTTTGATCATTATTCAACAGGAAGCCACTGATGGGTTTTGACGGGGAAGACTGAAGAATAGAGGACATTATATTTGGTAGAAAAGTGAAAATGAGGCTGAAGGAGCAAGCAACTGGAAGCAGGCAGATGGGTCAGAACATTGCTTCATGGACTTTGATGGCTGAAAACATTAGCAAAGCAGACAAGAATATGATTACAGTTGTGTTATAGTTTGAATGTGTCTCCTTCAAAATTTAGGTGTTGCCAAGGTGATGGTATTCAGAGGTGGGGTCCTTAAGAGGTGATTTAGGCCAGGAGGGCTCCTCCCTCGTTTATGGGATTAAGGCCCTTATATTAGCATTATATTAGCTTGCCCTTTTGTCTTCTGTCATGTGAGGACACAGAAAGAAGACCCTCACCAGACACCAAATGCTGGCACCTAGATCTTGTGCTTCCAAGCCTCCAGACCTATATGAAATAAATGTGTTCTCTATAACCTACCCAGTCTGTAGTATTCAGTTATAGCAGCAATAACAGACTTAGACAAGGTGGCTCTGGATTTTCCTCCCAATGAGCGTGTCTAACTCAACCTGCCTGCAGTTCAGAATCAGAGGGTTTCAGTGTTTTTGTGTGTTTGTTTTCGTTTTAATTTTACTTATTTTTAGGCATGAAGTCTCACTCTGCTGCCCAGGCTAGAATACAATGGTGTAATCATAGCTCATTGCAGCCTCCAACTCCTGGGCTCAAGCAATCCTCCTGCCTCAGCCTCCTGAGTAGTCAGGACTACAGGCATAGCTACTCAGGGTAGCACCACCAAGCCTGGCTAATTTTTTTCTTCTTATTTTTTTTGTAGAGATGAGGTCTTACTATGTTGCCCAAGCTGGTCTCGAACTCCTGGCCTCAAGTGATCCTCCCACTGCAGTCTCTCAGCTGCGATTACAAGCCTGAGTCACTGCGCCCAGCAAGATAACCTTGTTTAAGAGGACACCCATGGCAGAGAGGTCATCCCTAGGAGTATAATGGGTTCTATGCCAGAAATCTGGAGGCATTGACTCCAGCTGTGAGTCAAGGATGAATTATTCACCTTATTCATGCCCGTTTCCTAATTTGGAAAATAGGAGTGTTGAAATAGATATTCTCTAAATGCCCCATTTGATTCTAATTGTCTCTAATTCTTTAAGTATCACTGAAACACTGCTGTGTGAGTGGCCATTGGCCATAATTAAGAGAAGTAAGTACCTTTAGTGATGAAGTAAGATCCCTAAAGATGAATAGGTGCTGAAGGTTCTGATAATTATTTTACATTTAACAATTCCAATTTAGCTAAAAACATCTGGCCAAGAACTGAGAATTTTGCTAAGATCCCAAAATATCTGGGGTTTTTCTAGGGCATTGAGATAATAATTTATATTCTTCATAAACAGCCTGTCCTTAGAGTGTACCATGCATCTCCTTACTTCACTGAAGTCAGGAAGTGTTTGCCATAGGGACTTCCAACCTGATAAATGATGAGGCCTTAAACAATTTTCCAACTCTTTGGGAGCTTGCAAAGCAGCCTGTGTTTCATCCTTGCTCCATCACGACAACCAAATCAGCACCATATGGTGGATGAGATCCAGATTATAGAACAGAGAGTCTGCCTTCAAGGACATCTGGAAGTCCTTTAACACATGGACCCTAAGTGACTTGAATGGATCATTTATAGCTGGTCTTGGGCTGTGTGCTGAAGATACCATTGCTGTACTTTGTCTGGTATGCAACAGGCCTATTTAGTTAATAAGAAGCCTTTCATGCCCAAATAACACTTTTATTTTATTATCATTTCTATTTCTTGGAGAGTTTGGCTTTCTCTAGAATGCATGATCTTTATGGGGTAAATGCCTCTGAACCCCAAAAACCCAGGACCAAATGGTGCTAAGTATCTATGGTTGCAACAGCCCAGCAAAGAACTGGGCGTTGGTTCCATGGTATCTAGGATCATTGATAATTATTGGGGTTTACTACCTTAAGGAGCGAGTGAATTAAGGAGTACCTAAAAAGGGCCTGGGCACCAGGAAATGTAATTTAGTGTTCAAGGTTTTGTGAAAATCAGAACCCGGTACATTGACTTGATGAGCATTATCTTTCTTTGGTATGGCTCGCTTTACTTTGCTTTCCAAAATTTTAAAGAGCACCTGATATTTTAGTGATACATTGACCAATGCATCATTAAATATCCATAAGGACATCTTTCATACATGTGTGCACGCACATACACAGACCAAAATTCATAACTTTTATAAAAATAAAGACCAACAAGCAACATTTGTCCAGAACACAAGAAAACTCACCACTGCCAGAACTTAAAAAATTAATGTAACTGTTAGTTATCTTCTTTCAGTGTATATCATTTCTGTGCTGAAGGCACAGCAGAAAATAAATTAAAGCAGATGAAAAATATGTATTAATTACAGCAGTATGCTGAATAACGGCCTCCAAGGCATCAGGTCCTAATCAACTGGAGCCTATAAATGTTACCTTTCACGGAAAAAGGGTCTTTGCAGACTTGATTATGTTGAGGATCTTGAGATTCGAAGATTATCCTGGATTATCTGGATGTAGTCACAGGTGTTCTTATACAGGGGGAAGCAAGATGGGGATCTGCCACAGAAGAATAAAAGAAAATATTGTGACCACAGACGCAGGGATTGGAGAGTGACGCAGTCATACACCAAGAAGTGCCGGCGGCCACCAAAAGCTGAAAAGGCAAGGAACAAATTGTACTCTGGAGCCTCCCTAGGGAGCACCCCCCTACTTGATGTCACCTTGATTTTATCCCTGTGAAATGGATTTCAGACTTCTGGCCTCCAGAAATGTGAGAGAATAAATTTCTGTCGTTTTAAGTCACTAAGTTTGTGGAAATTTGTGATAATAGCCCTAGGAAACTAACATAGGTAAAGAAGAAGGTTGGTATCTACTGAGAAGTTGTTTTAAGCTGAGGCATTTTTCCTCTGGGGGGATGCAAGCACTTCCCAAGAGGTATGTAGCCAAGGAGAATTTAAGTGACTCAAACTGCAGATTCCCAATGTCCTTGGACTCCTTCCTGAAATGAAGCTGCCTAAAAATGTACCGTGTCAGGTGATTTCTTTTATCACTGCTCCTTTTAGTGTCACTTTCTCCCATTTTATAAAAGAAAGATATGTCTCTCATTCATCCCAAATCTTACTGTGTTGCAGTACCCCAGGGTGTAAAATGTCTCGAGGGCAGATCATTCAAAAGGTTGGTGTCTGCAAAACTTCTTTTAATCAAGGCCCCAGAAACTCATGCAGGGTTTCGAGTCATTCTCATGCTATAATATTTCTATTAAAGTCAAAGCAGGGTATTGTGAACTATGTTGAGATATCTGAATTCAGACATACTATAGATTGGGGCAGCAGGAGACATGGCGATTGTTGTTTAATGACTTCACCTCTTCTATCCTCTGACAAGTTCAATGCATACATCACTCCTTAGGGAATCTGGTGAAAGCAAAGAAAAGAAATTGTCAGGATGACATACTAAAGGCAGTGGAATCTTAGTTTTAACAAAGCCACAAACTCAGGGCAGGGATCCATGCCTTACCTCTGTCTATCTGTCATAATATTAGGGTAGTCAGAATTTGCACACGCACACATGCCCACATCAGTGAGAATACCAACCTGGCACGAGCACATCCCCTCTGCGTGGCTACCATTCTCAGGAAAAACAAAGAGCTTAGTGAGGGCACATTTTGTGTCATTTCAAGGAAAAGGAAGTGAAAACATTCAAGATTTCTTTCAAAGGATCAATATTGCAACTTTGAGTGTAAGAGTAGATTAGAAGTAAGACACAATTTTATGTTTTCTTGATTATTGAATAAATCCTTGTGTAAATACTCAGGCTCCACAAAAGAAATAACTGCATTCACTTCAGATAGTAGGTCATGAGCTACTGTAAATCTATATTTACTTTTTACTTGGTGAAGAGTCTCCTGCTGACTGCTTTTCACCATCTGCTTATTCATCCACTTTGACCATGTACTTCTCAGATTTGTATTTGTTTCATTGGTATATTACATAGCACTTTACAGCAACCACGAATATGTCAGTTGTAAGCTCCTCATTTACTAGCTTACTAGTGACCCCAAATCTTCTTTCCTTTATTTGCATATTATTTCCACAAGCACAGTAACCTCCCACTTGAAAAAGAGACTATCTATTAATGTATGTATATAAAGACAAAATATTCCAGTATGCAATGTAAATGATACATCCAGTGATGTCCTAAAGTTTAGAAAATGCCTTTATTTAATTTGAATTACTTGCTCCTTCTCAAATTTTAAATATTATTCTAATTCTGTGAAATTGTTTTCAAGCATAAAATAAAATTATGTGTGTATATATATACACATGTATATGTACATACATCATATATTATATATTATATAAAATTTGTATATATGTTATATATAATTTGTATGTATATTTATATATAAATTCTCAAGTATCTGGCTATTATTTGTAAAGGCATTTTGAGATGATAGAGAGAATTAAACTTTGAGATGAATAAATAAGTAGTTGTTCACTGGCTTCTGGAGGAAATACTAAAAGGCATGATTTCAATTTTTGTAGGGATGTTCAAACTGAGCTCCATCTAATTTTAACTTTTTTAAAAAGTGCCTATAAATGAAAAACAAGTAAAATTAGTATCATTTCAATAGCCTCAGTAAAGACTTCTTGGTGTACCTCCCTGAAATTAAGAAGGTGAATGGCAAAGGACTGGGTTAACAAATTGTTTTAAATTAGAAAATTTTATTCTTCATGGTTAACAATTATTTACCAAATTTGCAACATGTTTATATTGTTTAATTAATTACTTTCTGACTATGATGGTAACTTAATATTTGAAGCCTTGTAGTCAAAGGAAAAGAAATAATTTAAATATATGTTTTGTAGAGAGGTATGACAAGACAACTGATAAATTCTTCATTTATAAAAATATATTATACTTCTCTGACTCCCAGTTTCCAACTGGCATGCAAGGAGCATAGAAATTGTCACTTTATTCTAACAATAAGTAAAAACTGAACAAACAGAAAAATTGACAACTTTTCTTAGATTCATCAGAGTGAGATCACAGGGCATGCCCCAAAGTTGGAAAGAGACAGGAGGATGCAGAGAATCACAGCTCACCAGAGGAGAAACCCACAAGCAGAAACCTGCTCCAGAAAGAGTGCCTAGATAGGAAAACTTATACTGTAATTGAAGAATCTCTGAAGGCTCAGTATGGACAAGTCTGAGAGTTTAGGAATCCAGAGGACCCAGTCATCAAGAAGCCCACACACTTTTGTGATTATTACCTACAAGAATTCATTGAATTGAATTGAATTCATTGAATTCAATGAACTGATTCAATTCACTGATGTAAACAATCACAAAAAATCCCTTGGTGCTTCCATCAGGGAGAGGGTAAAAGAAACCATTTTGAAATGTGCCAGAGCATTCTGTTCTTAACAACGTCTGCCCCTAGGAGAAACTAGCTGGAGCCTAACCTTCTGGGTTTTATCAGAGGCTAGCTGACCTAGAGGAGGGGAAATACCCCATGTCAGCCCACTCTAGCCATTCTGTCCCATGTGGGAGGGAAGGGAAGACTGAGAAGCACTTGTGAAGTTCACAATCCAGAGGCACAAGCTAACTCAACACTGAGACCTAACCATGGGAATACAGAACCCTCTCCCTCCCTCACACAGTATATCATCTTTGACCATCAAAACAAATGACAAGGCATACTAAAAGGCAAAAACAAACAAACAAACGAAAACAAAAAACAAACCACACACACACAGTTTGAAGACACAGAGCAAGCATCAAAATCAGACACAGACACGTCAGGGATGTTGGAATTATCAAACCTGGAACTTAAAACAACTATTATTCATATGTTAAGCATTATATTGGAGAAAACAGACAGCATTCAAGAAAAAAATGAACAAAACTGCATCACCATTTGCATTAGCAGCACTGAAAATTCAATATGTAATGAAAATTTTAAAATTTTAAATGAAATATAAATCTAACAAAATATAATCAGAATCTATAGAAGGAAACTATAAAATTGTGATGAAAGAAATCAAAGAACTAAATAAATGGAGATATAGTCTGCATTCATATATCTCAATATTATCAAAATGTCAATTCTTCCCAATTTGATCTACAGATTCAATTTAATCCCAATCCAAATTCCAGCAAGTTATTTTATGGGAATTAACAATCTGATTCTAAAATTTATATTATGGGCAAAAGAGCCAGAATAAATGCAGTACTAGAAGAGAAGAAAACAAAGTTGGAGGACTCACCCTATCAGCCTTCAAGACTTACTATAAAGCTACAGTAATCAAAATAGTGTGATATTGGTGAAAGAGTAGACAAATGTAGAGCCCAGAAATAGACCCACATATAGTCAGCTGATCTTTGACAAAAGAGTAAAGGTAATCAATGGAACAAAGACAGACTTTTCAACAAATGGTGCAGGAATAACTGGACATCTACATGCAAAAAAAGTGAATCCGAACACAGGCCTTATAACCTTAACAAAAATTAGCTTAGAAAGACATCATAGACCTAAATGTAAAATGAAACACTATAAAACTAGAAGATAACATAGGAGAAATCTAGGTAACATGGGTTTGGTGATGACTTTCTAGATAAAACACCAATGGCACAATCCATGAAAGAAGTAATAAACTAGACTTCATTAAAATTAAAAACTTTTGTTCTGCAAAAAGCATTATTAATAGAATTGAAAGCCAAGCCACAAACTGTAATAAAAATATTTGCAAAAGACATACCTCATAAAGGACTGTTATCCAAAATATACAAATAACTCTTAAAAGTCAGTAATAAGAAAATAAGCAATATGAATTTTAAAATGAATGAAAGATCTGAACAGACACATCATTAAAGAAGACATACAGATGCCAAATAGATTTAAAAACACAATGCTCAACACCGTGTGTCATCAGGGAATTGCAAATTAAGACAACAATGAGATATCACCACACACCAGTTAGAATGGCCAAAATCCAAAACACTGACAACATTAAATGTTTATGAAGATGTGGGAAACCAGAAACTCTCATTCATTGCTTATGGAAATGCAAAACTGTACAATCACTTTGGAAGACAGCTTGATAGTTTTGTACAAAATAAAGCATACATTTACCATGTGATTTCACAATCTCGTTCCTTAGCATTTACCCAAATGGGTTGAAAATTATGTCCGCATAAAAACCTGCACATGGATGCTAACAGAAGCTTTCTTCATAATTTCTGAAACTTGGCAGCAACAAAATGTCCTTAAGTGGGCCGGGCGCAGTGGCTCACGCATGTAATCCCAGAAATTTGGGATGCTGAGGCTGGCGGATCACAAGGTCAGGAGCTCAAGACCAGCCTGGCCAACATAGTGAAACCCCGTCTCTACTAAAAATACAAAAAATTAGCAGGGCGTGGTGGCCGGTGCCTGTAATCCCAGCTACTTGGGGGGCTGAGGCAGGAGAATCGCTTGAACCTGGGAGGCGGAGGTTGTAGTGAGCCGAGATCGCACCACTGCACTCCAGCCTGAGCAACAGTGCAAGACTCCGTCTCAAAAAAAAAAAAACAAAAAAAAAAAAAAAAAGAGGCCTTAAGTGAATGGATAAACTGGTATCTCCAGACAATGAAGTATTATTCAGCACTAAAAATAAGTGAGCTACCAAGCCAGGAAAAGACATGGAGGAGACTTAAAGGCATGTTACTAAGCGAAAGAAGCCAATCTGAAGTCTAAGTGCTGTATAATTTCAACTATATGACATTCTGGTAAGAGCAAAACCATAAAGGCAGTAAAAAATTAGTGGTTTCCAGAGAGTAGGAGGAGGGAGGTATGAATAGGAAGGGCACAAAGGATTTTTGAGACAGTGAAACTATTCTGCATGGTCTATAATGGTGGATGTATGTCATCATACGTTTTTCAAAATCCATAGGTTATACACCACCAAGAGTGAACCCTAATGTAAGCTATGGACTTTGGATGATGAAATATCAATGTAGGTTCATCAATTGTAACAGCTGTTCCGCTCTGGTGTTTATGTTGGTAGTGGAGTAGGCTATGCCTGTGTTGGGGCAGGAAGTATAATGTGTTTCTGCTCAGTTTTCCTGTGCACCTAACACTCCTCTAAAAAATAGTCTATTAAAAAATTAACCCAAAATAACAACAAAAAGCCTGCTAGGATATTAAACATGGTACATCTAATCATTTTTCTCAGGCCTTTCATTTTCCTTTACAATGTTGTATACATTCTAATATATAAGGTCATGAAAATCATTCATTTAGTTAGCTCCTAAATATTTTATCTTTGGATGCTACTGTAGTGAAATTTTGTTTCAATTTCTAATAGTTAATTGCTAGTATAGAGATACAGTTGATTCTTATATTTTTGACTTGGTGTAAATGTGCTAAACTTCTTATTAATTCTGGTAACTTTTTGTTCATTTGTGGATTTTTATATATGCCAACAAGACATTTACAAATAAAGACAGCTTTACTTCCTTCCACTCTGAATGCCATTTGTTTATTTCTTCTTGCCTTATTGCATTGAATAGAACTTCACAATTTTGAATAGGTGTGGGGAAAGGGGACATCCCTGCCTTGTTCCTGTAGAAAGAATTGAGCTTTCATCACTGAGTACCATCTTAGTTTCTCAGGTTGAGAAAGCTTTCTCTCTTAATAACTTACTGATGGCTTTCATTAAAAATAAGCGTTGAATTTTGTCAAATATTTTTTCTGCATCTATTGACATAATCATCTGGCTTATTTTGCTTGTTTACTGTGTTGAAATATATTGATTGACTTTCAGATGTTAAATCAACCCTTTATTACCAGGATAATGGTCACGATATACTATTTTTTTTTTTATATTATTGAACTTGATTTGCTGAAACTTTGGTAAGAATTTTTAACCTAATTTTATAAAAGATATAGGTCTGTATTTTTATTTCATTGTAATCCTATTCTGATTTGTATATCAGAGTAGTATAGGCCTTATAGAATTAGTTAGGAATTTTTCCCTTCTGTATTTTCTGAATGTTTGTGTGAAATTGGTACTACTTCTTTCTTAAATGTTTATGTAACTCACCAGACAAGCCATCTGGAACTGAAGGTTGTTTGTGGGAAGTTTTTATCCTAAATTAAATTTATTTTGTTTATATAGAGCTTTCTAACTTTTCTATTTTTTTTTTTTCTTTTGAAACAGGGTCTTACTCTGTCTCCCAGGCTGGAGTTCAGTGGCATGATCATGGCTCACTGCAGCCTCAACTTCCTGGGCTCAACTGATCCTCCTGCCTCAGCCTTTTGAGTAGCTGGGGCTGCAGATGTGTACCACCATACCCAGCTAGTTTATTTTTTGTAGAGACAGCGTCTCACTATGTTGCCTAGGCTGGTTTTGAACTCCTGGGCTCAAGCAATCAATCTGCCTCAGCCTCCCAAAGCGCTGGGATTATAGGCGTATCCTAACACACCTGGACTGGCTTTTCTATTTCTTTTTGAGTAAGTTTTGGTAATTTGTAGATTTCAAGGACTCTGAGTAAAGCATCTTATCGCATAGAACAGAAAAACAGAAGACAGCAGGACCAACTGTTATCATTATGTTTCAAATAAAATTATCTTTTGAAAATACACTTCTTACGTTTTCAGTTTTCTCTCCTTTACTTCATGGCATATGTTATTTGATCTCATGAAGAACTGAGTTCCAGAACCTCCCCCACTTCAGTTCACTCTTTGAGCCCAGCCCTCGTTCTTTTTCCTTCTGTATCCCACTATCATTTCAGCCACTCTCAGCAATATCTTCAGCTCCCTTGTGCTGTGATTCTGTTCCATCGGCCCTGCAAAATCCATGCACCATGGATCAACTTAACTTTTCACTTTCTCCACTCTTACTTCCAGGCTCCTAAATAACAGTGAAGGAAATTATACAACCTCATCAAGCAGTATGACCTCAAATCCATGATTTCTGCCTTCTCTTGAGTTTTCAGCAATCTGTGACAATTTGTCTGTTTTTGTTTCATCAAATCTACCTCTTGGCCAGGCACGGTGGCCCACACCTGTAACCCCAGCTACTCGGGAGGCTGAGGCAGGAGAATCGCTTGAGCCCTGGAGGAGGAGGTTGCGGTGAGCCCAGATGGCGCTATTGCACTCCAACCTGGGCAACAAGAGCGAAACTCCATCTCAAACAAAACAAAACAAAACAAAACAAAAATCTACCACTTATTTTTCAGGGTGACTATTTCAAACTTATACCACTGAAAATCTGTACATTATCATATCCCTTCTTCTTTTCAACAGAAAACTGGCCTTCTATTTTATGGTAAAATAGAAGTCACAAGACAGAAGGAAACCCTTTCTCCTTTGCTGTCACCTCAAGCTTCCTGGTGTTTCTAAAGGGTCGTGTTCACCTTCCTAATTAGGACGATGGAAGAAGCATCTCTCTTCCTGCATAAAACTAATCCCTCCCCTTATGATCTAGATCCTATTTTCAACAGCTCCTCCAGGGATTTAATTTCATGAATGATCTACTTTCTCACCTGAGCTTTCAACATGTTCTATACTGGGGCTTTTCCCATCAGCATTTAAAGGTGCTTAATTCTCTCCCTGCACCCTCTACCCCAAATTGTTTTTCTTTTTATGTATCTCATCCTTTCTCATTCTCATATCACACCCTCTTCACAGACACACTCATGGGAAGAGTCGCTTGCAGTAGCTCCACACAGCCAGGAGCGCTCAGTACTCTGAAGTTTGGCAGGCTTGTTTCCACTGAAACCCCCTGATTCACCACTGCCAATGGACTTCTTGTGGCAAAATCCAGCAGGCACTTTTGTATCATACTCGACAAAGGGCATCAGAAAGATTAAACTGATGAAAATGTTGAATCAGACAACTGGCACC
This sequence comes from Pongo abelii, assembly GCF_028885655.2. Classification (NCBI taxonomy): domain Eukaryota; kingdom Metazoa; phylum Chordata; class Mammalia; order Primates; family Hominidae; genus Pongo; species Pongo abelii. The sequence continues at coordinate 13,137,699 of NC_072004.2, read as the reverse complement.
CCTAGAAGCAGGAGTCCCCAAATTAGTATTAAACCAAGTGAAATTCTGAGCAAAAGCTATAAAATGGGAAAAGGAGAGTCACTTTAAACTCATAAACTTTAAAATTAACAGGCACTTGATGTGATGGATATGCAAATTACCCTGATTTGATCATTATACATTGTATACATGTAGCAAAACATCATACCCTACTCCATAAATACATACAATTATTAGGTGTCAGTTAAAAATAATAATAAAAGCAGAAAATATTAACAGAGAAGTTAGTTGATTTGAATCTGTATGAACAAAATGGCATATATTGAAATGTATAAAGGAAAAATTGCTTGAATGTTTGGAAAAACTGACAAAACACTGAAGTGAAAAGCTGTAATTAAACTCTCTAAGTCATTGTAAGATTAAGTAGTACCCTTAAAAAGTTTACAAAAGATATGAGTTATATCATTAGTAAGTATGAGTAGGGAGATGGCTAGATTCAGTTTTTTTATTGCTTTAATTAGCACTATTCATCATATTTTAGACCAAATAAAGTAAATAAAAGTTAAAGACATTATTTATCTTTAACAAAGCTTTAAATTGTTTCATTATAAACTAGAAAGAATGAAAATCAATGACCTAAGCATACAACACAGGAAATTTACAGAAAGGAAACAGGTTAAGTATTAAAGAGTACTAATAAAGATAAAGGAAAAATGTAATGCACTAGAAATAAAAGATGGATTGATTAATAAGTCCAAGAGCTGATTTACTGACAGTAAAGTGGACAGAGCTCTAAGTCAGCTTAACTCCAAAACAAAAAAAAAATCATAAAGGCGAAAGGGCATGTAACCAAGATATAAGAGAAAATTTTAATATAAAACACTATGTACAAATCTACTGATGTGATATTTCAATGAAATGAGATTTTTCCAGCAAAAACTAAGGTTCCAAACTTGACACAAGGTTGAAAACAGAAATAGCTGCCAAAAGAGTCGTTAATGATTTTAAGGAACTCCAAATAAACCTGGACTCAGGAATTTTACTAGTGAGTCCTAGCTAATATCAAGAGACAGATACTTCATATGGCATTGCAATTGTTCCAAAGCAAGTAAATGGACAGAGAATTGGCAGAATCCTGATAACAGAATCTGAAAAACATTGCCTCAAAAACAAACAAACAAACAAACAAAAAACTTACACAAATATTTAGTTATGAATATACAAGAAAACTGGTAAGGAAAATATCAGCAAAACAAACCTAGCCACATATTAAATAAATCACATAGTCTTAGACAAGGGTATAAAGAAAATCAATCAATCAATTACATACATTGAAGACAGCACAATAGTCTTTCTCCAGAATTGTGAAAATGGATCAGTCTTTTTTAAAAACTATGAACATAATTAATTATATCAATGAATCTAAGAAGATTTTCTAAAGCATATGCAGTTTTCCCTTTTCCACGATTTCACTTTTCTCAGTTTCAGTTACCCACAGTCCAAATATATTAAGTGGAAAATTTCAGAAACAAGCAATTCATAAGTTTTAAAGTTGGTGCTGTTCTGATTAGCATAATGAAATTTCTTGCTATCCAGTCTATTCCACACAGGACATGAATCATCCCTTTTTCCAGTGTATCCAGGTGTATTAGTCTGTTTCACTCTGCTCTAAAGAGCTACCTGAGACTGGGTAATTTATTAAAAAAAAAAAAAAAGGTTTCATTGACTCACAGTTCTGCTTGGCTGTGGAGGCCTCAGGAAACTTACAATCATGGCTGAAGGTGAAGGGCAAGCAAGACACATCTCGCATGGTGGCAGGAGAGAGGTGAGGGGGAAGTGCCACACACTTTTAAACCATCAGATCTCACGAGAACTCACTCACTATCATGGGAAGAGCAAGGGGGATATCCATCCCTCATGATTCAATCACCTCTCACCGGTTACCTCCCCTGGATTACAATTTGAAATGAGATTTGGGTGGGAAAACAGAGCTAAACCATATCACCGTATGAGGGGAAGTATAGTACAGTACGATATTTTGAAAGAGAGAGAGACCAGATTCACAGAACTTTTATTACAGTATAATACTTCTACTGTATTATTAGTTATTATTAATAATCTCTTACTGTGTCTAATTTTAAATTGAACTTTATCATAGGTATGAAGATATAAAAAAACCACAATACATATAGAGTACAGTACCATCCTCAGTTTCAGACCAGAGGTCTTAGAAACTATCCACTGTGGGTAAGTGAAGATAGTCATTTTCTTAGATGTTAAAAAAGTTTCTAAATAAAAAAGTTGCTGTTAACGTCTTTAAAATCATGGTTTTTTTGTAAAATAAGAATAAAATATATTAAATTAATGTGAAACCATATATCTATCTGAAACCAACAGCAATGATCATTCTTTTTATTTATTTATTTTTTTTTTCTGAGACGGAGTCTTGCTCTGTCTCCCGGCTGGAGTGCAGTGGCTCATTCTTGGCTCACTGCAACCTCCACCTTCTGGATTCAAGCAATTCTCCTGCCTCAGCCTCCAGAGTAGCTGGGACTACAGGTGCCCGCCACCATGCCCGGCTAATTTTTTTTGTATTTTTAGTAGAGACAGGGTTTCACCATGTTGGCCAGACTGCTCTCAAATTTCTGACCTCAGGTGATATGCCCATCTCGACCTCACAAAGATCATTCTTAACCTTGGAAGTCTAGAGACCTTCTTATTAAAATCAGAAGCTGGGCATAGTGGCTCACACCTGTAACAGAAACCCCAGAAACTGAGGCAGAAGGATCACTTGAGGACAAAAGTTAGAGACCAGCCTGAGCAACATAGTAAGACTCCATTTCTAAAAAAAAAAAAAATTTAATTAGTCAGGCACGAAAGTGCATTCCTGTAGTCCCAGCTGCTCAGGAGGCTGAAACAGCAGAATCACTTAAGCCCAGGAGTTTGAGGCTGCAGGAAGTTATGATCACATTACTGCACTCCAGCCTGAATGACAGCTTGAGACCCCATTTCTAAAAAATTAAAAAGAGAAAATCAGAAATGACATGAATATCAGCACTGCTGTTATTAAATTTGGACGTCCTTGCAAACACAATCAGAAAGGAAATGTTTGTGTGTGTGTGTAAAGATGTGCATATACATGTATATGTATATACACACATATTCATGTTCTTAAAAAGGCTGGATAGCAAGCAGGATAAGAACCAAATTGCTTCTGTAAAGTTTTTGCTCTTAAATTTATAAACCATGTACCTTTCAACAAGCTTCTTATGCTGCCTTCATTTCTTCATCCAAAATTAAAGGAAATAACAATTGTACCTGGTTTATAAGAAGCCATAAGGCTTAAAACAAAGATAATATGAGTAAAAGCTTAGAATGATTTCTGGCACAGAATAAATGCCAAACAAATCCTTACTCACTATAAAATATCTGCCATTAATATAGAAAAGGCCCTTAAAACTTGGTAACAAAAATTAAATATCCCAGTAGAAAAGGAGAAAAGACTTGAGCTAGTAGTTCCCATGAATTACTAACTAGTAAAGTAATATTAATAATGAATGAAGATGTAATGGTTTATTCAACACAATAAGTAATAAAACAATTATAAATAAAAATAACAATAAAATGACTTTTTTTAATTTGAAGCATATGAAACATTTATATAAGAGAAAGAAGCAATAATAATTGCTTCTTTGGAGGTTAATTTCTCAGAATATACTTTATAAAACTTAAAAGTTTGCCTCCTTAATTTAGAAAATTCACTTTAAATACTTCATCCAAATAAAAAACCAAAATCATGCACACAGTTTTAGCTGTGAGAATTCATAACAACACTGTTCATGACAGAAGAAATTTCATTAATTGAACCGTCCAGAAAACATCAGAGGACCTTTGGAAATGAAATACTATGCTGCCCTCACAAATAAGGCTGTGGAAGTACATTTATTGTGTGGGAAGATTTTCAAATATATTATAAATCTTAAAATGCAGATTAGGAAAAGATAGCAGAATGATCTTTGTAAAGAAACACACATATATACACAGGAGCAGAGACATAGGTGGCAAGATACAAACCAAGCCACCTGGTTGCATAAAATTACAGGTGTTATTTACTTGTTCTCTTGGTGAATTTGTATTTTTATTTGGTGACCATGCACAGCTTTTGTGCATAAGGTTAAAAAAAAAAAAAAAAAAAAAAAAAGCAGTGGGAGGTGGCAGCCGGGCAACAGAACTCCAGAACTCAAAGAAATAATTTCTATGAGGAGCTTAGCTAATGTGGCCAAGGTACATTTTAAAGAACAAGCTGAAGGGAACGCAGGGGGCCCCCCATTCACCAGACCACACAGAGAGTTCAAATATTATGAAACCCAATTAATAAGCATTGCTGCCCCAATAAAACCTACAGCCACAGACACCAGGACTCCCTGCTGCGTGGCAGAGCAGTGCATGTATCAGCATTGGACTCAATGACTGACTCAATGCATTCCCCCCTCCCTATGTTCCTACAGTTGCTCAAAATGTATGCCTCACCAACTTCCATTTTTTCCCAGTTTGGGAAAGAGTATTGCTTTCTTTTTAATTTTATTCTGATGTTCATTTTCCTCATGTGTTTATTTGGACTCTAAGTTGGGGTAGGTGGGAGGCTGGAGGATAGAGAATTCCAACAGAGTTCCCTAAGTAATGCTATTCCAATTTAACTTACATTTTATGATACCAACCATTAGTTGCAGTTATTTAATTTCACAGATTGGACTCCTCAAACTTGTATAAAGATTTAAGTAAATAAATAAAGATTGCTATCATCCTTTTAATGTTAAATGTTTCTCCATAGAAGCAAGAGGTCTTAAGATATGTATGGGAAATGTCAGTAATCATATTTCCAAGAGGGGAAAAAGGAGTTAAACATGACTTCAAGATTTCCTCCTGTCAAGGCAGCATGGTGGTATCATTAACATATAGAGAGACTGGAAGTGAAAAGTAGATTGCAGAAAAAAGATGAATTTAGTTCAGTTGAGGAGAGTGAAGTGGTGGGACTTCTGCATGGATTTATAAGAAAATCAGTTGGAAATGCAAATGGGAACAAAAGAGAAGGACCAAGACCTTCCACTGAGTTGAGTTTATATTCTGTATAAATGCACAGAAATTTATAAAACTCTCAAAACAATGCACAGGAGAAAAGACCTAGAAGCAAAAGTTGAGTACTGGAAAAATTCCAGGTCTTGGTATTAAAGGAGAAAGAAGATTCAGAGGCAAGAAGTAGCAGAGAAGAGAAAAGTAGACTGAAACAGTGCCCTAGATTTACAATTGTTAGCGGAGAATACACAAGTTAATGTTCTCTGGTCAAATCTCTAAATGAAACAGTGGGTTAACCTAGTTAAGAAGCTTTATTTACTGCAGGTCTTTATGGAGGCTTTGATACATAGATTTGCCTTGTGGGACTTTAGACTATGTTGTGACATTTCCCAAACTTACACAACCAGAGACTGCTTATCTAGAGTTACCCTTACTTACTTCTTATAGAAGGAGCACCAGTGTTCCTAGATACTTAGAGTCTGAGAAACACTGATGTAAAGGTATGGCAACAAAAGGAAGAAAGGATCTTAAGAAGTTATGAATGGTTATCATATAATCATGCACAAGAATGCATGGCTTAATTACTCAATGACATAGAAGCCTCTTTGCTATCCAAATGCAGCCAGAGTTCTTTGAAAGATTTGGCTCTTCTAATAGTCCAATATCTAAAAGTTATGTCTACGATAAGAATTCGAGCCTTAAAAATATTATTTGAGGGTGTAGTGGAGCAACACTAATCGAAACATGGTACAATAAATGAAGTTCTCCTTAACCTTCCTAGAGAAAGCCCATTGTGGCCAAGCCATCTAGTGGTTCCTGGAATATAATAATCACATTTGTATGATGTGTTGTTGTTCCTGTGCCCTTTTTTATGCAGAGAACAAGATAAAAAGAATTTTTTTTAAATTTCGGCCTTTGGATTTCCATATCAAAGACAGACTGTAGTTCTCTGCTTGCCTTGGTGGCAGTTTGACAGCCAATATCCTACCTCAGATCAATGCACTCTGCCAGTAATGACCACAATGGGGACTTCCTAAGTTATCTGTGCTTTTTAAAAAAAGGAAGGAGAAAAATTAGGAGGAAGGAAGAATGAGAGGAAGAGAAGAGAGAAGGAAAGATGGAAAGGAAAGAAAACTAGATACTTTTTCTGAGTGTGGCCTGCCTCCAGAGAATAATTTATCCTCATTTGAGCCTTTGTGCATTTTACAAAATCAACTGAAGTGCTGGAAACAATAGTTAAAGCTGAAATGTCAAAATACCTTTCTTTCGCAGTTATTTACTCTTAGATGCTACTTAATTCTGATGCCAGAAGAAAACATAGAGGGAGGTGAGCTCAGCTGGTAATAGAGTCTCATCTCACCTCCAGAGCCAAAAGGCTGGAGGGTTTTTCCTCCCTGCTGAAATTTGCCTCGCAAATAATTTGAAAAGAATACATTTCTCAGCACAGATAACTTAGGAAGTCCCCATTGTGGTCATGACTGGCAGAGTGCATTGATCTGAGGTAGGATATTGGCTGTCAAATTGCCACCAAGGCAAGCAGAGAGCTACAGTCTGTCTTTGATATGGAAATCCAAAGGCCGAGATTCCTGCTGAATGGGCTTATACAGCCTCTGCCTCAAACAAAACATAGAAGCAGCATCAATGAAACCCTATTCTTGTTAGTGGAAGCAGCTTGGAATCCCACTCCCTGTTAGCCAGATCCTTTTGATTCTACTGACATCTATGGGCTATGACTTAGCTTTGCTGTTTCCTTTCCTTTACTTACTTAACTGTTCCAATTCTCATATTTTTAAAAGGTTTTTTAATGAATTCATTGAAAAGACAGTAGTAAACCTACTGTCTGTTCAAACATGGTGCTCCAAGGACTGCCTGCCTTCCTGCCCCCCAGAGTTAATGAGGAGAAAAAAATTCTCCTATCAAAAGCCACTGTCCCCTACCCTCCAGTTCAACCCAGGTTTAGGCACTTCCTGCATTAGTTTTTCCATGAGAATCTCATTCTCCACCCAGCTTTGCTTCAGACATATAAAGGGAAAAAGTTTATATGTATAAAGTATGCAGAGAGTACGTCATTTTGGAATATACTATCATCAGTATACTATATGTTATCTACTTATTATCCAAGGTTTACTTAGTGCTCATTATTTCATCAACAGAATAGTAAAGATGGGAAAGTTCTTTTTGGGGGGGCAACTGCCACAACTCTTGAAGTAAATCTGGAGAATTTTTCCAAACATTGACAGAGGTTAGTTCTCCTCTAAATTTTCCATTTTGAAGCATATGGCCATTTCATTACCTCATCTCTTTTAATCCCAAGTCCACCATCCATCTCTGTTTCTTTCTTTATACTTTGTCCCCACTGGCTCGATTTTTAACAATTTGTCTCCAATCCATTTTTTGTTCCCACTGATTCAATTTGTAACTTTCGTCTCCAATCAGCTTCACCCATTTTGTTCCCTTCTTCATTCTTTGTTCTCCCTTGCTGCATTTGTAACAAGGTCTCCACTCAATTTCACCAACTCATTATCAACTCAGACTGCACATGTATTAGTCTATTCTCACACTGCGAATAAAGACATATCTGAGACTGGGTAATTTATAAAGGAAAGAGGTTTAATTGACTCACAGTTCAGCATGGCTGAAGGAGGCCTCAGGAAACTCATGATCATAGCAGAAGGGGAAGCAATCATGTCCTTATTCACATGGCAGCAGGAAGGAGAAGGATGAGAGCCAAATGAAGGGGGAAGCCCCTTATGAAACCATCAGATCTTGTGAGAACTTACTCACTATCACAAGAATAGCATGGGGGAAACCACCTTCATGTTTCAATTACCTCCCATCAGGTCCCTCCCATGACACGTGGGGATTATGGGAACTACAATTCAAGATGAGATTTGGGTGGGGACACAGGCAAACCATATTATTCCACCCCTGACCCTCCCAAATCTCATGTCCTCACATTTCAAAACATAATCATGCCCTTCCAAGAATCCCCCAAATTCACAACTCATTCCAGCATTAACTTAAAAGTCCAAGTTCAAAGTCTAATCTGAGACAAGACCTCTTCCACCTATGAGCCTGTAAAACCAAAAGCAAGTTAGCTACTTCCTAGATACAATGGGAGTACAGGCATTAAGTAAATACACCCAATCCAAATAAAATAAATTGGCCAAAACAAAGGGGCTACAGGTGCCCATGCAAGTCTGAAACCCAGTAAGGTAGTCATTAAACCTTAAAGTTCAAAACTGATCACTTTTGATTCCATATGTCACATCCAGGGCAGGCTGATGCAAAAGGTGAGCTCCCATGGCCCTGGGGAGCTCTGTTCCTGTGGCTTTTCGGGGTACAACCCCACTCCTGGCTGCTTTCACAGGCCAGCATTAAATATCTGCAGCTTTTTTAGGTGCACGGTGCAAGCTGTCAGTGGATCTACCATTCTGGGATCTGGAGGATGGTAGCCCTCTTCTCACAGCTCCGCTATGCAGTGCCCCAGTGGGGACTCTGTGTAGTGGCTACTACCCACATTTCCTTTCCACACTGCTCTAGCAGAGGTTCTCCATGAGGGCTTTGACTTTGCAGCAGACTTCTGCCTGGACATTCAGGCATTTCTATGTGTACTCTGAAATCTAGGCAGAGCTCCCCAAACCTCAATTCTTGACTTCTGTGCATCTGCAGGCCCAACGCCACATGTAAGCCACCAAGGCTTGAGGCTTGCAACCTCTGAAGCAATGGCCTGAGCTGTACATTAGCTACTTTTAGCCGTGGCTGGAGCTCAAGCAGCTGGGATGCAGGGCACCATGTCCCAAGGCTGCATAGAGCAGGGGGACCTGGGCCCAGCAACAAAACCATTTTTCCCTTCTAGGCCTTAGGGCCTGTGATGGGAGATGCTGCCATGAAGATCTATGACATGGCTTGAAGATATTTTCCACATTGTCTTGGGATTAACATTTGACTCCTCATACTTATACAAATTTCTGCAGCTGATGTAAATTTCACCCCAGAACATGGTTTTTTCTTTTCTGTCCCATCATCAGGCTGCAAATTTTCCAAACTTTTATGCTCTGTTTCCTCTGAATGCTTTGCCACTTAGAAATTTCTTCCACCAGATACCCTAAATCACATCTCTCAAGTTCAAAGTTCCACAGATCTCTAGGGCAGAGACAAAATGTTACCTGTCTCTTTGCATAGCAAGAGGGACCTTTACTCCAGTTCCCAATAAGTTCCTCATCTCCATCTAAGAGGAGCAGGATTTGGTCAAAGCCATTCAATAAGTCTCTAGGAAGTTCTAAACTTTCCCACATCTTTCTTGTCTTCTGAGCCTTCCAAACTGTTCCAACCTCTGCCTGTTAGCCAGTTCCAAAGTCACTTCCACATTTTCAGGTATCTTTACCGCAGCACCCCACTCTCTGTGGTACCAATTTCCTGTATTATTCTGTTTTTATGCTGCTAATAAAGACATACCTGAGACTGGGTAATTTATAAAGGAAAGAAGTTTAATTGACTCATAGTTCAGCATGGCTGAGAGAGGCCTCAGGAAACTTACAATCATGGCAGAAGGGAAAGCAAATACATCCTTCTTCACATGGCAGCAGGAAGGAGAAGAATGAGAGCTGAGCAAAGGGGGAAGCCCCTTATGAAACCATCAGATCTTGTGAAAGCTTACTATCATGAGACTAGCATGGGGGAAACTGTCCCCGTGATTTACTTATCTCCAATTGGGTCCCTCCCATGACACATGGGGATTATGGGAACTACAATTCAAGATGAGATTTGGGTGGAGAAACAACCAAACCATATCAGTACGGTTATTCTCTATCATGACATCCATTTTCTCTCCAGCCTTTAGAATCAAACCAGCCTTATTTCAAAGTACACATCTGCACTGCCCAGTGACTCCCTTCCCTGACTTGAGACCCTACCATTATTTCTGAATGCAGAATACCTCACCCGATTTTTACAGTGCTCTGTCAGGTAAACCATGAACTCCTTAGGGAAGAAGAGGATTTTCTTGCTGAATCAAACAGCCTAACTTCTTTCAACTGCACTGAGTGCAAGCACACATCTTACATTCAGGATAATGAGAAATGTAGCAAATAGCATACGTAAATATGAAGAGCAACATGTTCCAGTGGGACTTCAGCCAGTAACATCAGTGCCTACAGCTTCTGGTTCAGCCCTCACAAATAGCTAAGGACCTGCATGCCAAACGGAAAGAATTGACCCTATTCTCCTCTGGAGCAATCTGTAATCATAAGCAACAACTACAATGAAAACTAGAAGGCTGTAAAAAGACACACCCTTAGTTAAAAATCCACCTGGACAAGAGGAGCCATGGAATTCAGGACCCATGTATTTCCTGTTTACTTGTAAGCATGATGTAGGAGAAAGAGCATGGACTCTTTGGGATCTAACAAAACTGAGTTTGAAATATGGCTCTGCCACTTAGTCCATGGTTGAGCCTGACCAAGTTGTCTGCTTTTTGTAAGCCTTACATTCATCAGCTGGAAAATATAAAGGGCAATGATTTGAACCATAGAAATATTTATATTTCTGACATAAGCTACACCCTTTATAGATTTTCCAAACTAGACGTTATATATATCAAAATAAGGTTTTAATATTAAAAAATTTTAAAGATCAAGATCATTAGACAATAAGGGACCAAACCATCTTGAGGACTTCAGCTACATTCCCTGAGGAGTCCTCCTCTGCCTCAAGATGTCCTGCCTCAGTGGCTCCCCAACCTGGTTCATCACCAGCTTCAAGTGGGGAGCTCTTAAAATGTGCCCTGCCCCATGAAAATTTGATTAGGTCTAGAATTAAACTAGGATTCCGTATTTCGGTAAGTACCCTCATGGTGATGATAATCAACAAGATTTGGGAATTACCAATCTCCCTATAGAACAAATTGGGAATTCCTATGAGTTTAGGGAAGACATTTGCCTTTACCCTCAAGCTGCTAAAACAAGAGAACCTTCTACATGAGACTGCTTCACATACTTTTGTGTATGTTAGGAAAAACAGACTCCAGTTAAGGGTTCTCTGAGATCAGGAAGTTCCATGGAACCATATAAGGCTTCCTCCTTGTCTTCATAAGTTTGATTTCTAACCAGAGTTAAAAGCGAATTATTTTCACTCAGGTAAGTGAACTGAATGCTCAGTCCAAATCTAGTGTCATATTAGAATCTTAGAGGAATATTGGGAGTCACTTTCATAAAGACCACATTCAAGCTTACTGCCCAAGATTCACAAGGAATCCCCTCCCAACTAAGGCCAAGGGTAGAAATAGTTGAAATGTTTGCCAATCACTTTCCAGGTGAGACTATTTTCAAAGCATAATCCAGTCCATAAAAGTTCTGGGTACCTGGTCTAGAAATCAGTCTTTCATTAAGGAAACACACAAAATATCAGTGCTCCAGCTAAGCAGTGAGCCTTGGTCTTTAAGGACTTGGTTTGGATTTGAAACAGAGAAGCCAAAAAGCCAGAATTCAGGACCCAAGAGTATGTTGGTTACCTGCAAATTGTATTCTTTTGCCCGGTTTCACACTAGGCTTTCCATTGAAATCCCTGGAGATTAATTAGCTCTGTAATGGAAAAATACTTTTCTATTCTTTCACACCACATTGCCTTTCTTTTCCTCCAAATACCAAATAAAGTATTAAAAGATGCTAAATCCCATAGGACAATTTTAAAATAAGGAATTGTTTTAGGCTGGAGGTTAAAGGAGGCAGCAAATGTACTCAATATGACAATTTTCCAGCTAGAAAACTCAAAGCAGAATTTACTTGGTGTTTCATTCAGCCCCCTCACTTTGCCACATCCCCCTGGGCTCCACTCCTCCTTCTCTCTTCTGAGCAGAGGAGAAGCTGACAGCTTAAACAAAGCCTGGGGGAACAAAGGACCCTTCTAGGAGATGAGCCGCCACTGCCCCTCGCCCCAGCCTCACCCCAGTCTCCTGCCCCTTAACCCTGAGTTTCAGGCAAGGGTGATTTCATCCTAAGGAATAACTGAAGTCTTTGGATAATGAACACTAACTCTTTAGCCCTCATTTTTAAAAATCTACCATTAATATAAAGTGACACTGAATTCCCTGGTAATCGGATTAGGGTATATTGCTCAAACTGTCATTCAGAGCTGAAGCCCCTTTATCTCTTTGCTGATAGGAAGCTAAGCTTCTTGACTCACTTTGCTGCTGTCTCTTTGGAGTCATCAAGAATCTGACTTCTTCAAGCCAACAATTTTATTTGCTTAATCTTGGGTGAAAAGATTAGGGTCTTTAGAGAAGATTTTTCAACATCCCTGCCATTCCTAAGAAGAAGACAGATTCGTCCTCCTCAATCCTTTCTCCCTCTGCCACCAACACACACACACGCACACACACACACACATCATACAAGCGGCCAACACACACAACACAACACAGATACAACATATACACACCCAACACAACACACCTACCCAACATGCACAGCACAACGCACAGTAATATAACGCACAGACACCAGAGACAAATTCAACACACACACACACACACACACACACACAACTAACATCATACAAGCAGACAACACACACAACAGGACACAGAGCTACAACACATATACTCCCTACACACACACAACAAGACACATACAACACAATGCATGTACCCATGCACAGCATGCACAACAAAACATCACAACACACAGGGATACAGCACACACGCACTAACCACACAGATACAACACACAAAACAACACACACAAAAGCACACATTTGCATACACACAATTTAGGAGAAGAAAGAGAAATTCAAGCCTGTTGGTTGTCACATGAAAAGGTGGTATTTCCATGGACTCCAAAGAACGACTCTTAAACTTTGGGAGGCCGTTGAGATCACCTGGCTAAAATGATGCACATTTGTTGCGGGACTTGTGAACAATTAGGGTGCTTATACATGGAAACTCTGTCAGAAGTTGGCTCTAATCACCGCCTGGCAGCTTTCAGATGGAGATCCCCATGTGGTTCGAGTAAAAAAAAAAAAGTGCAAAAATTTCTATCACCAGTACTGATCAGTAACACTTAGCAAACACCCTGATGTTCACAAGCCCTCGTGCCCATTTTGCACTAGGACACAGAGTGCTGAGTCACAACCAGGCTTTCTATCTCCCCTCAACTTCCATCCAATGCCAAATAAGACAACCATAGAAAGAAAAACAGAACTCCTGTCTAACTTTAGGACCAAAAGTAAACAAACAAACTAACAAAAACCCTTTAAATCCACACTAGAGGTGCCTCAGAATAGAAAGGCCAGGACGGTTAGGACTCAAAAAGGCAAATAAAAGAACATGAGAATGTCATTCTTCTGATTCCCCTTATTCAACTGAATAGCCATGTGGCCTTGCACAAGTCACTTGTCCTCTGTAGAACCGAATTTCCTCATCTCTACCATGGGGATCATGACAGATTTATATCTGCTTTACTTTCCTCATGAAGTTGTCTGAGAGTCAAATGACATAAATTCATAAAAAGCTCTGCACACTAATAAGGATTGATCATCAGTGACTCATATATTCATTGTAATAACTGGAAGAGTCTGGAAAACAAAGGTTAAGTAGATGCTGGATGGCTACCTTCAAATATTGAATTGATTGTGTGGAAAAGGCAATGGATTTGTCTTGTGTATGTTCAGGAAAGAGCTAGTGCCCATCTTCAAACTTGCAAAGAGGTGGATTGCAATTTATCTCATCTCAACTCAATGCCACAGGCACTTATTGAGTACACCAGACATACCAGGCATTCTGCCAGGTGCTCACCTGCTTTTAAGGCGTATGCACAAAGAGAAAGAGAGGAGCTGGACTTGAGTGTCCAGCTTGATGTGTAGGACTTTACCAGGAATACATGGACTAAAGGGTACGCCATCGAATGCGGCAGTATAAGTAAAGGTACACAGGTGAGGAAGTGCCTGCTGTATTTGGTGAACAGTGACTACTCCTTATACAACATCAGAGGGTACAGGAGGCAATGGCAGAGGATCTGGGGAGGAGACTGGCCAGATAAGCTGAGATGTGACATGTGGCCTTGTACATCATGCTAAGGGTTTAATTCTATAGGCAGTGAGAGCTACTGGAAGTTTTTAGGCAATGGAGCAATAAGATCCAACAAGATTTAGGTTGTAGAAAAATATTTATCACCTGTCCCTGATAAACATTGAAGACACAAACACAAAGACGGTACCGTGCCTGCAGAGGCAGAGACAAATCCGCTCTCTGCTCTGCAACCCTATGCCCAAATGTGAGGGTCATCCCCCTGAAAACCTCACAGAAGGAAAATCTGACATATCTGAACTTAAGATCTTCAAATACAGTTGGGGGATCGCAGTCACAAATGAGCTCATGAAAGCTCTTATAAATATGCTTACATTCATAATTATAAATGCTCTTCACCAAATATGAACATTACCATTTCTCTGAAATGGAAAAGATTAGTTTTCATTCATATTTGGTGCTTACTAACACATCCGTCGAGATGCTTGTAAATCTACTGCGTGTTGTTGCTGATGGAATGCACATGGAGTTGCAGCTTCCCCTCAGAACTCGTCTTGGATCTAAATGTTCAGTAACTTCACACTTATGGCCCAGAGTTGTAGGCCCCCTCTTCCCTTGACTGCCTGTCTCTAAGACTCAGAATAGGGCAATTAGATATGCTGAATACATAAATACACATTAACCAATGCCAGGTAATATTTTCCACCCACTTCCCCCAATTTGCAGGGTTGTATCCCCCAAGCCTTGCTCTGGATAATGTCTTGCCCCACATGAACTGCCAACTTGTCATATACTCCTCAGCACCTTTTGTCTTTAAAGAGGGAAGAGAACAGTTCTGAAGTTCTGGCTTGCTTCCCTTCAACTTCCCTTGTCTCTCCTAATCTTCATTATCAAAGTCTCTATGTTGCTCTGCTATCTGCTGCACCTACTGCACTTGTATTTGAGAGAAAACTACTTCTGTACACTAGAATTTCAAATAAGGACTCAAAATGGCAATGCAAATATGACCAAAGTACTATGAAAGGCTGTATTCTGCAGTGCTCATAGATATATAAACAGGTGTTCAGGAGGCAGAATGAGTAATAGCCATGGTATCTTACCCATTAGGATGTTTTCAACTTCAAGAAACAAAATCCTTGACTAAAGGTGGCTGCAATGATATTCTCTTCCATAACACAATGTCCAGAAGGAAATGGCTGAAGGCTTGGTGCAGTAGGCCAGCCATGCGTTCAAGGAGCCCGGCTCCTTCCCTCTTTCTTCTCATCAGCATATTGACTTGGTCCTTATGCTTAACTGCTCATGATCAGCTCCAGGCATCATAACTTTATACAAAAACACTTGAAACCAACAAGAATGGTCATTTCTTTTGGCGCATCTCTGTTAATTCACATCCCAGAAGATTTCCCTTTGATACCATTGACCAACATTAAATTATATGCCAAAGCCCAAGCTGCAAAGAAGGATCCAGAAACAAATATCTAGCATGACCAGCCTTTTTGACAGAGGCATCTCAGTCATGTGCAGACAACCAACAGCAGAGTGATCCACTCACTCATCCTGATTTGCCCAGGACTTTCCCAGTTTTAAAACGGAAAGTTCCACATTCTGCGAAGCCCCTCAGACCTGTGCAAACTGGATGGTTGGCCACCCATGTGTTATACTGTTCATGTGTAGTGTGGTGGAGGAGTACCCCAGGTGGCAAGGACATGGCCATAGTCTCAGGAAGGGGCTGAAGTACTGTAAGTGGCATTTGGGAGGGACAGGAGGGGCACTGTATGAGCTACCCTGAAGCAGAATGCACAGGTCATAACTAGCATGTGGATGCGAAGGACAGTCAAGAGTCACTGATGACTTTGGGGGTCCTGTCTTAAGTAACGAGAACACCCATTTATTATTTCACAGGTCCGTGGGTCAGGAGTCCAGGCATGGTGTGATTCAGCTGCATCTTCTGCTCAGAGTCCTGCAAGGCTGAAATCAAAGGGTACAAACCCCTTTGAATTGTTGGCAGAATTTTGTTTCTGGTTCTTGTAGGACTGAGGTCCCAGTCTCCTTGGCACATGACACGTTTCATCTTTAAGCCAATAACAGCACATCCCATCCTTTTCTCGCCATGAATCTCTGACCTTCCCTTATGCTACCAGCTGGAGAAAGAGCTCTGCTTTCAAGGCCTCATGTGATTAGATGAGGCCTGCACAATAATTCAGAAAAAAACTGATTAGCAACCTTAATTACATCTGCAAAGTCCCTTTGTAATATAATGCATTCACAGGAATAACACCAAGAGGCAGAGATCACTGGGGCCAAATTTTGGCCTAACACAAATGACTAGAAAGGGGTGTGTGTGTGTGTGTGTGTGTGTGTGTTGTGTTGTGTGTGTGTGTGTTGTGTTGTATGTGTGTGTTCCCACTCATTTTTCTAATTATTTAATGTTTTTTTTTTTTGAGACAGAGTCTCGCTCTATCGCCCAGGCTGGAGTGTAGTGGCACGATCTTGGCTCACTGCAACCTCCGCCTCCCAGGTTCAAGCAATTCTCTGCCTCAGGCTTCCAAGTAGCTGGGATTACAGGCACCCACCACCATGCCCAGCTAATTTTTGTATTTTTAGTAAAGACGGGGTTTCACCATCTTGGCCAGGCTAGTATTGAACTCCTGACCTCATGATCTACCCACCTCAGCCCCCCAAAGTGCTGGGATTACAGGCATGAGATGCTGCGCCTGGCCCTATTTATTTATTTCTAACCTTTAGTTTAGGTTTGGAGGTACATGTGAAGGTACATATTACATAGGTAAACATGGGTCCTGGGGATTGTTCTACACATTGTTTCATCCCCTAGGTATTAAACCCAGTACCAACAGTTATCTTTTCTGCTCCTCTTCCTCCCCTCTCCCTCCCACCTCAAGTAGACCCCAGTGTCTGTTGCTCCCCTCTTTGTGTCCATGTGTTCTTATCATTTAGCTCCACTTATAAGTGAGAACATGCAGATTTGGTTTTTTGTTTCTGTGTTAGTTTGCTAAGGTAATGGCCTCCAGCTCCATCCATATTCCCTCCAAAGACATGATCTTGTTCTTTTTTATGGCTGCATAATATTACATGCAATATAGGTACCACATTTTCTTTATCCAATCTGCCATTGATGGGCATTTAGGTTGATTCCATGTATTTGCTATAGTGAACAGTGCTGCAATGAATATTTGTGTGCATGTGTCTTTATGGCAGAATGATTTTTATTCCTCTGGGTATGTACCCAGTAATGGGATTGCTGAGTTAAATGGTAGTTCTGCTTTTAGCTCTTTGAAGATTTGCCATACTGCTTTCCAGAAACCTAATTGAACTAGTTAAACTAATACGCACTCCCATCAACAGTGTAAAAGTATTTCTTTTTCTCCATAACCTTGCCATCATCTACTATTTTTTGACTTTTTAATAATAGCCATTCTGACTGGTGTGAGATGGTATCTCATTGCAGTTTTGATTTGCATTTCTCTAATGATCAGTGATATTGAGCTTTTTTTCATATGCTTGTTGGCCTCATATATGTCTTCTTTTGAGAAGTGTCTGTTCATGTCTTTTGCCCACTTTTTAATGGGGTCGTTTGTTTTTCTCTTGTAAATTTATTTAAGTTTCTTACAGATGCTGGGTATTAGACCTTTGTCAGATGCATAGTTTGCAAAACTTTTCTCCCATTCTGTAGGCTGTTTACTCTGTTGGTAGTTTTCTTTGCTATGCAGAAGCTCTTAAGTTTAATTAGATCTCATTTGTCAATTTTTGCTTTTGTTGCGATTGCTTTCGGTCTCTTTGTCATGAAATCTTTGCCCATCCTTATGAATTACTAGAAAGTTATTAGTGACATTTTACCCATGGCAAAAAAGAAAGAGGTATCTAACAATAAAAATCAGCCTACAATTAGATGTTCTGTCTTAGGAAGCACCGAGACCTCAACCCAGGAAACAATTTAGAGCCATTTGTAATGTTTCTAAGGAAATTCCTGCACTGAGGAAAGATGAGACTGGATGATTCATAAGGTTCCGTCCAGCTCTAAGATCCTACAATTCCAGTTTTCCAGATTGCTTTAGTCCTGCCAAGCGGAAGAAAATATGTTATGTTTGATTAATGAAAAGATAAAATTTTTCAGAAAATGACCAAACCCTTCCAATACAGATGTTTTGACTTCCTGTGCAAATGGTTTGCAGTGAAACTTGAAAGCAGGGACTTGCAGAAATCAACCTTTCCTTTCGCATTTCATGGAATTATTGGTTCTGAAAAACAAAGCCTGAAGACACTTGTGTTGGCCCTCCTATACCAGACACCAGGTGATTGGACAATATTATGAAACACTCCCTCGGAAGTGGCAGCTAAGATATCTCACCAAGTCATGGTTTTAGGGAACTTTCCCCTTTAGGTGTCAGCCAAAGTGCAGAAAGTGGAAACAGACTGTGTGGCCCACCCTGAGACCAGGCTTCTATTGGTGGTAAATGAAGAGGCGTGGATGCAGACTGGATGGAGCTCTAAGGAGCAAGGCATGAGAGCTTGTAAAATTTTGCTTTGAAAAAAAAAAATCCCCTTGGGTCCAAAATTTTATCAAAGTGAGAATTTAAACAAAATATCTTCTTCAGATATTAAGCCAACACTAATACCAAAGCTAGGCCCAAGACAAGATAATGAACACATGACTTAGGTTATTTAGGCTGAAGTGCAATAAACTTGTTTATCTGGTTCCCAGAGCAGACAACAATGTCAAGCAACATTATGAAAGCTCTTGGTAGATATTCACGATGGTGAGAGAATTTTGGCTCCTTCATTGCCCACAAAGGTGAAGGAAAGAATGAAGGATTTCCTACCTGCCCAATTTTGGAGAACATAATATTGCATGTAGCAGAGCTGAAAAAGTAAGACTACAGTAAGTCAGAATGTGTCTAAGGGATGGGTCTCCCCAAAAGGAGCTCCAAGATACGCAGCGAGTCTCTGGACAAAAGAACCAAGATATCACGTCTTCCCCAATGTAGCGAGGACTGTCAGGTAATACAAAATGAAAACAATAGAACATGCTAAAATGAAGGCAAAGAGATTAAGGCAGTTGAGGGAGGGAACTTGTTATAACAATTGCTGTGATGAATAGTGCCCTCCCTATGCACCAGGCAGACACTCCACCCTACATGCATTATCTCCTTTAACTCACACAACAAAGCGGTAAGTGATCTGTTCGTGTTCAACAGAGCTAGCGGGAGGCAGAGCCAGAATGTGGCCCATGGCAAGCTGATTATGTAGCCCCTGCTCTTAAGCATGACGTCACTCTAAAAGAGGTGAGAGGTGGCCTGTGGCTCAGAAGACTGAACTCCCAATAATGTTTTTCACTTTGTAACAACTTATATAGGACTATATATAGGACTATGAGAATCTTCGTGTCCAACAGGATCACAGAGATCACTCTCGCTCCCAGTTTCCTGCCCCATATAGGTTACTTTCTATGTCACCATTAGCAAGTGACCCTCTTTATCTACCTACATCTAACACTGAACCCATTTCCTCACTGAAAGCTCATTCCACCGCTGGCCACTTACAATCGTTAGAAATTCTTCCACATATTAAGCTGTTATCAACCTGTGTTTCTTTTTTCTTTTTTTTTTTTGAGACGGCCTCTCGCCCTGTAGCCCAGGCTGGAGTGCAGTGGAGAGATCTTAGCTCACTGTAATCTCCGCCTCCTGGGTTCAAGTGATTCTCCTGCTTCAGCCTCCTGGGTAGCTGGGATCTCAGGCACCCACCACCACGCCTGGCTAATTACTTGTAATTTTAGTAGAAACGGGGTTTCACCATATTGGCCAGGCTGGTCTCGAACTCCTGATCTTGTGATCTGCCCACCTCAGACTCCCAAAGTGCTGGGATTACAGGCATGAACCACCACACCATGCATCAACCTGCCTTTCAATGCCCACTGCCTATTGTTCAAAAGTTTAGAGCAATACAGAAAAAGTCCAGCAGTTTCTCTACATAAAAAGCACATCATAGAGTCGAAGGCAACTGTCACTACCCCAAGTTCTCACCTCTTCAGGAACAATACTTTAAGTTCCCTCAATCATTTCATAAACAAAAAACCAAAAAAACAATGACTGCCCGCACTACCATTGCTATAGCCATCAAACCCACAGCTGCAGTTGTCACCATCACTAACTCTTCAGGGGTGAAGAAAAAAGAAATATATGACAATAATTAGGCACGATCTCAGTTCACTGTAACCTCTGCCTCCCAGGTTCAAACAATTCTCCTGCCTCAGGCTCCTGAGTAGCTGGGACTACAGGCACACTCCACCACGCCCAGCTAATTTTTGTTTTTTCAGTAGAGACAGGGTTTCACCATGTTGGCCAGACTGGTCTTGAACTACTGACCTCAGGTGATCTGCCCACCTTGGCCTCCCAAAGGGATTACAGGGGTGAGCCACTGTGCCCAGCCCTGTGGTGTGGCATTTGAATTGAAGGTATCAAAATGAACTCATAGGGTGTTTTTTAATAGCTATGTAAGTAGACTGATAGGTACAGGTTTCTGTGTCTACACGGGTTAATACATATTCATGTAGTATTCTTAAGCTCCTTCCATGGAGTGAGCCTAGAAGCAATGAAATCTTAGTAACAATGAGCACATCCTGTGCCTAGACCTTAGTTTCTAAATACTATTCTTTAATAAAAGGTGACAGGGCTTCTTGGAGAAGTAGCTAATTCCTGGGTTGAGACAAGAAAAATACATGATGAACCTGTAACATCTTGTGGTGCTAGAAAGTAAGAAAGTGCTGAAGCAAGGATGGGGGCTTGTAAAAAGGACATAGGAACCAATCTGAGAAAGCACCTAGTAGCCCAAACTAGAAGCAATTGAACAACAAAGAAAACAACAGTAGTATTAGATTATAATCAATCTATTAAAATCAATATCCATGAGACCATACAGGTATAAATAAATAATTGAATAAATAAGTCAATGGCAGAGAAGTGACGGCTATTCTTTTACAGGAGAATTCCAACTAATAAATGCAAAAGAAATGAGGAAGATGGAAAATAACCAACAGTAATAACTATAGATGAAATCCACTAATGCATAATAAAATTAATTGGCAAAAGTTTGGGGGGAGATAGGATATTTGAAGATGGAAAGTAACCAATAGTAATTATAGACAAAATCCTTTAATGCATAATAAAATGAATGGTAAAAGTTTGAGGGGAATTAGGATATTTGAATACTCTACAGGTATATTCCATGATATATATGACAAAAGGGAAGATGGTAAGTTTATTTTGAAGAAACCCAAGTAGACCTCAACCAAGTGGTCAAAATAAACATCACCAGTAATAAGACACATTAATACCTTGTGCCTTCTGATGTAATGTACTCTGAAAAAGCACATCACCTCTGCAGTATTCCTGCCAAAAATTCATTACCTCAATCTAATCATGAGAAAACATCAGACAAACCCAAATGGAACAACAATTTGCAAACTAACTTATGGGTACTTTTCAAACGCATCAAAGTCTCAAAATTAAAAAAAAAAAAAGACTGAGAAACAATATAGTTTGGTCAAGGAGTCTTGACACCTAAATGCAATATGGCGCCCTGGATTGGAAAACATTACTGAAAAAATTGATTAAACTTTGTAGTTTACTTAGTGTTAGTGTACCAATGTTAATTTCCTGGCTTTAATAACTGTATCATGATTATAGAAATTTTTCTGAAAAGATTCATGTTTCATATCTTCAATGTATAAATCAGGCCTGTTTCACATATCTCCAACACATCTCCAACTATTATATTTAAAAATTTGGGGGACTGGCCTGGCATGGTGGCTCACACTTGTAATCCCAGCATTTTTGGAGGCCGAGGTGGGTGGATCACTTGAGGTCAGGAGTTGGAGAACAACCTGGCCAAAATGGTGAAACCCTGTCTCTACTAAAAA
Organism: Pongo abelii; assembly: GCF_028885655.2. Classification (NCBI taxonomy): domain Eukaryota; kingdom Metazoa; phylum Chordata; class Mammalia; order Primates; family Hominidae; genus Pongo; species Pongo abelii. The sequence goes on along the minus strand of NC_072004.2, from coordinate 13,115,692 downwards.
TACAAAAATTAGCCAGTGGTGGCGGGTGCCTGTAATCCCAGCTACTTGGGAGGCTGAGGCAGGAGAATCGCTTGAACCCAGGAGTCAGAGATTGCAGTGAGCAGAGATCACACCACTGCACTCCAGCCTGGGCAACACAGCAAGACTCTGCCTAAAAAAAAAAAAAAAGTTGGGGGATTCTCTATTTTTGCAATTTTCTTACTTTCTTTAAAAAAAAAAAAAAATCTAGTTTGTGTATTTTTTTTTTTTGAGACACAATTTCGCTCTTGTTGCCCAGGCTGGAGTACAATGGCGTAATCTCAGCTCACCGCAACCTCCGCCTCCCGGGTTCCAGCAATTCTCCTACCTCAGCCTCCCAAGTAGCTGGGATTACAGGCAGGCACCACCATGCCTGGCTAATTTTGTATTTTTAGTAGAGACGGGATTTCTCCATGTTGGTCAGGCTGGTCTCGAACTCCCAACCACAGGTGAGCCACCAGCCTTGGCCTCCCAAAGTGCTGAGATTACAGGTGTGAGCCACTATGCCCAGCCTGCTATTTTCTATAAACTCAAAAATATTTTGAAATTAAAAAATTTTAAACCTATAATTACAGACTCTTTAGGAAATAACAATAGCGTTTAAGGTTAGAGAAATTATTCTTAAATGCCTTTCATTATCAAAAGGAAAAATGGAAATACAAGAACTAAAATCTTTTCATGTGAGAGGCCTAAAAATATACACATATCCAGTAAAAAGAGAAATGAATAAGGATAAAGGCAAGTGTCAATAAACTGAAGAAAAACAGAAGTAATGTTGAATGAATCAAAAAGAGAAAAACAGAAGTACACAAGTCAGAGTCTGAAAACAGGAATATTATAGCCATTTATAACCATGGATAGAGACAATTTTTAAAACCCTAAACAAACGCTACATATTTTATTTTAATAAAGAAAAATGCTTTTTATTTTAATAAATAAAAAAATTCCAGGAAAACATAAATTATAAAAATGGACACTAAATACATGTAAAATTTAAAAGCCTAATAATGATAGAAAAAATAGTAAAGAAATCTCTTCAAGACCTGTCCATACAAAGAGTCCTAATTTTAAGCAGCTTTAAAAACGAATTCTGTTGGAAGCTCATAACCAAGGTTACTTTGGTCTAAGTCTTCTGAGCAAAAATAAATAAATAAATAAATAAAATTTTTAAAAAAATGAATTCTGATGGGCCGGGCACAGTGGTTCATGCTTGTAATACCAGCACTTTGGGAGGCCAAGGCAGGTGGATTGCTTGCAGTCAGGAGTTCAAGACCAGCCTGACCAACTCGGTGAAACTCCATCTCTACTAAAAATACAAAAATTAGCTGGGTTTGGTGGCGGGCGCCTGTAATCGCAGCTACTCGGGAGGCTGAGGCAGGAGAATCGCTTGAACCTGGGAGGCAGAGGTTGCGGTGACCCGAGATCCTGCCACTGCACTCCAGCCTGGGGCTACAGAGCGAGACTCCATCTCAATAAAAAAAAAATGAATTCTGTCAAGTGTTTAAAAGTTACCTTTTTTGTCAGTTCAATGGTTTCAGAGCATAGAAAAGAGAGAAAACTTGTCAATTCATTTTCTAAGAATGATTCTGATGACAAAAACATGAAAAGGAAAGAAATTAAAATGTTCGTATTGCGTATATGATTACTATCTCGCAGAGATTCAATTCCCACTTTAAGAATTTTGTTCAGTTTCTTTCAAATTTGGAGATTGGTAAATACAGAAAACAGATTAAAAATAAGTTTTAAAATACCATAGTCGTTCTGTTTTTTCTGTGTTATCTATTTCACATTCACTTCAAAGAGAGGCTTCATCCATTCTTCGTAATTCTCTGACATCTGTGAGGAAGCTCCTGCCTTCTGAGGCTTTTCCAAGCCTCGGTGCTTCTCTGCCTTTGCACATTCATACCAGCCACTATTCTCCATTTGTCCCTTGTACTATGCCTCCGCTTATATCTCTTGTACATGTTCTCTTAAACTATGAATTAATCAGACAGTACAGCCGTTTTGATTTTTAAAGATATCTCCCTCTTTTCTTCATCAAAAATCATTTGTAATTATATTATCAGAATTTCATTTCTGAGGGCATTCTTTTCTTTCCTGGTTCTTGTCCCTCATAATGATTCAGGTTTGGAATAACAGGTCTTTCTTCCCTAAAGCTTTTGAAATTTGAAGACCTAGGGACAAGGTTTCACATCTAACTGTGTCTAGGGCCCCCTCCCTAGGGGTTTGTGAGATGACACACTTTCTTTCTCCCAAAGCTTCTTTCAATTCTACTTAAGCAGTGATTCTGTCCAAGTTGATGAAACTAGAACTTTCACTATACTTGCTTTTTAAACTTTTCAAAAGGTAGGTGAGCCCAAATCTCAATTAAAAAAAAAAAAATTAGGCCGGGCGCGGTGACTCATGCCTGTAATCCCAGCACTTTGGGAGGCCGAGGCGGGCGGGTCACAAGGTCAGGAGACCGAGACCATCCTGGCTAACACGGTGAAACCCCGCCTCTACTAAAAATACAAAAAATTAGCCGGGCGGGGAAGCGGACGCCTGTAGTCCCAGCTACTCAGGAGGCTGAGGCAGGAGAATGGCCTGAACCTGGGAGGCGGAGCTTGCAGTGAGCCGGGATCGTGCCACTGCACTCCAGCCTGGGCGACACAGCGAGACTCCGTCTCAAAAAAAAAAAAAAGAAAAAAATCATGTTTCGTATTTTTAATGTATAAAGCAGGCCTAAGCTAGAATCTAGTTTTCTTTCACGCTTGTTAACACGGTTAAACAGCTCTGGAAATTTAGAGAACCTAACTAGCCCTCAGGAACAGCTCTTACAAAACTCATCAAGCTCAAGTAACTGTTTTCACTCTACCAGTTTTAAAGTACCTTGTAGACACTTCTGATGATCTCAGAGATATAAATAAACACAGTTTTGCCCCCACTGGGTTCCTTAGAGAGCAGGTTTATCACAGAGGATTGGAGGATTTCCACTGACGATTCTTAAACATGGAGGCAACTGATCAAGTGCAAACCAAGGGCAGAGTGGGTCTCTGACATCCAAGCACAGAAAGTCAAGCAGACAAAAGGTCTTCCTTGTAAAGCTGCATTGCTGTCCTTGCTGCAGAGAAACTGCAGTAAAACAGCAGGGCTTCTTCAAGAGAAATGGGAATAGGATGTCAAACACCCTTGCGTATCTAGACGGAAAGACGCGGAGGGGTGACCTCCCCCACTGTGTTCAGCCACGGAGCTGAACCAGGGAAGAAAATTACAAGTATGTCCCAGGATCATTTTCTCCTGTCTTCTTCCTTCTCACGGCCTGAGTTTCTAACAAGTTGCTAAGCCCTTAGTGAGTTTTTTAAGAAGCTTTTAAAGTACAGGGGCGGGGAAAATGATAAACTTACATATCTGTGTACCCGCTATCCGGAATTAACAAATGTTAAAGTTTTGCCATTTCAGCTTCGTTTTTTTTTAAATAATAGAGATAAAACATTATAGGTAGATCACCTTTTGTTCTTCTCACCAATACTATTCCTCACCTTTTCTGGAGATCTCTCTCTCTCTCTCTCACACACACACACACACACACATATACACATACCCATATATGTATATATGAACAGTATGGATAATATTTTGTGTTTTTTAAAGTCTACACAGATGTTTAATATATCTCTTTTTCTCTCTTACTCTCTCTCTCTCCTGTCTCTATTCCTCCCTCTCTTTATAACATATATAAAATATATATTGCATACATAGAGAGTACATATATAAATACATATATTGGTAAACAATATGTATAATGCCTTTTGATTTCATTAAAATTTAAATAAATTTATCATATGGTACACATTTCTCTCTCAACATTTTGTTCAGAGTATTTGGTTTTTTAATTTTGTTTTGTTTTGTTTTATTTGAGATGGAGTCTCGCTCTACGGCCCAAGCTGGAGCCCAGTGGCATGATCTCGGCTCACTGCAACCTCCGTCTCCTGGATTTAAGCGATTCTCCTGTCTCAGCCTCCCAAGGAGCTGGGATTACAGGTGCACACCACCACGCCCAGCTATTTTTTGTATTTTTAGTAGAGAAGGGGTTTCACCGTCTTGGCCAGGCTGGTCTCAAAATCCTGACTCAAGTGATCTGCCCACCTTGGCCTCCCAAAGTGCTGGGATTACAGGCGTGAGCCAACGTGCCTGGCCAACATTTTGTTCAGGGTATTTGTAGTTATGTTGATGGATTCAGTCCTAGTTCACTCGTTTTTCTTTCTTTGTTGTATTCCACAGCCGAAGAACACTATAATGTATTTACCCATTGAAAGATACTTCTTTTGTTTCCAGGTTTTTCTACTACAAGCAGCACTGTAGGGAACGTGTCCCCTAAAACACATCTGTGAGAGTCAACCGTGCATATCTAGAAGTCGAGTTGTTCATCTGAAGCAGAGGTCAGCAACACAGATAGGAAATGTTTCAGTCTTTTGACACCAAATGGTCTTTGTCACAACTTCTCAACTCTCCACTGTGGCCTGAAAGCAGCTGTAGACAATACAAAAACCAGCGAATGCTGCTGTGCCCCAGTAAAATCGCCAGCTGCCCTCCTGGAACACGTGTGTCTTCAGCATCACCAGATATGGTCAAATTCCTCCCTGAGTGGCTGCACCCACTTAGCCTGCCCTCAGTTCTGTTTCTCAGTGTTCTCCCTTCCCATTTTCTCGCCTTCGTGACTCTTGTAGCGCTGAAAACAGACATTGCTTCAAGTCAACAGATCTGCATGTTTTCAGAAGCCTGAGTTCATTGAAAAGATCATGTTTGGAGTTCAGAGAGAGGAGATGTGTGTGTATATGAGCGAGACAGAAAGAGAGAGAGATTTTGAAGGCCAACAGAGAAGGGGAGAGATTTTCCCCAGACTGTAGCAACTACAGGTTGATCACTTGAGCAGTGAGGACTCACTTAGTTCTCTGGGATAGAATGCGGTCAGACCACAGAGGGATGGCTGGTGATGAACCCAGGAAAAGCTCAGTAAGGTTCTCAAGGAAAAACAAAACCAGCTGAGCTGCCAAACTCCAGAAGCCATGTGGATGGAGAGGACAAACATCCCAGCCACCACCCAGGGGGAGGGGAGAAGAGGGACCTCTCTGATGGTCTGGGCAGCTGAACTTTTAGGATCACTACACAACCCTGGGGAAGGAGAGAAGGAAGAATCCTCATTAAGACATTTTCTTGAGCTTAGAAAGTTCTTGTAAAAGTGTTTTTTAAAAAAGAATACAGATAGTTACACACCTGAATTTCACCCACTGCAATTCGGTTCACCCTAGTTAAACCCCCTGCCAGGGAATTTAACTAGGAATCCTCTGCCCTGCATCTTCTATGTTTATTCAAATGTTGAAAAACCTTCAAGACTGTGTTCCTACCTCACTGTCTCCAGGAAACCATCTCTAGGACAACAGCCACCATTCTGTCTTCTTCTACTGAACACTTACTGGGATATAAAATAACGGAGTGAATAAGACAGTAAACTCTTGCCCAGCACAGTGGTTACCCCCAAAACCACAATATTTTGAAAGGTTAAGGTGGGATGTCACTTGAGGCCAGGAGTTTAAGACCAGCCTGAACAACATAGGAAGACCTCGTCTCTACAAACAATTTTAAAAAATTAGCCAGGCATGGTGGCACACACCTGGGGTCCCAGCTACTCAGGAGGCTAAAGTGGGAGGATCGCTTGAGCTCAGGAGTTTGAGTTTACAGTGAGCTGTGATCGCACCACCGCACTTCAGTCTGGCCACAGAGCCAGATCCTGTCAAAAAAAAAAAAAGGAAAGAAAGAAAGAAAGAGAAGGAAAGAAGGAAGGAAGAAAGGAAGGAAGGAAGGAAGGAAGCAAAAGAAAGAAAGAGAAAGAAAGAAAGAGAGAGAGAAACGAAGGAAGAAAGAAAGGGAGGAAGGAAGGAAGAAAGGGAGGGAAAAAGAGGGTAAACTCTGAAATTACCTAGCTCTGTATGATAGCCATTTGTTTTCCATGTACCTGTTCTATAATAATAGGCAATATACTCAATCCCTCTGAGACCCTATCCTCTCATCTTTAAACAAAAGCAGAAAGGGCTGGGCACATGGCTCACACCTGCAATCCCAGAACTTTGGGAGGCCGAGGCAGGTGGATCACCTGAGACCGGGACTTTGAGACTAGCCTGACCAACATGGAAAAACCCCATCTCTACTAAAAATACAAAATTAACTGGGCATGGTGGTGCATGTCTGTAATCCCAGCTACTCGGGAGGCTGAGGCACGAGAATCGCTTGAACCTGGGAGGCAGAGGTTGTGGTGAGCCAAGATCACACCATTGCACTCCAGCCTGGGCAACAAGAGCGAAACTCTGTCTCAAAAAAAAAAAAGAAAAAGAAAAAAGAGAAAAAGCCTACCCCATAGGGATTGTTGTGAGAATGAAATGAGATATGTCAAATATTTAGAACATAGCTATTAATATTTCTCAAAAACCAAGTCACAGTCACACCTTTTTCTTTATGATTGGCCAATGCATTTATTATCTAATTATCTAGAGTACATATTTTAATATTACATGTTTCTGAAAGAGCAGTTACCTCACTGTATTATAATTAAGTGTGTATATTTGTCTTTGTCACTACACTAGGAACAACTCCAGGGCAAAACTGTGTTTTATTCATCTTTTTGTTTCTAGTGCATGGTACATAATACTTATTCAACATTTGTTGAGTAAGTGACTTTATAAACAAATTGAATAACATCCATTTTCTTTGTGTTCCGACTGATTCACACATCAATGAAATGTAAGGGTAACATATTTTTCAGGATTTTAAAGAGGTCAGAAAGTTTACCTCCAATGAACCTATTCTTACAAAATGACTTATAAAACAAGAGGATAAACCAAGATAGAGAAAGATGTGGAATCTTCAGACAATCAATCCAATGCAGAAAAGGAGGAAAGAAGAAAGAAGAAAGAAAGAAAGAAAAGAAAGAAAGAAAGTAAGAAAGAAAGGAAGGAAGAAAGAAAGAAAAAGAAAAGAAAAGAAAGAGGGAGGGAGAGGGAGGGAGGGAAAGAAGGAAGGAAGGGAGGGAGGGAAAGAAGGAAGGAAGGAAGGAAGGAGAGAGAGAAAGGAAGGAAGGGAAAAAGAGGGTAAACTCTGGAATTACCTAGCTCTGTATGATAACCATCTCAGGATGACAGCAACAGGTTTGGATCATAACCAATTAAGATACAGAGTGAGGTTAGGGAGGGGCTGAGTAGGGGAAATGGATAGGCTATCTCTCAGGATTGAAAACTGGGGAAATGTGAGAAGATGATAAAGGCAATTATGGAATAGAGAAAAAGCAGACCACATTTGAACTTGAACCTAGAGAAAGATTGTCCTGTAAGTGTCCCAAGGATCATCATATTTTACATATAGCCACAAAATGTAATCACAACACATTACTTCGTTCTGCAGAGAACAGTAATTGCATACCTATGAATGATAAGTGTTGTGGGTTAGTTTTCAACTTTTAGAATCAATTCTGGCAGAGGAAGCAGTGTTACTTACATAACAGCATGTAAATATTATAAACTTTGATAATAGAAACCTGAATAAAGTTTGGGAGGTAGCAGGGGAAGAGAACTAGCAGAGAAAAGGATAAGAGAGACAACTTTGCGATACTACAGAATGGAGAAATGGGAATTGAAGGCTAACGTTTGAATTTGCAGATGTGACTAAAGGAGCTAGGAAATAATATAAGCATTTTATAATTAGTGTACCAGATTGCTGGTGGTAAAAGTAATGAAAATGTTTCGTGGAGCACAGTGGCTTATGCCTGTAATCCCAACATTTTGGAAGGCCAAGGCAGGAGGATCACTTGAGGCCAGGAATTCAAGACCAGACTGAGCAACATAGTGAGAGTCTATCTCTACAAAAATTTCCAAAAAATTAGCCAGGCATGGAGGCATGTGCCTGTAGTCTCAGCTACTCAGGAGGCTAAAGTGGGAGGATCACTTGAGCCCAGGAATTCAAGCCTGCAATGAGCCATGGTTGCACCACTGCACTCCAGCCTGTCTGTCTCCAGGTAACAGGGTGAGATGTTGTCTCCAAAAAAAAGTAATGAAAATTCTTATCTGTCACGCAGAAAGGCAATAGTCAATAATTAGATAGATAGATGTATTCGTAATTAGCATAAATGTGGTCTTTATCTGCACAGAGAAGACAACTCGAGAAGAACAAATATAGACACACACACATATATGTATTAACAAAAGAATAAATAATTATGGCCAGTCACACAATACAACCATTTTTTTAAAAAATACAAGAGACATGTCCAGTCTTTATGGCATTATTTGCCACAGCAGAAAATGAAAAATAACCCAAAATTGGTAGGTAAATGTTTTATATAGTGACATAAGTTCAACAGTGGAAATCAAATAGGGCTAAGCACATTGACATGGATATCAGAAACATAATGTTCAATTTAAAAGCAAATCACAGACTGACTATGGCGGCTCACGCCTGTAACCCCAGCATTTTGGGAGGCCGAGGCAGATCACTTGAGGTCAAGAGTTCAAGACCAGCCTGGCAAACATAGTGAAACCCCTTCTCTACTAAAAATACAAAAAAAAATTAGCTGGGTGTGGTGGCTACTCGGGGGGCTGAGACAGAAGAATCACCTGAACCCAGGAGGCAGAGGCTGCAGTGAGCTGAGATCGCGCCACTGTACTTCAGCATGGGTGACAGAGCAAGATTCCGTCTTAAAAAAAAAAAAAGCAAATCACAGATCTCTTCAATATGATACAATTTTTAAGCTAGTAAAAACAGGCAAAACAAAACAATGCATTACTTGGAGACAAATACATATATGCTAAAACTAGTAAGAAGAGTGAGGGAATGAGAAAAATGAGGGATTCCTGATGGGGAAGTGGAGAGAGAATAGGGAGGAATATCAATAGTATTTCAACACTATCACTCATGTTTTATTTCTGATGTTGAGTGGTAGAGTCTCAGGTATTCATTCTATTATGCTTCAGAGGCTATATATGGGTTGTGTTTACTCTTTTGATGGTATCAAATGCTTCTGCTAAAATTATAGTGTATATGCCATACACAAGCACTTTCCAAAAATTGTACATAGGTGCATATATAATAGAAATAGTTTTCTGTTGTTGTTGTTGTTTGTCTGTTTTGAGATGGAGTCTTGCTCTGTTGCGAGGCTGGAATACAGTGGTGTGATCTTGGCTCACTGCAACTTCCACCTCCCGGATTCACGCCATTCTCCTGCCTCAGCCTCCCGAGTAGCTGGGACTACAGGCGTGCACCACCACGCCCAGCTAACTTTTGTACTTTTAGTAGAGACGGGATTTCACCATGTTGGCCAGGATGGTCTCGATCTCCTGACCTCGTGATCTACCCGCCTCGGCTTCCCAAAGTGCTGGGATTACAGGAGTGAGCCACCGCACCCAGCTATAAAAATAATTTTTAAACGAGGCAGGTTTCTACTTTTTGAGATGGAAAGGCTAGAATGATGTCCCAATTTTATTATTATATGGGAAAAATTAAGACATAGCTGTACCTATTAGTATATCACCGTTCATGGGGGAGAGATTATATACAAATGTATACTTGTCCATGCATAGAAAATACCTGGAAGTATACACACAAAATCTGCACAGGTGCTCTTGTAGGAATGGAATTAGCGGACCGGGACAGGAATGAGATTTTGTTTTCATTCTATTTCATGCATTGCAACTGTTTTATACTTCTGTGTAGACAAGATTGATCAAATCATAGTATTTAAGAGTATAATACTAGAAATATAACAGTGTTAGAATTTTTACTTACCGAGTACTTACTGTTGGCACATAGTAAATTAGTGAACAATAGAAGTTAGCAAGTATGATGCAGCTGGTGTGGTAAAGCATTGAAAGAAACGGGGAATTTTTTTTTTTTTTTTTTTTTTTTTGAGACGGAGTCTTGTTCTGTCAACCAGGCTGGAATGCAGTAGGCAGGATCTCGGCTCACTGCAACCTTCGCCTCTCGGGTTCAAGAGATTCTTCTGCCTCAGCCTCCCGAGTAGCTGGGACTACAGGCACCTGCCACCACGCCTGGCTAATTTTTTGTATTTTTAGTAGAGACGGAGTTTCACCATGTTAGCCAGGATGGTCTCGATCTCCTGACCTCGTGATCCGCCCGCCTCAGCCTCCCAAACTGCTGGGGTTAGAGGCGTGAGCCACCGCGCCCGGCCCAGAAACGGGGATTTTTTAACCGGGAAAAGAAAACACCCCAGATGTGATTGCTGTCTCTGAATAACTTCAGGACTGTCAGGAAAATGATGAGATTCACTTCGTATGTTTCCAGAGAGAAGGACTAGACCACCGGACTGCAGCTGTAGGAGAGACAACATGGTTCTCCAGATGAAACCAGCTGCCCCCAGCGGCGGGCAGCTCACTGTCACCCACTGTATTCCAAGTCCGGCCCACTGGACCGGTCATCGGGGACCCCCTTTTAAGCCCTCCTGCTAGAAGATTCTTTCCTCTAAAGTCGAAGGCTTCAGAGTTGACTAGGAAAGGACAGAGCTTTTCCTTCAGGTGAAAGAGAGTGACTGTCATTCATTCTCAAAGTGGAAAGCCACGTGCTGGCAGGGGCACTCCCAGGTCAACGCGGAAGTCATGAGTTTTGCGGGTTTTCTGCTTAGGCTGGATGGAAGCTACTGTCTTCCTCGAAACGTGTGAAAGCAATGAGATCATTCCTCTTCTCTGAGGTGGGGCAGATGGGGAGACCGGCCTGAGATACAAAAAGAAAATTCTGAGGTGGGGACTGGGAGGGGGGACCCAGAGGGAGGACTGAGAGCGAGAGCCAGGGCGGCAGGCAGACAGCAGCCCGGGCAAAGCCAGAGGAGAGAGGCTGCGGGAGGTGAGAGTCTGAGCCGAGAGGGACCCCAGGTTGAATCAGGGATAAACGCTGGAATGGGCTGTAACCAGGAATGAGACGTCTGGCATTTTGTAATTTCTGGAGAATTCCTCTTAAATTCCCTTTCCCTTCAGTAAACACGATGAAAAACCACTGCCCGCCATGTGTGTGGTCTCCGTGGTACACAAGAGCGGGGGTCACAGCCAGGACAGGGAGCGGGGAGCCCAGGAGCCGCCGGCGTCCAGGTGCGGCCGAGCAGAGGGGCAGCCCGCCCTCTCCTGGCCGCTCGGCGGAACTGCAACACCGAAGCTCTGAGGCCGAACCCCAGCTTAGAGATGGGCACCCCGCAGAGGGGAAAACATCATGGACAGCAAGCATCTCGCCTAGCAGCAAACAACATAGTGCCTTTCTCTATCTGGAAATCTCATTAGAAAGCAGGACGCAGAGAGCTGAAACCATCTTCTCAGCCAACTAGAAATTTTGCAAAGAAATGATTTTTGAAAATGATTGTGAAGCAGAATTGGCAGAAGCATCATCATCATCATCTCTCCTATTTGTCTGGTGACTCTCAGTTCGCAAAAACCCCTTCGCACGTGTCCTCTCATAATACCCGCATGGAGTATTGTTTTCCTCCTTTGCAGAGGAATGCTGTCTGCAGGCATTCCTATAGGTACATTGCACACCCACGGTGCCACATCTCCCGGCTTGTCCTTCCGTCTTGAGTCCTCTGTTCCATCCAACCCAGAGGCCCTAAGAACTTGCACAATAAATGCAGAAGTCTTTGTGACCGTCATTCAGACACAAGCCAGTCCCTGTCTCTGTTCGCTCAGAACTCCCAAGATGACTGGCAGCCAAGATCTCAAGCCATTCACTGCGCTCTCAAGGAACCTACGCTAGGAAGACAGAATGAGGGCGAGGTCTCCGGCATTCATGGATTATTCACATGCGCCCGCACGCGACCCACGCCATTCCTTGCTTTATAGCATTGTTGGAGAGTTCATAAAAGAAGCAGGCTTTTCTTCTCAGCAGAGTTGAATGCTTTACAATTGCAAGGTAATAAAGGAAAGATGGGGTAGCGTAGGCTGTCTGCAGCTTTTCCTGATACCTGCCAGTTAAACTTCTGACACCAAAGTCACCCTGCCATTTGAATCGATCAAGCCAGGCTAGAGCTAGGAAAACAAGAAGGTCAGTAGCAAATGAAGTAAAGCCCTCTTGTCTTATCCTGGCAGAGGTGGTGAGCCCCTTAGCACCTTGTCAAACACTAAATTTAATCCCAGTTTTATTTTCAAATCACTTTTTTAAAATGCACTAACCATTAAAAGATAGGGGAAAAGGTCCTTTTAAAATGATTTATTATGTGTTAACAGCTAAAGAAAACCTAAACAATGTCTCCATAAAGACTCACGATCACGTTTTTAATTAACAGCCACAACTTTTAATGGAAGGCATAATATAACCATTCATTGCAGGACACTGGGCCCCTCTGGGTAATCCAGCAGTCAAGCTCAGGGGAGAAATAATGACTTTCGGTTCACACCTCAAACTCGTCTGTTAAAGAAAATAACAATAAAATAAGATCACTTGAAAACTTTTGAGTTTGGGAATTTTAACCCAGAAAAAGGGTGTATTTTGCTCAATTACAGGGTCGCTTTTTCCTGGTTCGGGGCCCACAATAGCCTGCTCAGTGCTCTGAGTACCTCAGACACCCCCTAAGTCTTAGCAGGTAAGTGGGCTGTGCTCAATGTGCCCTGTGTGTGTGCTGCCTGGTAAATTCCTTCCCATATCCAGGGGAGGCTGCGCCCCCTGAGAAACAAACTGTTGCTTACTGTCTTTCTCAAACTGGCCCCTTAACAGCTTTTTCTTCCCTAGCTCTTTTATTTAAGACTGAAAGTTGACAATCTAGAAGAACAGAGTGCTGTGACTTTTGTATGGCCCCGCAAGGAAATATTAATCATATCAGGCACCATTTATCTATTGCCAGCTTCACTCACTTAGCCCTGGCAACAATGAAGTGAAAGTATGAAGTGAGCGTATCATTATCTCCGTTTACAGATGGGGAAACCGAATCTTGGCGAGGATAAGGAATTTGCTCTTGTCATTAAACAGTACGAGAGACTATAGGCCGAGGCAGGGTGGGTGGGAGACGGAGTTCAGGATACCCCAAAACATGGTACATTCACATTTGAGAAAACAGCAGAAACAGGAAAGTGACTCTCACCTTCTTCTGCCCTTCTCCCCGAACCAGGTCCCAGGATTCTCGTTCTACGGGGGATCTTTCTATGCCCAGAGGAAAGGAACTTTCTTCTCTCTGAAGACGCAGGGTCACAGAGAAGAATCTGAACAAATCAGCCTTGCTAAGTTCCCACAAGTTTCTTACATACTTTAAAAAAATACAGTCACTCTTCTCCAGGTCTACTCAGTTCTCCATCAAACCAAGAATTGAAAATACACAGGTTTACCTGTTTCTTTGTGACTTCATTTCTGAAGTTTCCCATATCACATAAACTTATTATATAAATTTGTTATGCTTTCCTTTTGTTAACTGTTTTTGTCACAGGGGCTTCAGCCATGAACATAGCAATGGGTGGGGGAAGATGGTTCTTTTCCCCTACTTGGGGCTGGAGATATAGACCCCATCCTTCCCCTCAAAGAGTGTTAGGTCTTCTTGGGAAGGCAGGATTTGAGCATACAGAAGCAGAACTAACCACACAGGACCACTACTATAATGGCCCATCGGGGCCAGGCATGGTGGTCCACGCTTGTAATCCCAGCATTTTGGGAGACCAAGGCGAGCAGATCTCTTGAGTCAGGAGATAGAGACCAGCCTGGCCAACACGGTGAAACCCTGTCTCTACTAAAAAATACAAAAAATATAAAATAAAAAAAAATACAAAAAATACAAAAAATAAAAAAATATATTTATATATATTATATCTATCTATATATATCTATATATCTATATATCTATAGATATATAGATATAGCTGGGTGTGGTGGTGCATGCCTGTAATTCCAGCTACTCAGGAGACCGACGCAGAAGAATCACTTGAACCCGGGAAGCGGAAGTTGCAGTGAGCCGAGATCACATCACTGCCCTCCAGCCTGGGTGTCAGAGTGAGACTCTGTCTCAAAAAAAAAAAAAAGAAAAGAAAAAAATAGGGAACTAATGGGATAGATAGACAGTACCACTAAAGTTCAGAGAGGGGAACACCAGCTTCTGTGTTTAAGACAGAGGGGGGATTCAATCTTGACCTTGGGACACACAGTTTCCAGAAGCAGGAGGTATAAGAACAGAGTAATGATATAAGCCAGTGTTTGCCTAACTTTTGCTACTTTCCAGATCTTTGCTATATCCAGACGTCACCTAGAGGCACCAGGTGTCACATTCCAAGACACTTTATCAGTACTTCATATTTTTCTTAAAACATATTACCTTTAGGCCAGGCGCGGTGGCTCAAGCCTGTAATCCCAACACTTTGGGAGGCTGAGGCGGGCGGATCATGAGGTTAGGAGATCGAGACCATCCTGGCTAACACAGTGAAACCCCATTTCTACTAAAAATACAAAAGCTAACTGGGCATGGTGGCACACGCCTGCAGCCCCAGCTACTTGGGAGGCTGAAGCAGGAGAATCGCTTGAGCCCGGGAGGCAGAGGTTGCAGTGAGCCGAGATCGCACCACTGCCCTCCAGCCTGGCAAGAGAGTGAGACTCTGTCTCAAAAAAAAAAATTACCTTTAAAAGAAAACCCCTTAAATCTAGTTTTCAAGGAAACTTGATAACCATACTACAGGGAAGACAAAACTCCACCTCCATCCTGTTAGGCTAGACCCAAGAATTAAATTGACATCCAAAAGATTAACAGGAGAAAAATACAGGCATACTGTGCGTAGCTGTATTGCATTTCAGAGATACTGTGTTTTTTTAAAAATGGAAGGTTCGTGGCAACCGTGAGTCAAGCAAGTCTGTCCATGCCATTTTTCCAACATGAGGCACTTATTTCTTTAGCATCTTTTAGCAATAAAGTATTTTACAAATAAGGTCTATGCATTGTTTTTAGACATAATTCTACTGCAGAGTTAACAGGCTACGGTTTAGTGTAAGCATAAACTTTATATGCACTAGGAAACCAAAAAAATTCATGTGACTTGCTTTATTGAGATATTTGCTTATTTCAATGATTGGGACCCAACCCACAATATCTCCAAGGTATGCCTATATATAAGTTTATTTAATACAGATTTTATGTGGCACAGGAGCTCTTCTAAGGAAAAGAAGACCCAAAAAAGCAGTTAGAGTCAGTTATGTGCTGAATTGAACAAAGAATAGTAAGTTGTAAAGAAGCATCTGCGGCACTATTTACAATAGCAAAGACTTGGAACCAACCCAAATGCCCATCAATAATAGACTGGATTAAGAAAATGTGGCACATATACACCATGGAATACTATGCAGCCATAAAAACAGATGAGTTCATGTCCTTTGTAGGGACATGGATGAAGCTGGAAACCATCATTCTCAGCCAACTATTGCAAGGACAGAAAACCAAACACTGCATGTTCTCACTCATAGGTGGGAATTGAACAATGAGAACACTTGGACACAGGAAGGGGAACATCACACACCGGGGCCTGTCATGGGGTGGGGGGAGGGGAAGGGATAGCGTTAGGTGAAATACCTAATGTAAATGACGAGTTAATGGGTGCAGCAAACCAACACAGCACATGTAGACATATGTAACAAACCTGCACGTTGTGCACATGTACCCTAGAACTCAAAGTATAATAATAATAATAATAAAAGAAGCATCTGAAATATGTGGGGAAACTTAAAAGAGAAGTTATTTTAACGGAGTCTTACAGAATTCTTTTAGTCTCAACTTTATATCATTGAGGATAAGCGTGTTATTTCTCTTCATACGGGGAGGGTGTCTCTCACGTGGGAATTGCATCTCTGGCTTTTAAGAAACAGCATGAAGGTCAGTGTGATCTTCTGTTATCTGCTGTATTTCAAGTGTCTTTAACTCATATAGTCAATATGCCAGAGAAGTATATTTGGGGATGGCATGTTTTTAACTCCTTCACTACTGCAATTTGAAAAGTAGAGGCCAGGCACAGTGGCTCACGCCTGTAATCCCAGCACTTTAGGAGGCCGAGGTGGAAGGATCACCTGAGATCAGGAGTTCAAGACCAGCCTGGCCAACCTCATCTCTATAAAAAATACAAAAATTAGCCAGGTGTGATGGCACTTGCCTGTAATCCCAGCTACTCAGAAGGCTGAGGCAAGAGAATCACTTGAACCTGGGAGGCGGAGGTTGCAGTGAGCCGAGATTGCGCCACTGCACTCCAGCCTGGGCAACAGAGTGAGACTTCGTCTCAAAAAAAAAAAAAAAAAAAAGAAAAGAAAAGTAGAAACACTTGGTCAAAAATCCAGAAGTAGCTCAAAGTAGTATATGAGATTAAAAAACAAAATAATGCTCTTAAGTTTAAAATTGTATTTAGAAAAGAATGTTAGAATAATACTCAAAATGAGACACCTTGATAATTTACTACCAAAAATCCCCACCACATGCAACCAATTACAGAAAACAGTATGGGTGTTCCATCAAAACCTAAGAGGAGAATTACCATCTGATCTGGCAACCCCACTACTGAGTATACATACAAAGCAAATTAAACATGTCCAAGAGATGCCTGCTTTCCCACGCTAATCACAGCATTATTCACAATAGCTAAGATACAGAAGCAAACTATGAATCCATCAATGGAAAAGAAAACATGGTATATATACACAACAGAATACTATTTAGCATTTTAAAAAGAAGGAATCCTGTCATTTGCTACAACGTGGATGAACCTAGAGGACATTATGCTAAATGAAATAAACCAGACACAGAAAGACAAATACTGCATTACCTCACTTATATGTGGAAGCTAAAAAGGTTGATCTCATAGCAGTAGAAAGTGGAATGGTGATTATCAGAGGCTGAGAGAAGGGTTTGGATGGGGAAAGGAGAAATGTTCAGCAAAGGGTACAAACTTTCAGACAGACAAGAGGAATAAGTTTTAGTGATCTAGTACACAGAATGGTGACAATAAATAATAATGCATTGCATATTTAAAACTTGTTAAAAGAGTACATTTTAAATGTTTTCACCACCAAAAAATGATAAGTCTGTAAGAGGAAGGATAAGTTAAGTAGCCTGATTTAATCATTCCACAATGTAAACATGTATCAAAACATCATATTGAACCCAATACATTTATACAGTTATTATTGGTCATTTAAAAACAGACAGACGTGGTGGCTCACACAAGTAATCCCAGCTACTCAGAAGGCTGAAGCAGGAGCATCACTTGAGGCCAGGAGCTTAAGACCAGACTGAGCAACACAGTGGGACCCCTTCTCTAAAAATGTAACAAAAATAAAAATTATCCATGTGTGGTAGCATACACCTGTATTCCCAGCTACGTGAGAGACTGACGTGGGAAGATTGCTTGAGTCCAGGAGTTGGAGGCTGCAGTGAGCTACGATTGCACCACTGCACTCTAGTCTGGACAATAGAGTGAGACCTCATCTCTTATAAAAATAATAAAAATAAAATTAATTAACTGAATTTTTTTTTTGAGACAGTCTCACTCTGTCGCCAGGCTAGATTGCTGTGGCACGATCTCTGCTCACTGCAACCTCCAACTCCCTGGTTCAAGGGATTCTCCTGTGTCCGCCTCCCGAGTAGCTGGGATTACAGGCATGCACCACCCACCATGCCCAGCTAATTTTTGTATTTTTAGTAGAGATGGGGTTTCACTATGTTGGCCAGGATGGTCTCGATCTCCTGACCTCGTGATCTGCCCGCCTTGGCCACCACGCCCAGCTAATTAATTGAATTTTTAAATAACTTTTTTAAGCTGAAGAGAAGTAGTCCCTAACTCAAACTTGTATTAGATTCCCCTTTTATGTTTCCAAGAGGCTCGGCTGCATGGGCACTGTTGGCACAGGCCCAGGCTTTCCTTGGTTCACTATGGCATTATTTCAGGGGCCGGTGCCGCCATGCAGGCTAGGCACACTGAGAACAGTCCACTCTTGCTCAAGCATTCATTTCCATGTGGTCTATCTGGGAGAGTGGGCTCAACAGTCTTTCAGAATCGCTCTTACCTCCAGCAAAGCCTGATAGTCCCAAAGTGAGAGGGCTGAAGAAAGCTTCCTGGGTGTGAAGGCAATACAGCAATGGTTATTCATTCTACTGGTATTTCCAAAAACACCACGGAAGAAAGTTCGGTTACAGGTTTAAAATATTGACGAGCATGGGCTTACACCAAGCCTGGGATCAATATGTTCTGCGTAAACTGGATTGCCACGGCTTTGCCTATTTTCACCTGATCTTAGAAACATCAGTAGAATCACACACTTGGAGTGCAAGTTATATTGCTTTTTCTAATCCACATTAAAATTAATACCTAGCAGTCCATATAACCAATGATTATACTCTGTCATCATTGGTTTGCGTGCCACATTTTGGGGAAATATTAGAAACCAGATCCAAAGGAGAATCCTCCACTTGTTCTCATCCCAAAGACCCCATCTCTACTTCCCACTGCCTGGTCCAATTACTTCTTTTTTGAAACAGAGTCTTACTCTGTTGCCCAGGCTGGAGGGCAGCGGTGCAATCTTGGCTCACTGCAACCTCCATCTCCCAGGTTCAAGTGATTCTGCTATCTCAGCCTCCCTAGTAGCTAGGATTACAGGTGTGTACCACCAAGTCCAGCTAAGTTTTTTTTGTATTTTTAGTGGAGACGGGGTTTCACCATGTTGGCCAGGCTGATCCCAAACTCCTGACCTCAAATGATTCACCCACCTCAGCCTCCCAAAGTGGTGGGATTACAGGTGTGAGCCACCATGCCCTGCCCAATTACTTCTTCTTGGAGGTCCAAGACTGTCTTTGCATATTCACAGAGCAGCACCCATTTGGTCCCAAGCTAACTGCATCCACATCTTTCAGTCCACTGTTCTTTGAAAAGTATATTTGCCATGTCAATATTGCCCTAATCTTTTTACCTAAAATGTGTGAACTCTTTCTCCCTGCGGGCAACCACAGAGTCTGAAGGCCAGAAAAAAAATGATTGGAAAGTGAAACTGATTTGATTGTTTTTTCTTTTCCTTTTCCTTTTTTTTTTTTTTTTTTTTGAGACAAGATGTTACTGTGTTGCCCAGGCTGGAGTGCAGTGGTACAATCACAGCTTACTGCAGTTTTGAACTCCTGGGCTCAAGTGATTCTCCTGCCTCAGCCTCCCTAGTAGCTGGGACAGGGCACACACACCACTGTGCCCAGCTAATTTTCTTTGTAAAGCTGGGGGTCTCACTATGTTGCCCGGGATGGTCTCAAACTCCTGGGCTCAAGGGATCCTTCCATCTCTACCTCCCAAATTGCCAGGATTACAGGCGTGAGCCACCTCCTCACCTAGCCTGGGGGGAGTAAAATAATTTGAAAGTAAAAGGAGTAGGAACAGGGGCATTCGGTCATGATTAGGATAAAGTGCCTATTTGGCCAGCTTCAGTCCTCACCAAACCTACTGCCCATAATTTCCTCTCCCCATTCAACCTCACTCAACCACATTAGACACGTTAAATCCTAGCCACATTAAACAAAGGTTAGACTGCTGTTGTACAAGCTCAGGTTTCCGCTTCCTTGGCCTGCTTGACCCAAGGGAGGGGCCTAATGAAGGCTCTACTGGTGGCTGCCATATAAGGATTCCAGCAGGAAGTGGGATGATGGGTGAGAAAGTGCCCTCCTCTGAGGGTGCCGCACACACACCCAGACGCCAGCCTGCCCAGTGCCGTCTCTGAACTCACTAGGTGATCTCTTTGCAGGGCTCTGTATCCACTAGAACTGCCTTTCTGCACATTCTCTACATGGAAGTGACTCTCTCACCCCTAGGGCTGAGAAATGACACCCCCATCTTTGTGCTTTGAAGCAGCTCGCTAAAGGTAAGGAAAACAAATCTGATCAACGCAGTGTGCTCTCAAATTATTAGTCCAAATGCAGCCTCTAGTTTGGAATTCCCTGACATTGCCTTTAAATATGTTCTCATACATTTGGAAGAAACTTAAGTAGCTTAATCACATCCGATTCTGTATTTTTAAAGCATATTAGTGTTAAGCAACAATATGCAAGTTGCTGTGCTGGAAATATCAGCTATACCCAGAACAGTCCCTGCCACGCAATAGTTCATTTTCCTAGAGCAAATGTGGTATTTGAATGTTATCCACTTGTTTAGGTGTCTACATGACAAAGTGCTATAAGAATACAAAAGCGGCCGGGCGCGGTAGCTCACACCTGTAATCCCAGCACTTTGGGAGGCTAAGGCAGACAGATCACCTGAGGTCAGGAGTTTGAGACCAACCTGACCAACATATAGTGAAACTCCATCTCTACTAAAAATACAAAAATTAGCTGGGCATAGTGGCACACGCCTGTAGTCCCAGCTACTTGGGAAGCTGAGGCAGGAGAATCCCTTGAACTCGGGAGGTGGAGGTTGCAGTGAGCCGAGATCGTGCCACTGCACTCCAGCCTGGGTGACAGAGACTCCGTCTCCAAAAAAAAAAAAAGGATACAAACACAAGAGGCATTACATATGCTTGGGGGATTCTTGTAGATACATCTGGAAAGTCTACCCACAGGGGACAGGAGATCACATGACCCTGGTTTCAGGGGTCAAAGACCAGGAGGGGGGACACATTACATGAGGGGACTCACCCATGATGAAGCCAGATATCCATGCATTGAGTCAACAAAAGGACAGAAAGAGACGTCACCAGAAAACAGAAACTAAAGTTGAAGGATTACAATGTGGAAAGACTAGCAATGGCCATGTTGGGTCATCTGCCACTGTAGAGACAAAGCAAAGAGAAAGGCAAAGATACTAAGGCATCTGGTGAGAGATGGAGAGAAGACAAGAGGGGGGCGGGACGAAGGGCGATGAAGGAAGTGGCAGCGTGGCTCTGGTAGCTTTCCACTCCTTGCTTATAGTTACCATGAATCCTGGCTATTACCATAGCTCCTATCCTTAATGCATGTGGATTTCTTTAGGATTTACACCATCTTTTCTTTCAGTATCTTATACCCAAAAGAATACTGCCAAGAACATAAGTCAGATAAGTGACATTTGAACCAGATATAAAAGGTGAGTCACAGTTTGACAGGCAGAGAAAGGGTCGGGCATTCAGCCTAAGAAAACATTTTACGTGGTATAACTTTCAGTCACAGAAGGGGCACCTGCATGGAGCACACTCAAGGTACTTCCTATAGCTCTCCTGCTTCCCTCCACAGCCTGCCCTACCTGTTCCAGAAGAGGGACTGCACCAGGGTTGAATTCCAGGTCTGGGCAGGGCGTGGTGGCTCAGGCCTGTAATCCCAGCACTTTGGGAGGCCGAGACGGGTGGATCACCTGAGGTTGGGAGTTCGAGAGCAACCTGGCCAACGTGGTGAAACCCTGTCTCTACTAAAAACACAAAAATTTGCCTGACGTGGTGGCAGGCACCTGTAATCCCTGCTACTCAGGAGGCTGAGGCAAGATAATCACTTGAACTCGGGAGGCGGAGGTTGCAGTGAGCTGAGATCACACCACTGCACTCCAGCCTGGGCAACAGAGCGATACTCCCTCTCAAAAAAATAAAAAAAATAAAATGAAAGAATTATAAGTCTGGTAGAGAAACAAGGGGATGATGGTACAGTGAGCTCTCTGGGAGCACAGACCCAAAGCTGCTGGAGGTCCAGACAACAACTTATACTCCTATGTTCACAGCATAATGTCTCCCAGTAGCAAAAGGTAGAAACAAGTGTCCATCTACAGATGGCTGGATAAATCAATGTGTCATATCCATACGTCAGAATAGTACTCAGCCTTAAATAAAGGAATGAGGTACTTACACAGGCTACAACACGGATGCACCTGGAAAACCTTACACGAAATGAAGTAAGCCAGACACAAAAGGCCTCTTAGAATATGATTAGAATATGATTCCATTCATATAAAATATTCAGAATAGGCAAATCCACAAGACAGAAAGTAGATTCGTGATTTCCAGATGACAGAATTTTAAGACACATTACCCCCAAAATATGGCACCTTGGCATAGTTAATATTTTAAGCTGAAGGAATATTTTAAGCTAAAGAAATTTGAGAAAGTATGTGCAGGAAGGATTTTCTGACCGTCCCCTGAAGCAGGTCATAAGAGTCTCATGTGAGAGGTGCCCTCCTATACCCAGAGGAAAGAAACATCTTCCTCTCTGAAAGCACAAGGACACAGATTTTGAACAAATAGACCTTGCTAAGTTCCTCCCAGTTTATCGCTGTTAAATCACACTCTTTTTGTTCTATTCCTCCATGACGGTCCATTCTTCATCAAACCTACCACAAGACTATTCAGGTTTGGCTATTTCTTGGGACTCTATTTTCTTAAGAAGTTTACTGTGCCACACAAAACTTACATTAAATACATTTGTATGCTTTTCTCTTATTAATCCCCTTTTTGGTGTGTGACCTCAGCCAGGAATGGAGGATAGGTAGAGAAAAAAGATATTTTTCCTCCTCTCCACAGGGTAGAAAGGAAGGGAAAAGGAAGAGCGACTGCCAAAGGGTATGGGTTTCCATTTGGGATGATGATAAAGTTCTGATGATGGCTGCACAATATTTGAATGTACTTAATGCTGATGAATTGTACACATTAAAATGGTAAATTTTATTTTATGTGTACTTTGCACAATTAAAAAATATAAAAAAATAAAAGCGGCTGAAGGGAGAACTGGAACCAACTATGGATTTGCTGGAAAGCCCCCTGGCATGCAGACAAGAGAGCCACATTGAAGGGGACTCATGTTCCCTGATCCACCAGTCCCACAGCCTGGTTACTGCCACAACTCGTGTTTGCTTGAGAAGTTCTGTCATACATCTAGAGGAAGGGATGAGCTTCAAAAGAGTTAGACTTAGGTTCAAAACCTCAACTCTGGTACTCCTGAGGTATTTTGATCCTGGCAAATTTTTCAGGCTCTTTGCCTCCATTTTCTGTTCCAAAAAATAAGGTAAATATTAACCAGGAGCTGGCACGGTGATTAAATGAGATAATATGCATGAAATGCCTGATATTACCAAAAAATTTTATCTATTACTCTTGAAAACCCAAGATGGATAAAATTTCCAAATCAGTTAGAGTCATGGGAAACCGAATGTACCCATTGACAATGGCCAGACAGTATATAAAAACAGACTTCTGGCCCACAACCTGCAACAACCTACCCAGGAAACCAACTCCTTATCTACAATAACCAGC
Organism: Pongo abelii; assembly: GCF_028885655.2. Taxonomy (NCBI): domain Eukaryota; kingdom Metazoa; phylum Chordata; class Mammalia; order Primates; family Hominidae; genus Pongo; species Pongo abelii. The sequence goes on along the minus strand of NC_072004.2, from coordinate 13,092,475 downwards.
CGAGGAAGCCAGCCTGCCATAATTCAGACTTGCAGGAAGTCAGACTGCTATCTCTACCAACAATCCCGGAAGCCAAAACAATAACCCCTATAACAATCGGCCAAATGACCAGGACTTGATTGATAACTGACAGTTCTCTAATTTTTGTCCCTGCTTCGAACTTTGGACCAACCAGGCAAAGCTGTAGGGGAGAAAAAAATAATAAGCATCTTTCTGTACCCATTGTAGCTTCTCCAGCTGGAGCCCTATAAATTAGGCAAGTAAAAGGTTAACAAGAAATAAAACAAATGATGTTTACTGACATGTGCATCACACATACACATGGGAGTACCCAGCGATGAGTAACCTAAAGGTTATCTTAGGCCAAAACAAAGGAAAAGGTGTTTAGGGCTTCAGGGTGAGGGAGGAAAGTATAAAAGAGGAAAAACATATGTTCCTTCTGATGTAGTGCGGGTGAGGCCCAAAGCGGGGCTTAGCCCACAAGGCTCTTGGCTTTGCCCAGGAAAGAATTAAAGGGCCAGGCAGAGGTAGAAGAAAACAGCTTTATTGAAGCAGCAGTGTTACAACTCTGGCAGTGTTACAGCTCCATGATTGCTCCCGCAGAGCAGGGCTACCCCACAGGCAGGGTAGCAGCTCAGGGGAGTTTTGCAGTCATATTTATACCTACCTTTAATTGCATGCAGATTAAGGAGTGGTTTATGCAGAAATTTCTAGGGAAGGGGTAGTAAATTTTTGTCACCAGATCATTGTCATGGAAAGGGGCAGTAACTCCTGGGGGTTGCCTTGACAATAGTAAACTGATGTGGCACACTGGCGGAAGCAAGGTGTCTTATGTGATCAGGTAGGAGTGCAGATTCGGCTTTGAAGGGTAGCAAAGCATGCCACCCCAAAATATGCCTCTTTGGCATATGGACAATTTTGAACTAAAGGCCATTGAGAACCAGTAGATCCAGGAAAATCGCTAATACGTCTTCCTTTTGTAAAGGAAATTTACATTTGGAAAAGATGTCTCCCTCTCCTGTGCCAGAAAGAAGATTCTTAACAACTCTTACCAATGAAGAAGGCCAGGCTAAAATCTGCATCACAAGACCTATTAAACAACCCTAGGTTACTATACCCTTCCTGGACATTTTTCGATAACCTGCGATGCGTTTCAGCACATACTACCTGTACTAGTCAGTTCTTTTATTGCTATAAAGAAATGCCTGAGACTGGATCATTTATAAAGAAAAGAGGCTTAATTGGCTTACAGTCCTGCAGGCTGTCCGGAAAGAATGGTGGCATCAGCTTCTGGGAAGGCCTCAGGAAACTTACAATTATGGCGGGAAGCAAAGTCGTGGAGCCGGCACTTCACATGGCCAGGGCAGGAGGAAGGTTGGGGAGGTGCTACCAACTTTTAAACAACTAAATCTCATGATAACTCACTCACACGCTATCAGGAGAACAGGACTGAGGGGGTGGTGCTAACCTATTCATGAGAACTCCACTCCCATGACCCAATCACTTCTCACTAGGCCCCACCTCCAACACTGGGGATTATAATTCAACAGGAGATTTGGTGGGGACACAGATCCAAACCATATCACTAGTTTAAAGTATGGCACCTTGACATGTTGATTTTAAGCTGAAGGAATTTGAGAAAGTACATGGGCAGGAAAGACTCTCTGACCTTCCCTTGAAGCAGATCAAAACCCTTTTGTGCGAGGGGTCCTCCCTATACACAGGAGAAACAAGCATTGTGTATCATCTCTTTGAAGGGACACAGAGAATAATCTGAGCAAACAGGCTTTGCTAAGATTCCCCGGTTTATTACATTTCTCTCATTCTTTTTCTTTGCTTTGTCATATTTTCCCACAATGCTTCATTCTTCCTCAAATCTACGACAAAAACCCTTCAGGTTTAGCTGTTTCTTCAGAACTTCATTTCCTTTTGAAGGTTCCTGTGTCACATAACACTTATATTAAATAAATTTGTGTACCTTTCTCTTGTTAATCTGTCTTTTGTCACAGGGGCCCCAGCCGATGAACCTAAGATGGGTAGAAATGGGTTAGGAGGTGGTACTCGGATATCAGATTAAACTGAGGACTTGCTAAAACAGGGTTGGGGCAGAAGCAGCTTTCCATAAGACATGTGTGGGTGCCTGACTCCCCTGCTACAGCAGCCTCTGAATAAATGGCCTTAGCTTGCTCTCCCCTGGTTGGTCTTCAACACAGCCTATAGCTTCACACAGCCGTGATAGGAGCCGGAGACATCTGAAGGTCATTGGCATCCTCGTCGAGGCCTCTGGCCACCCCACAGCAAGTTAGATTCTGTGAGCACATCTTCATGGAGCACACATCCTCCTCCACCTCTTCTCTCTTCAAAACCTAAAAGGCGGGCTTCCAGCTCAAGACCGATGGTGCCTTCCTGAAAGTTCTCTGAAATAAAAATGAGACGTTATAAAAACATTATCCTTGACCAATTAAAAGAACAGGAAGGGAGGAAATCACTAATTTCAACGAATTTCCAGAAGACATAGAAGGGATGCCTGAGTGTTGACAGGTGGGAGGGGCAGAGCAACAGGCGGCTGAATGCAGCAGCTTGGAGCACAGGAGGGAGTTAGAGAGAAGACCAGAGACCATCTGCACAATGTAACTTGTGGAGGGGAAGCGTGGTTGCCTAAAATGAAGGAGTTCATTGAAAGCCTGTGTTTGGCGGATCTGCTGGCATCACCCCACCCCATAAACAGAGCTCAGGCAGCTGATACTTATCACCAGACTGCCCCTGCTCCACCAAAAAAAGAAAAGAAAAGAAAAGAAAAGAAAAACCTCTTTTCTAAAGAAACCGAAAATACTTGTTAAAAATATTAACTGTAGTCAAGAGTCTCTTTAGACAAATTATTTTTAAGTAATAATTTCTTTAAAATTTTGCAGAGAAGAGCAGTGGATACTGGACTTGGGAATTCCTTTAACAGGAAATTGAATTTTAAACAAATCAATCTATTTTTTTAAGGAAATAAGCCTTATGTGGGTTGCTCTGTTATCCCCAGCCTGGACCTAAGCTGTTTCTACTCCACGTTCAGGCATGTTCAAGCATGCCTAACACGATTTGGGGGCTGTCGGCCAGAAATCTATATTCAGAAAGCCTGAGGGTCCAGGCAGAACTCAATGGAAAAGAAAAGTGTCAGGGAGGCAGTGTGACCCGTAACAAGGATTTCCCAATCAGAGGAGAAAAATGATGGTGTGTACAGCAAGCCATTGTTTCCAGGCCAGCCTCCCCAGATCCATACTTGCTTTTCAAAGAGACTAAAATCAAGTTCTGTTAGGACTGAAAGCTCCCAGCACTCTAGTGGAGGAAACACCGTTCTTTCACCTAATAAAGAGAGGGTATCAGAGAGGAAGAGGAGGATTCTCCCCACTCTGGGGCCCGGGTCCCTCCAGAGCCCTGGTGTGTGAGTAGCTGCTGTGTCCAGGGGAAGGCAGGATGCAGCGCCTAGCTGAGGAAGCAACAGAGCGCAAGAAAGAAGAAACTCAATGGATGCCTCCCCAGGCCTGAAGACTCTCTCACGGGGCCAGGACTATCCTTCCTCACGAGCACACCCTGGACCCCCAGAAACAACTTCACATGCTGCAGGTAGAGGCAAAACCCTGTGCACAGATGTTGTAAATAAACTTGTTAAATTAACTTTAGCCTAAAGGTGTCTCCTTACCTATTTTAAGTTTGGCCTACAGGTTTCTCTATGCATAGTGAACTACAGTCTGACTGGAGGTTTACACAGACTATAACTTACTCTTATGCCAATCGCTGAGTTTCGGCCAATGAAGGCAGCCAACTGTTCAAACTGTGTTCAAATAAGACAAATGCTGAGCTATAACCAAGCTGGCTGTTTCGTTTGTTTGTTTATTGTTTGTTTGTTTTTTGAGACAGGGTCTCACTCTGTCTCCCAGACTAGAGTGCAGTGGCGTGATCCCGACTCACCGCAGCCTCAAACACCTGGGTTCAAATGATTCTCCTGCCTTAGCCTCCCGAGCAGCTAGGACTACACACTACCATGCCCAGCTAATTTTTGTATTTTTAGTCGAGACGGGGTTTCACCATGTAGCCCAGGCCAGTCTCAAACTCCTGGCCTCAAGTTGTCTGCCCACCTCAGCCTCCCAAAGTGCTGGGGTTACAGGCGTGTGCCACTGTACCCAGCCCCAATATGGCTGTTTCTGTATCTCACTTCCGTGTTTTGTATATCACTTTCCTTTTTCTGTCTATCATTGATCAATCAGTATTAAATGTGAAGAGCAAAGAAAAAGAATCCTTGTCTAAGCCTAACTTAAGAGCCCATCTATTTCAAGCAAAATGATCTATTATCAAATTCTCATCCAATCAGAGCATTTTAATAGCCCCTTAGTGTTGTTGTTTCTTAAGAAATTAATTCCTGTGCTAAGAAAATGTGCAGAATTCAAGTCTGTAAACTAGGTGACTATGTTTCAAATAAAAGAAAATGTCATATTCTTTTGCAAAATAAATACTGGCTATCGATTTGATAGTGATAAATGATTATTATTCACTCATTGCCTTACTTCTCATTTCTATTATAGCCTCATAAAATTGGCAGTCCAGGCTGGACACGGTGGCTCACGCCTGTAATCCCAGCACTTTGGGAGGCCAAGGCGGGTGGATCACGAGGTCAGGAGTTCAAGACCAACCTGCGCAAGATGGTGAAACCTCGTCTCTACTAAAAATACAAAAATTATCCAGGCATGGTGGCACGTGCCTGTAATTCCAGCTATCGAGAGGCTGAGGCAGAGAATTGCTTAAAACCCGGGAGGCAGAGGTTGCAGTGAGCCGAGATCACCTGGGTGACAGAGCAAGACTCTGTCTCAAAAAAAAAAAAAAAATTGGCAGTCCAGTGTGACAAAGATTATTTGCTTGGCCAAATTTTAGTTGGACTTCAGAATTTTCTCCTAGGCCCATCTATGCACTTTCTTGTAAAATCCAGTTTTAGCAAAGAACCCTGGTAAGTCAGTTTAGCCAGAACCACCCAATCCTGGATATCTAATCATCGTTGATATCTGTTCAGGTTCCCCATCCTCCACCACCCACCAGGTGATGTCAGGTCACCCTGGCCTGTCTTCAGCAAGAATCCTGTTAGGTGGGTTTAGCCAGGATCCCCCTTACTCGTGTTGTTTTCTGTTGGTAATTTTCCACCGACTGACCCCCACCCTGTTCTATGGCTATAAACTCCCACTTGCCTATGCTGTATTCAAAGTTGAGTCCAGTCTCCCTCTCCAACTGCAAGACCCCGTTGAAGTGGTCCCTGTGCCTGTCACAATGGTCCTGAATAGTCTTCATTACTGATATGGTTTGGCCGTGTCCCCATCCAAATCTCATCTTGAATTGTAGCTCCCATAATTCCCATAATTCCCATGTGTTGTAGGAGGGACCTGGTGGGAGATAATTGAATCATGGGGGTGGTTTCCCCCATACTTTTCTCATTGTAGTGAATAAGTCTCACAAGATCTGATGGTTTTATAAGGGGTTTCCCCTTTCACTTGGTTCTTATTCTCTCGTCATAAGGCACGTAAGACATGCCTTTCGACTTCCACCATGATTGTGAGGCCTCCCCAGGCACGTGGAACTGTAAGTTCATTAAACCTCTTTTTCTTTATAAATTACCAAGTCTCAGGTATGTCTGTATCAGCAGCATGGAAATGGACGGATACACTTACCATGCTTTACCAAGTGTCATTGGGTAATTTTTTCTCTTGCAAATGTCATTGTGAAGAGCAAGTCTCCATAGCCATGTTGCAAAGGTGAGAACCCATTTCACAAAGTGAACTTAGAGGTTTCTGTTTCTGCCTTTGATTCCTCACTTGTAAAATGGAAGCACAAATACCATCTTCATCAAAGAATTACCCAGAGGAGTAAATGAGCTAATAACAGTATAGCACTTAAAACAACAAAACAATTCCTGGAACACAGTGAGCAGTCAATAAATGTTGTCAAAATCACTGGCATCATAGAAAGGCAGAGCTGGCAGGTACTTTAGGGGCCATCCAGCCTCTTTATCTGCAGCTGATGAATCTAAATATACAAAAACTGTTGGAGCCAGAGCTTGGACTTCAAATCAAGCTCCCTTTCATGCTTAACTGAGAATCTCTTTGACACAAAGTATTTGAGTAAAGCAGAAAGCAAGAGTTGTTTATTCTATGAGTACTTAGAAGATTGCCTTGAAAGAATTCCTGGACAACTGGTTTAAAATGTTATTCTCTTAGGAAACAGGACACAAACACAGCTTTTCGCCAGATCTACGGTGCTGTGGGGAACAGTTTCAGGACCCAGAATGTCAGGAGATTCGCAGGTCTCTAAATGTCATAAACTCCCACAGGGCCAGATCTACATACACACTGAGGTCAATCAGAGTCATCCTAACTGCCTGCCCAAAGAAACTTCCGACTTTCTCAGAGCATGAGAAAGATCTCGTCTTGCAAGAGAAAGATCTCATCTTACAAGTAGTGCTGTTTCCTGCAGATCCTGCTTAAAACACTGAAGTACCTTCCAACACCACACCTAGCTTTAACTAGAAGCTAATCCAACACGTGTAATATATTACACAATAATTAATTTAAATGTCTAAGTTTCAAATTCACTCTTTTTGAAAATTAGGGCAAATCCCAAGTTTTCCCCGGATAAATATTGCTTTCACTTGCCTGTATTTTGGTGTGCCTTTCCAGCATGAGATAAGGGAGTGGTGACAGCTGACAGACTCAGGTCTGAATGTGAGAGCTCATCATACGTTTGCTGATGAGTATACATGTCGCAGCAGAAAAGATGCCCCACCTGGGTTATAACCGATAGGCAACACGTATGGTTTTAGAAGTTTAGTCTAGAATGATTTTCCCTGTATGGGTCATCTTACTCTTGCTCTTGCAAAAATTAGTAAAACAGCTCAGCCGAGTCCGGGTCTAAATTCTCAACTTTTTAGGAAAAGCATTGCCTCCCTAGAGAAAATAGAATGTTTTTCCTTGTTGATGTTAGAATCCTGCTTTTAGGATTGTTATGAGGATTCTAGTGCACGTTTACAGCATGCCTGATGAAGTAGGTGCTCTCTCTATATATAACTTGTAGGGCGAGTACAGCTATCACAATGCCTCTCCTTTTGAGGAAACTGAGGCTCAGAGAGATTCAGAAGCACCAAGAAAGATCACAGACCCAGTAAGAAGTAGAACCAGGCTCAGTGCTGTGGATTTCGTAGACTCAAAGCCATAGACTCGCCAAGAGAAGCCTGGCGAGGCCAGGACACTGGCCACGGGTAGTAAAGACGACTAAGCTAACACAGCCGTGGCTAACTTAGACCTCCTGACAATTTACCCTCAGACATCACAGAACCTTCTGAGAAAAAAAGGTGATAATTCAGGTGGGAGAATGGAAACACTTTCCTGAGAATTCTTAGAGGAGTTTGAAACAAAAGTCTGCTCACTTGTGCTATTTGGAGTTGGGGTTGTGGGGATAACTTTCTGAGGAAAAACAAGACATGGAAAACCAAGCCCAGAGACTTCAAGGGGTCCTCCCTCATTCACCCACAAATGATCTGCTGTCCTAGGCAGGGCTTGCAGGAACCTGTGGTGTCAATGGATCCCCAACAAAGCCCTCCTTTAGGTGAACCCTCTACTACCCAGCCCCAAGCCCTGCTTCCTCACCTGGCTCTCATCTCCAATAATAAAAACACCCTGGAGGAAGGAAGCAGAGAAGGTGTGAAATCTACAAATGAAGCCAAATAAAAGTGCAGAAAAGTTAACGTTTAAGAGTCCCCACCCTCCATTCATAAGCCCCTGTTTGGGGAATACAGGATGCAGGGGAGGGGAAGGAGTTATCACTCAACTGTTGATGAATTGCTTGGTGGATTAAGGAATTCTTTTCCTCCTTGGCTAATTTCACAAATTGTCTTTTTTTTTTTCTCTGAAGTGTGTCTTTGTAGCGGGTTTAAATGTCTTCTGCTCTGGGTTTAAATATTTTCTGATCATACTCCGCTCTGATTTTGCAAAGTTCTTGGCATATGGCCACTTAATAATGGTTTGTTGGGTTTTAATCAATATCAGGAAAGTGGGGCAGGGCAGGTTGAAGAAGGCCTTATTCTTGGAGGCCACATGGGTAATGTCATGATCCAGTCACTGACTCCCCCCGCCATGTGGCCTTATGGAAATCATTGAAATTTTCTGAATTTTTTTATTTCATTACCTCTAAAAGCAAAACAAAACATATTGAATATTGCTTTACAATTATATAAATAAATTAGACATTTTTTAAAAAGCAAACATACCATGAATATTTGGGTCATTTCCAGCTGCATGGAAGCTAATGCAGCTCCTCTTTTAAGAAAAAAAATAAATAAATAAGATGATCCCACCATCTTCTGCTGTAGAGAAAAGACAATAACTCCCAGAGGTTCTTGGTTGGAATTGATCCGGGTTACCAATGACCGATCAATGAGAAAAAAAAATCAGAAATTTATGCACACGTACATTTTATTTATACAAGGAAGACACCTAGAGAATGAGTAGTTTTCAAAGAGGTGGCTTTGAATTCCAGCCTATATAGCACCCTCAAAGAATAGTAAATTTTTAAAGAAGTGACAAGACAAAGAAAAAGGACTTTGAGTCTCTACTAGCAGCAAAAAAGCAAAAAAATGGCAGATAAGGGCTAGCTCATGAAGCTTGTTAATGTAGATTTCTCTGGTACCATCTCCAGGCTGATAAACAACTAAAGGTGTCTTCAGTGGTTAAGCTTTGTTCTCCCTGGTAGAGAGGGGCCAGGTTACCTTCTGTCTTTCCAAATCTATGCCCTGCTTTCAGGCAAATGGAGGGCGGGCAGAGCGCTTTCCTGCATCTGCTTCTTCTTAATTGTCTTCAGCTCAACAATTCTTTATATTTGGGGGAGGCATATTCTGGTCTCCCACTCTGCCATGTTTTGCTACTTTTCTTCTCAGCTGACCTTGCAAGAGGGTTAGCATACTCTCTCCACTTTCTCACTTCTATTCTTATGCCCCCTTCCATCCAGCTTCCATCTTTGTCACTCCAAAAACTACTCAACAAAGTGGACAATGACCTCTGTTTGGCAAATGGTGATGGATAGATCTTTCCCTGTCTCGTCTTGCCCTCTCAGAAACATTTATGTCAGTGAATCACTCTTGTCCCTCTTTGCTTCTTTGTCCCATATTATCCTTGCTTTTCCTCCTACCCCTCAGTCTAGTTGGTTCATCCTTCTCTGTACAATCACCAGATGGATGGGCCCATCTCCTTTCCATTTCTTTCCTTAGAAGATTTCGTCAATTCTCATGGTTAAAGTTATCCATGTGCTGATAATGTCAAAATATATGTTTTCATTTCAGATTAGTCCTCTGAGTTCCAGACTTTAATATCTGACTACTTACTTGTCATCTGTACTTTGATGTATCACAAAATTAAATGTCTCTCCTTTCCCATAAACAACTAATTGTCCATCCACCATCGATCATATCCATCTCTGTAAATGACACCACACTCTGCCTGAACCAGAAATCTATCTTAAATCTACCCATTTATCTCGACCTCCGCTGCCCTCCTGGCCCAAGACAGATCTTCCTAGTTCCATCCTTGACCCTTTCCATCTTTGCTCTGGAGCAAGAATGATCTTAAAATGTAAATCAGAGTGGAATATTGTCTGCTTAAAACTCTTCGATGGCTTAAGTTTGTTCAGGATGCTGTAATGAAACACCTTAGATTAGGTAATTTATAAACAACAGAAATTTGCTACTCATGGTTCTGGAGCCTAGGAAGTCCAAGATCAAGACACTGGCACACTCGGTGTCTGGTGAGGGACCACTTTCTCTTAGATGGCAACTTCTATGTGCCCTCACACAACAGAAGGGGCAAACAAGCCTCCATGGGCCTCTTTCACAAGGGCCCTCATTCCATTCATGAGGGCATAGCCTTCCCGAGGCCTTATCTCTCACTACTCTTGCATTGGAAATTAAGTATCAACATATGAATTTGAGGGGGAACGTTGACATTCAGACCCTAGCACTTCCCATTGCATTTAGAATAAACTTTTCGCCCCTATTAATGGCCCTCCCTCACCTGGCTTCCACTCATTCACTCTCTCCACCTGCATCCCACCCCACTCTCTCCAGCCCACTAGGCTCAGTCCCTGTGCTTTCTCAATGCCTGGATTTCTTATTTCTCCTTTTCACATGTGGAAATAAATGAAGACCAACCAAATGAGAGCAAGCAAAGGCTAGCTGCTTAGAGCTTGCTAGAAGGGAGTTAGCCATCATCGCTTGTATTTTGACAGAGACTCAGAGACAGGAAGAAGAGTGGGACAGTTTTACAATGGAAAAAGGGAAGGCTTCACATGTGCCCTGATTGGAGGCGGTTGGCGTAAGGAAGCTGCAGGTAGGCTAAAAGTGGGGCATCCTATGATTGATTAGGGGAACACGCTTAGCCTTCTTTGATTGGTCCTTATTTATTTATTTATTTATTTATTTATCGATCAAGACAGGGTCTCACTCTGTCACCCAGACTAGAGTGCAGTGGTGCAATCTTGGCTTATTGCAACCTCTGCCTCCTGGGTTCAAGTGATTCTCCTGCCTCAGCCTCCTAAGTAGCTGGGATTACAGGCATGCACCACCACACCCGGCTAATTTTTTGTATTTTTAGTAGAGACAGGGTTTCACCATGTTGGTCAGGCTGGTCTCAGACTCCTGACTTCAAGTGATCCACCCACCTCGGCCTCCCAAATTGCTGGTATTACAGGTGTGAGCCACCATGCCCAGCAGATTGGTCCTGATTTAGAAACAGGAACAAAACTTAGGTAAACTGCCGTTTATCTTCATTTAGTCCCCTCATATATTCCTGGCCATTTTAAGCCAATTGTCATATGGATTTTGCTTGGCTTCTCTGATTGTTAACAATTGTGAGTGGTCTGACTTCCTATAAATCTGCCTTATAGAAAGTTGCATGGCTTTCTGGGCTGGTTAATGAAGTGGTTTCTTGGGCAGGTTGCTGCAGATTGTAGATCAGAGTTCTATTTTTCTATGTGGTCTGGCCACGGCTAGTCTGTATTTCTTTTTTTTTTTTTTCTTTTTTTTCTTTTTGAGACAGAGTTTTGCTCTTGTCGCCCAGGCTGGAGCGCAATGGCACGATCTCGACTCACCGCAACCTCCGCCTCCTGGGTTCAAGCGATTCTCCTGCCTCAGCCTCCTGAGTAGCTCAGATTACAGACATGCGCCACCACGCCCAGCTAATTTTGTATTTTTAGTAGAGAGAGGGTTTCTGCATGTTGGTCAGGCTGGTCTTGAACTCGTGACCTCAGGTGATCCAACTGCCTCGGCCTCCCAAAGTGCTGAGATTACAGGTGTGAGCCACCGCGACCAGTGCAGTCTGTATTTCAGTCTCTCACACCTCAAGGCCTTTTCCTATGTTGCTTTCTCTGCATGAAGATCTCTTCCCTCATTGATCACTGATGCTCCTTCTCCTCTTTCAGGTCTCAGCTTAAATGTCGCCTTCTCAGGAAGGTCTTCCAAGACCACCATATCCAAACTGTGTCTCTTGCTTTGTCCTCCACCTATTTCCCATATTGTAGTTGTTTCACTTGTAAGATTTGACAAAATTTGTAATTATTTGTTTTACTTGACATTTTTATCCATCTTCCTGATTAAAATTGAATATGCCACCCCAAAATATGTTATTTTGGCATAAGAATTATTTTAACCTGAAGATAACTAAGAATCAGTAGATGCAGAAAGAGTTTCCTGCCCTCCCCTTATATCTGAAAAGTAGGACATATCTCCTTGAGGAAGGTAGTCCTCCTTTACCAGAGAGAGAAGAGTGGCTCTTATTGAAGACAGGGAATTAACACCAGGATAAGTTGGTATAAATGGATCTTACTAGAATAGCCCTTGTCTTCCTTTAGTCCCTGATATATTTTCTAGACACTTCCCTACAATGTGTCATCCCTTGAAGCCCAAGCTCTGTTTCATACCAAAACCCTCTTATATACCTCTTAAAAGGGCATATGAGCCCCCAAATCTAACCACTATTTTGAGTTCCATTTCTCTCCTGTGAACTCTTGTGGACGTAAAACTGTGTCTCTTTTCTCTTGTTAATTTTTTCTGTTAGTTTAATTTGCAGGGCCCCACCAACTTTTTTTTTTCTTTTTTTTTTTTTTTTTGAGACAGAATTTCACTCCTGTTGCCCAGGCTGGAGTGCAATGGCTTGATCTCGGCCCACCACAACCTCTGCCTCCTGGGTTCAAGTGATACTCCTGCCTCAGCCTCCTGAGTAGCTCAGATTACAGGCATGCACCACCAAGCCTGGCTAATTTTGTATTTTTAGTACAGACAGGGTTTCTCCATGTTGGTCAGGCTGGTGTTGAACTCCCGACCTCAGGTGATCTGCCCGCCTCAGCCTCCCAAAGTGCTGGGATTACAGGTGTGAGCCACCATACCTGGCCAAGGAGTTTCTACAGAGCAATGTTTGTTGAGGAGTCAGAAGGGTCGTGGAAGAAAAGATAGAAAAGGGAAACAAGACACAGATCATGGAGAACTTTGTATAATATACTTATGAGTGTAATTATTATCCCATGGGCCAGCATTTTTCAAAGCGTGGCCTGTATCAGAATTATCTAACTAAGGTCTATTTGTGACTCAGCTTCCTGGGCTTCCTTCCAGATCTATTAGATCTAAATCTTTAGACAATAGAAAGCCACCGAAACTCTTTAAGATGAGATGGTCAAATTTAAGGTGAAACTTTAGATCAGTTTTATCCCTAGTAAAGAAAGTAGTTGAAATCTAGATTTAAACATTATCTTTTCTGTTGCTCAAAGGCTCATTGACTAACATAATACCTGGACCAGGATTCCTTCTCAGTAAAAGTTTAGGAATAACGTGAATTTTTGTAACGGGAGAGGGAGTATCTTCTGGGAAGTAAAGAACTGGAGAATTTCATCCTAAGACTCATCCTGCCCCCTCCTTAGTCTGCTTACCTCTCCTATAATTACGATACCCTTGTGGGATGAATTGAGCCCCTCTCCCCCCAAAATTTATATGTTTATGTCCTAGCTCCCAGTACTTCAAAATGTAACCTTATTTGGAGATAGGGTCTTCATAGAGGTACCAAAATTCAAAGGAGGTAGTTGGGGTGGGCCCTAGTCCAACATGACTCATGTCCCTATGAAAAGGGCAAATTTGGGCCAGGCACGGTGGTCCACCCCTATAATCCCAACACTTTGGGAGGCTGAGGCGGGTGGATCACGAGGTCAGGAGTTCAAGACCAGCCTGGCTAACATGGTGAAACCCTGTCTCTACTAAAAATACAAAAAAACTTAGCTGGGCATGGTGGCGGGTGCCTGTAATCCCAGCTACTCTCAAGGCTGAGGCAGGAGAATCATTTGAACCTGGGAGATGGAGGTTGCAGTGAGCCAAGATTGCACCATTGCACCACTCCAGCCTGGGCAACAGGGTAAGACTCCGTCTCAACAACAAAAAAAACGGGGGGCAAATTTGGAAACAGTCATGTGCAAGGGGAGAGCACCACATGGAGATGAAAGCAAAAAGCCTGGTGATGTTTCTACAACCAAAGGGCTGCCAATGATTGGCCCAGGAGACAAGCATGGAAGAGATCCTCCCTCACAGTCCTCAGAAGGAACCAACCCTGACTTGATCTTGAACTTCTGAACTTCGGAACTGCAAGATAATGTCTGTTGTTTAAGCCGGCTAGCGTGTGGCCCTTTGTTACAGCAGCCCAAGGAGACTAATTTGGACACCAAAACACAGACACAGCCTGGCCCCTAGTACATAACTCAGAGATTTCACAAATGAGTAATAAATCAAATAATGAGAGAACTCAGGCTCTTGGTCACTCTAGTCACGGAATGTTTATAAATAATTTGTAGTAGTCTGGCGTGGAGGTTCACGCCCACAATCTCAGCACTTTGGGAGGCCGAGGCGGGGGGCATTGCTTGGGCCCAGAAGTTTGAGACCAGACTGGGTAACAGAGTGAAACCCCATCTCTACAAACAAACAAACAAACAAAAAATACAAAACTGAGCCAAGCACAGTGGTGCACATGTCGTGTAGTCCCAGCTACTCAGGAAGCTGAGGTAGGAGGATCACCTGAACCTGGGAATGTTTAGGCTGCAGTGAGCTGTGATCGTGCAACTGCACTCCAGCCTGACAGAGTGAGACCCTGTCCCCCCAAAATAAAAAAATTATTTGTAGGCTGGGCATGGTGCCTCATGCCTGTAATCCTAGTACTTTGGGAGGCTGAGGCAGGTGGATCACAAGGTCAGGAATGCCAGACCAGCCTGGCCAACATAGTGAAACCCCGTCTCTACTAAAAATACAAAAATTAGCCGGGTATAGTGGAAGGTTCTTATAATCCCAGCTACTCTAGAGGCTGAGGCAGGAGAATCACTTGAACTCTAGGAGGTGGAGGTTGCAGTGAGCTGAGATCGCGCCACTCCACTCCAGCCTGGGTAAAAGAGCGAAATTCCATCTCAAATAATAATAATAGTAATTTGTAGTGAATATATGGCTTTGCTTCCTTTCCCTCAGAGAAATCCTTCCTACTGTGGATTCCAATCCCTTTCCTACTGTGCTCCCAGCAGGATGAAAATCATGGTACCCATTGCACTCTCCCAAAGGCAAGCATGTGACCTAAGCTAGTCAATCAGAGAACAAGTGACGCTGGAGATTATTTCAGAACTGGGCAGGTGACTCAATCCAAGCCAACCAGGTCCCAAGACTTCTCCATTGGAGCTAGCAAGAAAGTAATTCTTGGCTTTGAAATCTAGGTATCGGGAAAATGGGCAGCTGGAGCTGATGGCAGCCCCCTAACCCAGGATGCATATGCAGGCTGTCCACCTGCAGGATGCGAGAAATTGATCAGTACGTATTAGGAAGTAGAGACAGGAAAGAGAGAAAGAAAGAGAGGAAAGAGGATGACAACACCTTTAGTCTTCACTGTGCTCTGGCCAGATCAATTGCTGCTCCCTACTTGTGAAAGTCAATAAATTTCCTTTCTGTCTAAGCTAGTTTATGTTCTTCTCATTTGCAGGCAAATGCATACTGGGGAATTCGATGTTATTACTCTTAAGAACAGCTGTCAATAAGCTGTGCATAGCTCTAACTGTGCTTTTCTTAGTGAATCCCTGCAGAGGAACACAGTGTCCCTGAGTTCCTAGCATCTATTTTCTTTGAACTATTCCCATTGCACCCGTGGTTTACATGGGATACAGAAATGTTCCATGGTCCTGCACAGCACACTTTGTTTTTAACCTTTCCTGTCGTTTAACTAACTCTGATGCATCAAGAATCATGTGAATTTGTGTTCAGAGCTCAGTGGTTCCAGAAAATTGAAGGAAACACAACAACTGGTGCCACTGTCACCCTGCTCCACCCTTACCCCTATGCAATACCAATGCCTCCTAAATATACATGGAAAAATATCAATTTATGTCTCATAGTGACCTTGTTTGAGGAGTGCCTCAGAGCCACCTCTAGAGATGGGGGATTTTGGCCTTTTGTAGCCCACCTTCAGTTCAATGAGGGAAGCTGTGCCTTGAATTACTTTGTTTATTGGAATATATATTTGAGTTACTTTGAATTACTTGTATATTGGCATAAAGTAATTATATATTTCAATATAATTTAATAGAGTAGCAGAAACTGCTGCTAGGTCTTGGGTACCTATGTTTATTGCATCAATAAATGAATAAGAAGGCATTACGGGACTGAGCATCCCTACACCAACGTCTCCTGCCCCTTTGTGCCTGCAGAGTAGCTCTGACTATGGGTCTGAGCAGAGGTACTGCAGTGGGTGGCTGGGGGCCCCGGCAGGTGGAATGAATCCTTGCTCTTCCATGAACTAGTTACACAGCCTTGGATAAGTTACTCAAGTCCTTGAGCTTCCTCAGCTGTCAAATGGGGACAATATCAGTAAGTCCCTCGTAAGACTGTAGTAAGGACTGAATTCCTCTAAGCATACACAGTGTTGACAACAGTTCCTGGCATACCCAAAGCCTGGGGAGAGTCCAAGGCAGGCAGGGTCTTTGCCAGCCTCTCCCACTCCACCAAAAGCCATTCTGCACACAGGAGATGTTGAGAAAAGGACAGTAAGGCTGGAGAGCTGCGAAAACCAGGGGGAATGTGTATCACACACATCTGTATTGTGCAGTGCACGACGGGTGGCTTATTCCTCTGCACACATTTTCTATTAAAAAGAACAAGAAAGAAAAAGAAAAATCCTGGCACCATGCGGTGTATCTGTCCCCTGGGTTTTGTGCGGGGAATGGCTAGCGATGACTAATCTGATATCAGAGGTAGCTTGATCGCCAAGGACTTAATTTATGAAGTGTTTAGTACGTTCCTGACAAAAATCGGCTCCAAACTATGGACACACGTTCATTCATGCCTTATGGCTCCCAGCTGCAGTGCTGCAGCTATAAACGCTCGTTGTTGGAAGGCTGAAGGAGGCTGGGAGTGGTCGGAATGAGCGTTCCTACAGAGTGGGCTGGAGAGCAAGGCTCCCACAAGACCTGAGGGCTCAAAAAAATGGGCACCAGCAGGCACAGGGAGGGGGCAGGAGGAGGGCTGAGGGTTGGTCTTGCCTGTTGGAAGTGCCAAAGAACCTGGGGATCATCCTGGTTGCTCACCATCTCTGGAACCCTGCTACTGACAAGCTGACAATAGGGAAGAAGGGGCAGAGGTGATTTACTTCTCTACAGTTTGTAGATAGGGTTGTGAAGACCTATGACTTCATGGGCTGAATCTGTTTAATAAAAAGTATCCACCATTTAATAGAATTCAAAAAAGAAAAATGTCTAGAAAACAATTTTGAATGGAGCATTCTTTCTGCAGGCTCAGGAAAGGCTGTTTAGCTTGAACTAACTGTCCAGTGAATGAATGAATGAATAATGGACACTTACTCATTTTGACTTTGGTCAAACTATTTGCCTTCTCTAACCCTCTATTTCCACAGCATAGAGAATAGAGCAGCGTGCCCTGACTGCTCCACAAGATGGTTATTTAGCACAGGCAAGATAACATATATGGAAGCTCTATAAAGCCCATTTCAAATGCAAGGTAATGCCATGGGGTGACAATGTAATCTCGTGGCTGTGTGAAGCTCTGCACCAGTTAATTACGGAGTTGGAGGAGCTCAGGTACTGAAAATTGTGGGAGCACCACTGGTCATCCACAGGTCAAGGCAATGTCAAGTTCAAATAATAGTGTACCCCTTGATCAAACTTTAATGAGATGTAAATGAGGCGTTTTAATAAAGAAATCTTTTTGGTCTCTTATGTGCAATTTTGGTTGAGCAGTTTTCTGAATTCTAAGATGAGAAGGAAATATGTACAGCAGCTAGGGAGTTTGCAGGGTTGTTACTAAATTTCTCTTTGTTTGTTTGTTTGTTTTTCTGACTTATGGTTAAGCAAATTTTTATTATGCCCTGACTGTTTTTGCTGACACACATCTTGGCCATGATGGGGTTCAGGACATGCTACCCCAAAATATGGCATGTTGGCATTTGAGAAAACAGCAGAATCAGGAAATTCCCTCTGATTTCCCACCCCCCAACCCTTCTTTCCTGAAGCAGGTCACAGGATTCTCATTCCGGAGGTGCCGTTCCTCTACCCAGAGGAAAGGAACTTTCTTGTCTTTGAAGACACAGAATCAAAGAAAGGAAGCTGAACACACAGGCCTTGCTGAGTTTCCCCCAGTTTATTACCCTTAGATCAGACCCCCTTTGTCCAATTATAGTTCTTCACAACTACCCACTCTTCATCAAACTTTGTATAAAAATACACAAGTTTAACTGTTTCTTTGGGTTTTCATTTCCTTATGAAGGCTCCCATGTCACATAAAACTTATATTAAATAAATGTGTATGCTTTTCTCTTGTTAATCGGTCTCTTGTTATAGGATCCTCAGCCATGAACCTAGGGATGGGTGAGGAAAAGCTGTTTCTCCTCCCCTACAGCTGCATTTGAAAATGTATGCAAGGCTACAAGGAGCATTTAAAAATTTTTTTTAAAAAGTATTAGTTTTGGTTCCCCCCAAGTAGATCCTGGGACAATGATTTGGGTGTAAGTTGTGTACATGATTGAGTGAGTTCCTGCATGGGCAGCTGGGACTTTTTATAGACCGAATAGAAGATGCTTCAGAATTGTCTCTTCAGGAGGCAAGGAAGCTGGGGTATTTATCCACCAACTCCCACTTATCTCTGCATGAGAGTCCATCCTAGGGATAACTCTCTGGTGCTTCTGGCAAGCCCCAGCACTGACTGAGAATACCCTAGAGGCCAGGTAAAAACACTCAGGCAGAAACAGGATTTTAGGGAGGGTGTATTTTAGAATATACAGGAAATACACACCTACGATGCAGAATAAAGTTTTTTGATTTTTTTCCAGAATTGGTCAAAATCTATGGGAGGGTCATTAACAGTCTACTACACAAAGAAAGCAAATAAATCTAGGGGAAGTAATGGCCTTAAAGTTATCAATGACACTCATGATTTCCTAACACCATCCAACCCCTCTTGTGACTTTTTTCAGAGTCAAATGTTTCTGGGAGCATGGAACCTAAAAGCAGAAGCTGGGGCTTGAAACATGCAATGAATGGGGGCCTTCAGTTTCAGCCTAGGATTTCCTGCATCAGAATTAGCTGGGGCCAGGGGTTGTGGCTCACACCTGTAACCCCAGCACTTTGGGAGGCCGAGGCAGGTGGATTGCTTTAGCTCAGGATTTCAAGACCAGCCTGGGCAACACGGCAAAACCACCTCTCTACAAAAAATAGCTGTGCACGGTGGTATGCCCCTGTGGTCCTACCTACTTGGGAGGCTGAGGTGGGAGGAGTGCTTGAGCCCAGGAGGTTGAGGCTGCAATCGTGCCACTGCACTCCAACCTGAGTGACAGAGGTCTACAAAAAAAAAAAAAAAAAGAATCACTTGCAGGGTGCCTCAAAAACTTGTATTCCTGGGTCCTTCCCAGGCTTACCAAATTTTGGTTCGGGGAAGTGAGGTGTCATGGTGTATGCATTTATAATAATAATAAAAAAAGTGAGTCTCATAAAAATGACTTAATCTTCAGAGCAGCTTTCTCTAAACCTCCAGCTACCCAGCAGTCACTTGAAATTTCATCATAGCAGTGGAAAATGATGTTTAGCCAGAGGCGCAACCTGTAGGACTTAACCCTTGCAAGGTTGCCGGTCAAGGGTGCACATCTGCCTGGGCAGCCCAGAGCACCTTCAGTCACATGGGTTATGGTGCTGAGAAACCCTCCTTCCCTCACACAGCACCTTCCGACCGGGTACACCTAGTATTGCTCTCCTTTCTACCTTTGCAGACCTCAGCTTCCTGCTTTGCCCCATCCATAGTCAAGTTCCATTATCCATCTATGCTGGCTTTGTGGGGAGAGGCAGTGAAAGTAACACGTGGGGAAGGGTCTGGCACAATGTAGAACTCTGGTGGAAAAATCATTTTGAGCTCTGCTCAAAAACTATCGATAGAATAAATGAATGGGTTTTTGTGTCCTGGGTCTTTGTTATCTTTGTTATCTGTCTCTTTCTGTCTTCCTCTTTCTCTCTTCACAGTCTGATGTAGTTTGGATATTTGTCCCCTCCAAGTCTCATGTTAAAATGTGATTCCCAGTGTTGGAGGTGGGGCCTGATGGGAGACGTTTGGGTCAGAGGACGGATTCCTCATGAATGGTTAGGTACTGTCCTCATGGTAATGAGTGAGTTCTCACCCTATTAGTTCCCCTGAGATCCAATTGTTAAAAACAGCCTGGCACCTCCTCCTCTCTCTCTTTCCTCCTCTCCCACTGCGTGATGCCTGCTCCCCTTTCACATGAATGGAAGCATGCTGAGGCCTTCCCCAGAAACAGATGCTGGTGCTCTGCTTCCTGTACAGCTTGCAGAGCTGTGAGCCAAATAAACCTCTTTTCTTTATGTGTTACCCATTCTCAGGTATTCCTTTATAGCAACACAAAACAGACTAAGACATACTCTCTACCTCCCCTCTGCTACCCCCATCCTTCTGTAACATTTCTTCCAGTTTCTGACTCCCCTCAGCTCATCCCTCCTCCTCCTTCTTTACATGACTATAATTTATTACTAAATTATTTGTGACTCTGACATTCTTATTAAACATCATTTTATCTTTCTTTCAATTACAAAGCATGTAAGACATTTCATACTTATGCCTTTGTCTCAAACTACTCTTCTCTGACATCTTTTTTCTAAAGTTTCTTTTCAATATATGGAGCTCTCAATTTGTTCTTCCTAGTCACTGAGTATTAGGAGGAAAGAAACTTTTCTGAATATACTACTGTGTGCCCACACACACGCACACACACACACACATCAAAGTGTCTCAGGAGCAGTGCCTTTCTGGA
The DNA here is from genome assembly GCF_028885655.2 of Pongo abelii. Classification (NCBI taxonomy): domain Eukaryota; kingdom Metazoa; phylum Chordata; class Mammalia; order Primates; family Hominidae; genus Pongo; species Pongo abelii. The sequence continues at coordinate 13,072,076 of NC_072004.2, read as the reverse complement.
CATTAGGTCAAGAACCATGAACTCACCAACCTGTTTTTGTTTTTGTCATTCACTTACCGATTTCATACATACCTAAAGATGATTAGAAGGGCAAATCTAAGAGACTTTTGTTCCAACTCAAGAAAAAAACTGATGTTGCTTTTACATTATGTGGGAGGCCGAGGAGGCAAAATGAGGATCAAGCTGGATTCCACATTGCAAACTGAATCTCCTCTGAAGCCTAGCCCGTGCCGTGAGGGGAGAATTATCCTTTGCTCATGTGATACTGCTGCGAGCCTGAATTTTGATTTAAAGAATGTGCCATCATTCAGAAATGTCAGTTTGTTTGTAGCTGTCTTTACATGAAAGTCTATAAATTAAGGAAGAGTTAAGGAGGAAAAGGGGGATCTGGATAGGAGCGAAAAGCGTGAGTTGTGATGTCTAAAAGGAACAAGTGCTGAGTCTTTGATGAGTTACAGCTTATAAAACAAGAAAAGAACAGAGCCAGGAGGACATCAAAAGGCTTTCCTGGCACAATGCCTGTGATGTTAGGTGCCTCAGGAGCCCAGGAACTCTGTAGACTAGACACAGGTTCTCCCAGGCCCATCTTATATCCTAGAGCCGTATCAATGGGCACTTCTATTTTAGAGATGAGGAGCTTGAGGACTGGGGATGACCGTGGGAACTACTAGTGGGAGGTCTCCTTGGCTTTAGATTTATGGGCCATGTCTAGTACTTAGAGCCACCCATGCTTTAGTAGTCAGTTTATAAGGAGCAATAAGAAGACTTCCTAGAAACTGGGAGAGGAAGGTCAGGAAGTCACGGGAGGTGATGTGGCCAATTTGAAGGAGAAGGTGAATTCACCTGGAGCATTTCTAATTTTCCCAATTTCCCTTCCCAGCCCATGCCTCAAAATGGGGAAGACACTGCAGGTCAGATTATTATGCCTCCCTCCTTTCCATGCAAAGTCAGAGAAAAGGAGATGGGAGGGGAAGGGTTTAATTGGCCAAGCAGTGGTTACATGCCTGTCTACCACGCTAGGCCTGGAAAATGAAAGAAAAGATTCACTCAGAAAGCTTGTTTCTCTACTCAACTATCAGGAGAAAAGGAGAGGGCATTTTGGCATAAATACAAGTACACTAGTTTTATTTTTATGTATCTGTTTTTTTTAGATACAGGGTCTTGATCTGTTGCCCAGGCTTGAGTGCAGTGGCACAATCATAGCTCTCTGCAGCCTCAACCTCCTGGGCTCAAGTGATCCTCCCATCTCAGCCTCCCAAGTAGCACTACTGGCACACACTACCACACCTGGCTAATTGTTTTAATTTTTACTTTTTAGAGACAGAGACTCACTATGTTGCCCAGGCTGGTCTTGAACTCCTGGCCTCAAGCAAGCCTCCTGCCTCAGCCTCCCAAAGTGCTGGGATTACAAACATGAGCCACTGTTCCAAGCCTACGCTAGTTTTAATACCATCCACTCAATTCAGCCCTTAGAGTCATATTGAGAGCATACACAAAGACACACATTCTCTCTCTCTCTCACACACACACACGCACACACACACTCACTGTTCACACATCCAGGACATTCAAAAAAGAATGGAGAAACATAAAATATGGAATTGAGTTTTCAGACCACCTTGCAATATATGAAGACTTTGTGCAAATTAGAAAAAGACATACCATCCCCAATGAGCAGATGTCCAGCTTGGTGATCGGCTACTGTCCTTGTGCTACAAAAACGATGCATCTTCCTGCTTGTGGACATGACCTGTGACAGAGTGTGTAGTGTCAAGAATAGTGTATGCAGGCTGAATATGTGCGCCAAAGGATCCCCTCCACTGGCACATATGAAATATCCAAACTGCCCATGGATACGTGGAAGCCTTGAATGTTGGAACCAGGCCCAAATTTTACTCCATTACCTGGACTTGACCTTTTCCTCTTCTTTCTGTCTGTCTATGCTTCCCAAAGGGCCTAGGTGTAACTCAGCCTGAAATATATGTCTGCCTGAAATCAAGTCTGGCATTAGTCTTTCACTTTTAGTAAGCCCGAGAGCATCACCGCAGGCAACAGGTGGAGGCGGGGAAGAGACTCCACAAAGAAGAAAAGGGATTTTTCTAACATTGAAGATGGCATCTTGTCTCCTGTCCTGCCTCACCATGAAATCCTCAAATGGTGAACATGGCTGGAAGTTAAAGTAAACACAGACATGTGTGTAACCACTATAGCAGACCAAGAAAGACTATATATCTGAAAGCAAGACAAGTCCCAAGCCATTTGCTCATTTATTCAACAAATGTTTGTTGAATCTCTGATATGTGCCCAGGGATGTGATAGAAGCCATGCTAAGAAAGAGATGCTTACACAATCTCTGTCTCAAGCATTATCAGGGCTTAATTACTCCAAGGTAAACCAAAGAGGGCTCTTGTGCCCTGAACAAAGTATCCCACCAGGGCCCTCCCTGGCATCACCTCCAATCCGAGTTGGAATCTCCTGAGCCACACAAACCAGGATGGCTCAAGGCTGGGCAGATGGCATTGGGTGGGCAGCTCTGGCCAGCCATTGACAAGAATTTCTTTGCCAATTTCCCATTCCATTAATAATACCTCAGTAATGAGGCAGAAGATGCCTGAGGTTGGTGGAAAAACAAAATGGGTGTGGTAGGATGTGGGAAGGTTTTCTGTGAAACATCAAGAATTTTTCCAAGCCAGAAATCAGAATGGAGTTTTGGGAGCATTTGCTCTGATGTGGTGATGTGTGTCTGTACAACAGAGAAAAGATGTTATTCTTCCCCAAATTAAAGTTAGAGGCAACTTGGAAGCTCCCACTCCTTTTTCATTTTGAGGAGAGCTGGATTCTGTTCAAATCAAATACAACCAAGAGGGACACCAAGCCAGACACCAGGGAATGCACCTTTGTCCCTATCTGGAGGCGGGGTTGGCCAGTGCCCCACCTTCTGGGTCTGGTTTGGGTTTAGTCACTCACGGCTCTGCTCCCCTGCCTAGAAGGCTGCTCAAATCAGTTGACCTGAGCCGCATGCTACCTCCTACTAAGAATCTTTCAAAAACATGCGCTCACCACATGGCAGCTAATTCTACTGGAAACAGCAGGCGAGACTAGGAAATAATTCACACAATCCCCAGCCTAGCACTCTCTTAAGGCAGTATAAGCCTCAGGGTCATAGCTTGCTGAAGAGAAATCAATATCACATGGTGCAGTGTGTGCATCTTATCCCAAGCTTCCCGAAGCAATTACTACAGGAGAGTGCACACGTGCACACACGTGAACACACATGCACACACACAAAACCTGTGCCCTTTGCAAACTACCTGGTTTCTTGTCTGTTTTTCAAGAGGAAGAAAGGGTGCTAGATTGGATCTTTGTTTTCCTGACATTTTCTTCTTGGTAAGTACCCCGTGGCTCATAAATATGACACAATGGCTTAAAACAGACCCTGAGGAAAAAAAGGGGAGTGTAGTCTGAGCCAGAAGGGGCAAATGCTAGCACTAGTGATACCTCACTGACTTCCCTCTAATGTCTTTCTTCTGCTGGACAGCTGCCCCAGGAGCCCACGTGGAGCTGTGAGAAGTGCATTAAGACTGACCTGGCTTCAAGCCCTGGTCTTCCCACGGTGACAGGAGCGCTTGAGTTGATGCTCTCTAAGATCCCTTCCAACTCTGATATTTTACGAGTCTGTGATTCCCTAAGATTTGTAAAACTGACATAGGGTCTTTTATGCACATAAAAAGAAACAGAGCCTTTAACTCAACAATTCCACTCTTAGAAATGTATCCTAAAAAGATAATCCAACATGTGTGCAAAGCTGTAGGTACAAAAATGTTCGCTGCAGTGTTATTTATGACAGCAAAGAGTTAGGAAACCTTGGTATTCAGCAATAAAAGATTAGTTAACTCGGCATTTCCCAAAGTGTATTCTGTGATATGAATGGGTATTAATAGAAAAAACAAAAAAGAAGAACAGGAAGGGATTGTAGCATTCCGTGGTCATAAATGTTAAAGAAACATCACCATAAACAAAGAATACAGTCAAAAAATTATTTTACTCAGGAACTTCCTTTGCCTTTTATACAGCATATATTAAGCACTCAATAAAATTTGTTGAATGAGTGAACAGATGAATGGATACTTGTAGTTGGTAAAAATGCTATTTGCTTCATTTAAAAAAAATTCTTTTTTGGAGACAGGGTGTGCCTTTAGCGCCCAGGCTACAGTGCAGTGGCATGATCTTGGCTCACTGCAACCTCCGCCTCCCAGGTTCAAGTGATCTTCCCACCTCGATCTTCTGAGTAGCTTGGACTACAGGTGCATGCCACCATGTCTGGCTAATTTGTGTGTGTGTGTGTGTGTGTGTGTGTGTGTGTGTGTTTTGTAGAGATGAAATCTCACTGTGTTGCTCAGGCTGATCATGAACTCCTGAGTTCAAGCAATCCGCCTGCCTTGGCCTTCCAAAGCGCTGGGATTACAGGCCTGAGCCACTGCGCCTGGCATATTTGCTTCATTGTTTTAAGTCATGGAATATGATGCCTCCCAGGATGGTACAGTAATCATTTAAAGAGCATAAAGGGGCCAGGTGCGGTGGCTCACGCCTGTAATCCTAGCACTTTGGGAGGCTGAGGCGGGTGGATCACGAGGTCAGGAGTTCAAGATCAGCCTGGCTAAAATGGTGAAACCCCATATCTACTAAAAATACAAAAATTAGCCGGGTGTGGTGGCGCACACCTGTAGTCCCAGCTACTTGGGAGGCTGAGGCCGGAGAATCACTTGAACCCAGGAGGCGGAGGTTGCAGTGAGCCGAGACTGCGCCACTGCACTCCAGCCTGGCAACAGAGCGAGACTCCATCTCAAAAAAATAAATTAAAATAAAGGGCATAAAGGGTAGGAATTAGATTATTATTTCAGACTTTATTTATTTTTGGCTTTTTTTCCAGGAAAATATTTTAGGTGGATGAGCAGGATTTACCTTATAAAATTCCTGGAGGTCAAGATATCCTGCTTCTGGCAGTTTTTGGATGCAGGACCTCGGCCTAGAGAACAGGCGAGCAGCATAAGATATTGTTCACGCACCTACCGAACAAGCCTCGTCTGTTTTCTATAAAAATGATTAGTTCAGAATGGAAGTATATATTTGTTTGGAATCCCAGATCTCAGAGTCTTCAGCTAACACCTACTGACACTGCAACTATTCACAGGCAATATGTACATTCTAAATAAGACAAGGGATATTTACATTATTTATGACTCTGAGCCTTTATTCCCAGACTCTTCAGAATCAGATTCCTGGTGAGCTGGGCTGGACCGCATGTGAGTTTAAAAAGGCTTCTTTGTGCTGCTGGCATTGCTTAATCTAAAAGTATGTTTGTGGCAGAATCAAGAGTTTATAAACGTCTTAACAAACCGGAGCTTCAGACCTAAAGCAAAAAACCTATTGGCCACAATAATAATACCTAACATGTATTGAGTTCTTAGGGCATGCCAGCATTGTTCTAAGTGACTTTATATGGATTAACTCATCATTCTTACAGCAATACTACAAGTATCGAGTACTATCGAGTCAACTGAGTATGACTGTGATCACTTTTTTACAGTTGAGAAAAACTGAAGAACAGAGAGGTGAAACGACTTGCCCAAGGTCACACAGCTAATGATAAAACTAGGATTTAGCAGTCTGTGTACAGAATCTACACTCTCAGACATGGCATGATATGGTCTCTTAAATTGCTCCTAGATTATTTAAAACAAATAAACAACAAAAAAAAACCATTGTTCTATTGAGATATGGCAAATTCACAGTATAGATTGGTGACCTTTTAGAAAGTGAACCCACCTGATTAGCTACCACCTACATCACAAAATAGAGCATCAGCCACAGTGCAGAAGCCTGCTGTATAATTACCTCTCCAAAGGTAATCACTCTTTTAACCTTCATCACCATAAGTTAGTTTTGCCTGTTTTTGAACTTTATGTAAGTGGAATTATAACGTGTATGCTGCTTTCAGTCTGTTTTTCTTCTATTCACCATTAAATCTGTAAGGTTTGTCCATGTTGTGGAGCGTGTAGCAGTTGCTGGTCCTTCTTCATGTACGTCTCACTGCAGGTTTTTATGCAACCTGCAAGCTAATAACAGTTTTTATATTTTTTAATAGTCAAAAAAAACCAAAGAAAAAGAATATTTTCTAAAGTGGATTGTATGGGATTTAAATTTCAGTATCCATAGATAAAGTTCTAGAAGCACAGCCGTGTTCACTTATGTATCCTCTGTGGCTGCTTTCATTCTTCAAAAGCAGAGATGAGTTGTTGTGACAGAGACTGAACAGCCTGCAAAGTCTGGAAGATTTACCATCTGATCTTTTACAGAAAAAGTTTACCAAACCTACTATGTAGTCTCCCATGGTGTGAATGAATTATAATTTATTAGTCATTTAGTTGTTGAAAGACATTTAGGTTGTTTCCAATGGTAATGGGGGTGGGGTTATAAGAAACAGCGATGTTATAGGCACCCATGGATATGTCTTTTGGTACACACGTACACATTTCTGTTGATATACTGAAGTATGGAACTGCTGTGTCTCAGAATATTCATATGTTTTTCAAAGTGGGTGCACCAATTTATGCTGTCAGCAGTAATGCAACTGGCAACCCTGTCATAAATCAGGTGACCAAATATGCGTGAATCTGTTTCTGGACTCTCTATCCCATTGGTCATATTAATAACCCACAGGCTTAATTACTATAGTTTTAGTAGTATCTCTAATACGATCCATTGATCATATTAGTAACCCATAGCCTTAAGTACTACAGTTTTAAATACATCTTAAAGTTTAATACATTTTACTCATCTTTGACTTTGGCTATTCTTAGCTCTGTTTATTTCCATATAAATTTTATTTATTTATTTATTTATTTATTTATTTATTTATTGAGATGGAGTCTCACTCTGTCACCCAAGCTGGAGTGCAGTGGTGTGATCTCAGCTCATTGCAGTCTCCACCTCCCAGGTTCAAGCAATTCTCTGCCTCAGCCTCTCATGTAGCTGGGATTACAGGCATGCACCACTACCCCTGGCTAATTTTTGTCTTTTTAGTAGAGATGGAGTTTTGTCATGTTGCACAGGCTGGTCTCAAACTCCTGGCCTCAAGTGATCCACACACCTTGGTCACTCACGCCCAGCCCCTTATGTATTTTAGAATCAGCTTGTCAATTTCCACAAATATAAAATCTGCTGGGATGTGATTGGGATTGAATTAAATATATAGAGATGAATTTCAAGAAAACAAGATATAACAACTTTGACTCTTTCAGTCCATGAACTTGGTATTTCCTTCCGTTTATCATCAGCAACTGTGTGTAGTACTCTGTGTAGGAGTCTCGAGTATCTTTCATTGGCATTTCCTAGGCATTTGATGTTTTTGATGCTCTTTTGAATCACATCCCTTCATTAATTCTCCAAACTAACAAAGAACCTCTGTACACAAAACCCTGAGCACCCACAGAACATCGTTTTGCAAGTCCTCTTTTCATCTCCTGTCTTGTGAGATGCTCTTCTTGCTTTTCCAAATTACCAGGATCCTGATTATATTTGAAATCCAGAAAAAAAAAAAAAATCTATTGCTTACTTGAAATCCTCTCAGGGGCCAGGAGCAGAAGCTCACACTTGTAATTCCAGCACTTGGGGAGGCCGAAGCATGAGGATTGCTTGAGCCCAGAAGTTTGAAACCAGCCTGAGAAGCATAGGGAGACCTCATCTCTTAAAAAAAAAAAAATTTTTAAGTAGCTGGTCATGGTGGTATGCACCTGCAGTCCCAGGAGGCTGAGGACTGGGAGGTTGAGGTGGGAGAATCACTTGAGCCTGGGAGGTTGAGGCTGAGGCTGCAGTGAGCCACGATCATGCCACTGCACTCCAGCCTGGGCAACAGAGCCAGATGCTGTCTCAAAAAAAAAGAGGAGGGGGGTGGGTGGGAGAAAGAAATCCTCTTAGACCCTGGCATACTTTGGATATTTGTCCCCTCCAAATCTCATGTTGAAATGTGACTTCCAAAGTTAGAAGTGGGGCCTACTGGGAAGTGCTAGATGATGCGGGTGGATCCCTCATGAATGGCTTAGCACCATCCCCTTGGTGATGAGTCAGTTCTTGCTCAGTTAGTTCACACAAGATCTGGTTGTTTAAAAGAGCCTGGGACCTCTCCCTTCTCTGTCTCGCCCTCTCTCTTGCCATGTGACAGCCTGGCTCCTCTTCATCTTCTGCCGCGATTGGAAGCTTTCTGAAGCCCTCACCAGATGCAAGCACTATACTTTGTGTACAGCCTGCAGAACCATGAGCCAATTAAAACTCTCTTCTTTATAAATTATCCAGCCTTAGGTATTCCTTTATAGTAACACAAAATGGGCTAATATAGACCCCTACAATCCCACAGTAATGCCTCCAGTTAGTGGTAATTACTATCATTTTTGCTTATTTGCCAAGTAATGACCCTCTGCTGCTTCACCTCTCTTGGGAGTAAATTGTTAAGGAAGTTTTCAATGTCAATACACGACTTTTAATATCTTGTCTCTTCAGATATAGTGCACATTCACCAAAGACAAATATACCTTATTTTTCATTTTTAGTGTCCCTCAAATATTCTTCCAGAGTAGTGTGTTCAGAAGGAATTTAATGTTAGCTCCTTGTTTGATTGAATTCTGGCTTCATTTCCCTGAACATAGTTTAGCTGAAGATTGATGCAAACCTGTTACTATTTCCTATTCTTTCTGTAATTGACTCGTATATCATACAGAGTAATTCACGGATTTAAAATCTCATGATGCTTTAAAGTTAAGCTTTTCAGTAAATTAATATTTTGTGTTTTCTTTCCTTCTTTCTTACTTTTTGATGGGAGAGGTAGGCAGGTAGGTCAAAAAGAGCTTTGAGAGAAAAAACCATTTTATCATTTAGCCCTTTTGTTAGCTCATTAAAGTCCTTTTGAATGAGGCCATGAAACTATAGAAGACGCAAATCTGTTATCCATAATTTGCAGTTGTTGACACACAAGACCCTGCGTGTATTAATAAATCAGTTTTCCAAATGCCAAGCGGCATCTTTTTGGCTCATAAATAGTAGTGGTAGCCTGTATGACCCAAATAATTTGTTTCCTCAATTGGAAAGTCCTTAGATGCAGCCAGGCAAGTTTAGAAAAGAGAAAGGCTGAAATACAGAGAGAAGTAAGAGGGAAATGGCCAGACTGAAATTGGAACCTATTTGGCTCCCACACTGTCTTCCATGATTGGGATCGGGACGAATGAGGGGAAAATAAAAATTAGAAAGACAGAGTTTTTGACAAAGGGGACTTCATGGAGAGTCTGTACACTCTCCATGTACAGACATTTGGGGCTTATGTTTTGTTTAAAAAAAGCATCATCCACAACAACCAGCCTGATCCCTCAAAATGCTCCCAGCAGCTGGCTCCTAGAGATAAGCAGAGGTATTTCACAGCCTAATACTAATCATATTTGGGCATTTCAAGTCAGATTGGAACCCACATTTCTTTTTTCATGGTGTTTATTTTTAAGTTCAAAGCAAGAACTTGTTATATATGTGAAAGATCCCCCTGAATCTAAAATACAAAACAGAGGGAGAGAGAAGGGAAAACACAGCACCAGGTGGGGATGAGAACTTGAAAGAACACTTGTCCCTCTTTGCAACAGAACTCCATCATTAACACTGGAATTCTTATACAAATCCAGACTGCCCCAGCTGATACCCACATGAGGGTGGAGGCTACTACCAAGGTACCAGCCCTCTGGGGAGGAATGGAATTTAAAGACCAACAATGATGGCCAGGCGCGGTGGCTCACGCCTGTATTCCCAGCACTTTGGGAGGCCAAGGCAGGCGGATCACCTGAGGTCAGGAGTTCGAGACCAGTTTGGCCAATATGGTGAAACCCTATCTCTGCTAAAAATACAAAAATTAGTCGGGCATGATGGCAGGTGCCTGTAATCCCAGCTACTCAGGAGGCTGAGGCAGGAGAATCATTTGAACTCGGGAGGCAGAGGTTGCAGTGAACCGAGATCATGCCATTGCACTCCAGCCTGGGGGACAAGAGCGAGACTTTGTCTCAAAAAGAGAAAAAAAAAAAAACCAGTGATGTCCCAGGATGTTCTAGGGTGTCATCGAGAGGAGGACCCAAGGGAGAGAGGACACATTCTGAGTCATGATGAGCATCTTTATTCCTTCGCCATCCCCCTTGTCCACCCCCCAAAGCAAACTCCCTCTTCAAGAAACAATCATAATTCCACATACTTTGCTCATCATTTCCTGTAGTCTATACCAGTTAGACTCAGTTACTGATTCACTTCCTTTTCTTGAAACAATTTCTTTCCAATCTTGTCTATAGATCTCACATGTTTTCATTCAAGTATATTAAACTGGGTATGAGGCAATGGCTTTAGACTAAAAACAAACTCACATCCTTACATTAGGTCAACGTGCAGGTAACCAACAGTTGGTCATCTTTAACCCCACTCTCCCTTACTATGCCAGTTTTTCCTTCCAAACCGTCTCCCTAATCTACATTCCCCAATCCCAAGCCCGCAGGAAATCAGAGGGTGAAAAAAAAATGCTCATTTGTTAATCCCATTCAGTGCAACACAGACATAACTTCATGCATCTGTGCCTTTGTCTATGCTTTCCTCTTTTGCCTAAAATTCTTTCATCTCTACCACTGTGTGTTGAACTGCTAGTTCAACTGTGCCAACTCTCACCTTTCCAGTGAAAATTCTGCTAAAATTAGTATGAAGAAAAGTCTCTGTCTCCATTGTGGTCTGTTATGGTCCTCAATATACCACAATTGTGAACCTCAGCAAATAATCAAATAATTATGAGTCAATTTAGTGTTCACTCCTACTAGACTGTGAGTATAACAGGAAAAAATATTATTTCACAGACATTGCTACATCCATAATCTCTAGAACTATACCTGGCATGCAGTGGATACATAATAGAATACAGGTGGATGAATGGATGGATTCACAGGCTGCATAGATGGAACTAGAGGAAGATTAGTGGACCAGTTTTCTCTTGTTGCTGTATAATAGAGTCTGACTCCATTTCTTGCTGTTTGACTATTGACATTATTTAAGCCTCACTCCACCTTATTCCTTTACTGTCCCACACCTTGGCAAGCTGCTAAGAAAGCTTGGGTGCTCTCTCCTTTGGAGCCAATGGAACAATCAAACCACATATGGGAACCTTCACTCCATCCCTACTGCCTAACTACCATAATATTCCCAAGCCAGTCTCCCTTCTCTGCTTTTTCAAGCCATTTCTGGACCTACTTGGAAGCCACACTGAAAGACTTATTATGTAAGTAACAAACCTTTTAATACCTTGTTGGCATATGTGTATAGTGGACGCATCATCATCAGGCTTGACATCTGAACCAAATTTTGAGTAGGGGCCCACCCTGTCTCTGAGGTAAAGCTGTAACATGCTATAGCAGCAAAAAAAAAAAAAAAAAAAAAAAAAAAAAAAAAAAATGCAAATAGAGTGACTCAAAACAAGACCAATGTATTATCTTACAGTTCTGTAGGTTCAAAGTCCAACATAGGTTTCACCAGTCTAAAACCAAGGCATCAGCAAGTCTGCATCCCTTTCTGGAAGTTCTAGGAAAAAAAAAAAAACCCATTTCCATGCTTTCTCCAGCTTCTAGAGGCTCCCTGAATGTTTTGGATTTCAGTCCCTTTCTGCATCTTCAAAGCCAGCAAAGTTGCATTTCTCTAACCCTGCTTCCATTATCGCTTCTCTCTCTCTCTCTCTCTCTCTCCCTTTCCCCCTACTCCTCTCTCTCTCTCTACCCCCCCTTCTCTCTCTCTCTCTCTACCCCCCCTTCTCTCTCTCTCTCTCTCTCAACCTGACCACAGTCCGAGAGAGTTTTCCACTTTTAAGGACTCATGATTAGATTAGGCCCACCTGAATAATCCAGGATACCCTTTCTACCTCAAGGTCTGTACCCTTACCTTCATCAATCACATTTGCAAAGTTTATTTTGCCAGATAACATGAAATATTCACATTTTCTGAGGATTAAGGCACAAATATCTGCCCATTGCAGTAAGCTAAAAAACAAAACAAAACAAAAAAGAGCACTTGTCAGTCCTTTGCTCTAGCTATGAAGTTAGTCTTTACAGAAATGCAATGAAATTGGAATTGGGAAAGTCCCAGTAAACAACAACAAAAACTCATGATCTATAGCATAATGGAGTTGGAAGGGAAAGGAAGGGAAGATTGCTGTTTTTTTGAGTAAGGATAATAGCTCACCCTCCACCACTTCTTCCTGTGACAAACAAGTACCATGAGAAAGATGGCAGAAGCAATACTATAAATCCTCACTTAATGTTGTTGATAGGTTCTTGGAAACTACAATCTAAGCAAAACGACAAATAACCAAACAATTTTTTTTTCTCATCAACATGATAACAAAGTAAAGACCTTGAAGGAAACGATGTTATTCAAGGACCTGCTATATGTTGCTTTGCTTCAAATCAGTTTCCAAGAACATACTGAGGATGCTGAGTGAGGCTACTGTACTTGCAGCAAACCAGGGCCACTTGCTTCAGGTGTGCCCTGGTGAATCCAGCCAAAGAGCCTGCACAGTCTAGTGAAACACCTACCCTGTGGCAAGTGCGGGAATAGGCAGCGTGAAAAGAATAAATAGATATTTCATCTTTTTCCCTGGTTCCTGGCACACAGCTCCTAAAATCCTCATCTTTTCTATGCTAAAGAAATTCAAAAGTGGCCAGGCGTGGTTGCTCACACCTGTAATCGCAGCACTTTGGGGGGCCAAGGCAGGTGGATCACCTGAGGTCAGGAGTTTGTGACCAGCCTGGCCAACGTGGTGAAACTCTGTCTCTACTAAAAATACAAATTAGCCTGGCATGGTGGCACACACCTGTAGTCTCTGCTATTCGGGAGGCTGAGGCAGGAGAATTGCTTGAACATGGGAGGCGGAGGTTTCAGTGAGCCGAGATCCTGCCACTGCACTCCAGCCTGGGTGACAGAGTGAGACTCTGTCTCAAAAAAAAAAAAAAAAAAATGCAAAAGCAAGTGTCATTTGTATGCTAATGAGATATCTAGTAGCTTAGGGCTCCTAGAGAGCTTTAGGATGGGGGTAGGTGGCCAGAAAGACTCTGGTGTGATTACAGGGTTGAAATTTTCAGTCCCATCCTCTGATCGCCACTGGCTGGAGACTGAGTCAATCTTCAATGGTTAATGATTTAATCAGTCATGTCTACATAATGAACCTTCCATAAAAACCCCTAAACAAAGGGGATTTGGAGAGTTTTTACGTGGTGACACACTGAGATGTTGAGAGGGTGGCACACCAAGAAAGGGCATGGAAGCTCCATGCCCCGTCCCCATACCTTGCCCTAAGCATCAAGAGATAGAAGACCGTGTGTCTGTTGTACCCTAAGTAAAGCTCTTTCCTGAGTTCTGAGAGGCATTCTAGCAAATTACGGAACATGAGAAACTGGGTGGTGGGAGCAGGCTGTTTGTAGCCTGTTGGTCAGAAGTACAGGCAGAAACTTGGAACTTGCAATTGGTGTCTGAACTTGGGGTAGTCGGGTAGTCTTGTGGGACTGAGTCTTGACCCGTGGGGTCTCTGCCAACTTCAGGTAGTTGTGGCATAATTGAATTATAGGACACCTAGCTGGTGTAAGGAAAACCAGAGAATGGGTTTGGAGGTAGAAGAAAAATCCCACACATTTGGCATCAGAAATATTATGAGTAAAACAGCTAAGAGGCAAGTAGATTGGAAGCCAAAAAACCCAGGTTTAACTCTCTTGTTGAGAGCAGCAGGAGGCAGACAAATGCCTAGGCAGGTAGGGTCAGGTCCCCAGTGAAACTCCACCTTCAAGCCAAAAACAGCCTGGACTGCTAGTTCCGGATGAAACCTGTGACCCAGAGTGAGAACTTCTGTTCCTGTTTGTCCGCCCTTTCCTGATTGGTTCTTTCTGAATAATGCCTTTTAAACAATCACATGTTATCCTTGTTAATACTACCTATGGTCTCCCCCTCACCCATCCTGCGCCTATAAAAATCCCCAGACTCAGCCACACTGAAAGAGAAAACCCAGCCTTTCCATCCGCTCTGTGCTGAGAGCAGTTTCATTGCTCAATAAAATTCTCCAACCTCAACACCCTTCGATTGTCAGCATGACCTCATTCTTCTTGGATGCGGGACAAGAGCTCAGGATGCGCCAAACACAGGCACCCAGAAAGGCTGTAACACTGGCCCTCTGCCCTCACTGGTAGAGCGCAGCCACCCCACATGATGGAAGAAGTGGCAGGGCCAAGCCGGTCCTACAGCCATCTATTGGGCTGCAGACAGTGGAACTAAAAGAGCTAATTAGCACACTGTAATACTCCCTCTGGGGCTTCAGGATTGCAGGCACCCCTGCCTGAGTGCAACTGTGTTCCCCTCAGGGCAACATGCCTGGTCTGGCCTCAGGCCCCACACAGAGCCTGCTCCTGTGTCAGGGCTTGCAGTGGCCAGCTGAACCCCACACTTGCTCACTCACAAACTCCCTGCCACCAGGAGCTGAGTGTGTAGTCGCACGACCACAGGAACTGTGGGCTGGAGCACAAGCCAGATGCAGCCCAGAGAACCGAATATACTGGGTTCCCCCTGTCTTGGCAAAGGGTCCAAGACAAATCCTGTGTCATAGTTTATCATTCATTAGTTGTGTGCCCTTTGGCAAATCATCTAGATTCTCTTTGCCTCAGTTGTCCCATCTGTAATATGGGTATAATATTTGCCTTACATTTTTAAAATATAATAGAATTTTTAGAGTGTAAAGAGTTACATCACAAATGTAAGTCATTGCCATTAAAATAAATCAGAACACTATGATGGAATACAGAGAACCCTGAACCAGGTACAAGAAACCAATCCTGCCAAATATTAATTGGGTAATCTTGAGCAAACCAACTGAGTTCTCTCTGTTCAGCATTCTCCATATCCAAATGCGGGATTACATTACATTATTTCTTTTAGTCCCTTTTTGCTCTAAAATTTTCATTTTCAGCACTGAATCATTATTTTCAGCATATGCGGTAGCCCATCTAAAGTGCTGGTTCTTGATCTTGTGGCCTGAATACATTTTATGACCCCTTTATTTTTAGCTCTGGTGGCCTTTTTGATGGGTTTGACTCAGCAGAAGTACAAGTTAGCAGCAGTTGCTTTATCCCAGGCCTGTTTGCCTGATTGAAAGAACATATTAAGCATGTGCCTAATTCTGTAGCCATCATTTTATTGCATTGAATGCTTGTGCTCAGCAAAGCAGCCATTGTCATTCTCAAAGAATATGTCTAGAGAACTTCAGCATACTATGTATGCAAAAGAGGGGAGCTGGACTGGACTCGGTGGCTCATGCCTGTAATCCCAGCACTTTGCGAGTCCAAGGCCGGTGGATCCCCTGAAGTCAGGAGTTCGAGACCAGTCTGGCCAACATGGCAAAACGCCATCTCTACTAAAAATACAAAAAATTAGCAGGGCGTATTGGTGGATGCCTGTAATCCCAGCTACACGGGAGGCTGAGACAGGAGAATCACTTGAACCGGGAGGCAGAGGTTGCAGTGAGCTGAGATCACACCATTGCGCTCCAGCCTGGATGACAGAGTGAGACTCTGTCTCAAAAGAAAAAGAAAAAGAAAACTAAAAAAGGAGTGGGAGCTAGGATTTGAATTCTGCCCCTACTGATACTACTTAGGAGGTATGTGATCTTGGACCTCCCTAAAATTTTGAGCCTCATCTGAAGAGTATATGGAATAATATTACCTCTCCCAATTTTCTTCATCTCATTTAATTTTTTGGCAGTACTGCATGGAGTTTATAAACTTATACATGCTGTAAAGATGAAGGAGAGACAGGCGAGTGATGTGGAGAAAGAAGGAGAAGAAAATAGAAGACCAACTTCTACTGTTTCCAGCCATAGCTTTCTGATTCATGGTTCCAGCTCATTTGATGGGTACAATTCCATTATTTAGGGTTTCCACTGTGTTATCTACAAATATAATGAACCTAAAATCTGCCTTCAAACATGCCATAAATAAAAATGTCCTATATGACAGGGCCCTGTAGTTCAGCACTAAGATAATCTCCCAGATTGATGCTAATCTTTGTTCTTCATATTTGGAACCCAGGTGTTCAATGGCATGCAATTCTTTCTCATTACATTATCGCCAATCTGTAATTTTCTATCTTATCTACATGGAGAGACTTTGTATGCATAGCTCAGAAACCTTACTCAAATTCAATGAAGTGGTTAAGCAAGATGTTAGTTAATATACAGTAGGATTCCAGTACTTCCTTGATAGAAGTAGCCTAGTAATCCCATTAAAAGAATGAGTCCAGTCGGGAACACACGCATAACTAATACACGGCCATTTTTATTTGTAAGTGCTCAAAAAGCCATCAAATGCCCTGCTCAGCAGGCCTCATCAAAGGCCAAAGGAGAGAGTCTCAGGTTAAAGGACTGGTCCAGCCTCATTAGACAATAATTACTGTCTAGCTCACAGGGATGGTTACTTTTTGAGGCATCCCCTTTGAAAATCTGTTCACTTGCTCCTCTCCAGTCTTCCACTTTCCTTGCATTTCCCACAACCCCTCAATGTGCCCTAGTAGTCGTTCCATTACAAACACCTCTAGGAATTTTAGGAAAACAGGAAGAAGTTTCAGATGACCAGGGCAGGATCAATCTTAAGCTCTTACTGGACCCACACTCAGGAATTTTTGTGTAGAAAACAAGGATTAAAACTAGTCAACTCTTTTTCCCCAGAGAGGGAAAGACGGCGATGGAAGTTTTAAGAAATTTATCTGATATTTATTTAGTACAAAATGCTTTTCACAGACGTAAACATTAATCAAATTCATATGTTAATTATCCAACTCTCCATTTCCCTTCATTTGAATCTTCTCAAGATGCCTCCTGTCTCAGGCAAGGAGACAGGATTGCCAGCAGTTTGGCATATGAGAAGTCTAGCTCCTAGGACAGCTCTGGGTGCGGCTGGCTTCTTGGTGATGTTAACCAGAGTTGGCTGCTGGGATCTTTGAGGATCAAAAGGAATTTTTAAAAATTGTACATGAGCCCAGAAGAAAGCCTATAAAATCACTTCCTTGTGTCTGTGGGTTCCACCCATTAATAGCCTGCCAAACCCAAATACCTGAAAGGAAGCAGGGTACAGAGAGAAAGAAGGAGAAGCTGACTCTGGAGGAAAAATGAATTAATCCCCAAATTCTGAATTCATTCCTGTGTACACCATTTGCATATGCTTTTAGGGAGAGAGTTAAATAATCTTCTTCTATGTTCCCAGCTAATATTTATCATCCATTTTGTAAGAAATTAGCTGCTCAGTGAGGGTCTAGGAGAAGAAAAATGGGAAGAGAAATAGAAAGACTGAGCAAATTTGAAGGAAGTTAATTCATTCTTTTGCTTTTACTAAAGGCAGTAAATTCTTTCACTTTCTCATTTGGTCCCCCAATCTTTTTCCAGCAAAGGCTATATTTTTGGGCTTTATTTTTGTTTTGTCCCAGTAAATATCATGACTATGAATATTAACAAGCCATAGTTGTTTCCCTTCTCTACTCTGCTGACCTCATTAAACCATCCAAGATAAGCTCTAGTTTGTAGGTGGGCTACATCAAATAAAATTCAGTCACAAAATCCACTTATTTTCCATACAACTTCACTGTGGAAGAATGGGCTGTTTATTGGCAGACTAAGCAATCCGCTCCCACAAGTCTCTGCGTCTTTGCATAATCGTTCCCACCACTAGTATGCCCTTTCTTGCGCACCCAGAAAATTCTTGCCAATCTCTCATGACATCAGAACTCTGGGAGGCCAGTCCTAACTCCACCGTCTCTATAGCCCCACGTCCCCACCCTTAAACAAGCCCTCAAGCCCCCTGCCTTCCTGCACCAGCACTTCTCTCTCTATGTTTTCGTCATCTTTGTATGTTCTGGAATAATATTCCTCACACTGCTGGTTTTCTCAGTTATGAAGACTCAAAGGCAAAATCCACACTTTATCCATCTTATTTTTACTAGCACCAGCCAATGATGGTTGAATGAATGGATGAGCTTCCGTCAGAAAAAGCTCAGCACCATTCTTCATCTCATTACAAACTCTAAACCTCATTCTTTGCTTTCAGTGAGGCCAGACAGCCCAGGCATAAAGGACAAGAAAGGATGTAATAAAAGGACAGCGATAATCTGTGCACATAGGTAGCTCTATGAGTGGTTTATACATGAAGCCTCAATGCGGTGATCTTCCACTGCCTGTTTCTGTATCTGTTTCTCCCTCCTTCAACACATAAGTAACACCATATCCAAAATGAAGATAGTTAGAATTGAGGCATATTAAATGAGAGCCTCTAGGCATGCTCAACAAATGTCTGTTGAATGAATTAATTGAATGAGGGAATGAGTGAATAAAAGCAATGTTATCAAGAGCAAGTATGCAAGATGCTGTGGTAATTTCCTGCAATTGTCTCTATGATATATATGCTGAATGGGGCACAAATGCTTAATATATGTTAGCCATCATCATCATCATCAAGAGTGCCTGGTATTTTCATTTAGAAATGACTCTATTACCATTAAAGTCTAGATGTCCACGATTACCATTATTATTTAACGTTCTGGGAGTTCCAGCCAATGCAATCAGACAAGCAATAATAGCAGCTATGTATGCCAGCTACTTGGTTATGTGCTTTATAGACAATATTTCATTTAATCCTCCTAAGATCTCCATAAAGTAGGTATTATTATTCCTCTTTGAGGAAACTGACCCTCAGAGATTGGATAAATTGCAGAAGGTTCAAGTTAATAAGTGGTGCAGTTGAAATTTAGCCCAGGTCTGTCTGTCTCAAACACCTATTTTTTTTTAGCACTATACTATATTGGTCTATAAGAAAAAGAAGTAAAAATTCTAAATATTGACAAACATTTCTTGCAAATAATATGATTATCTCTTTGCAAAGCCCAAGATATCCAACTTAAAAATGATTATAGCTAATACAAATATACAAAGCTATTGAAGTTAATTATAAAATAAATACCCAACATTTATACCTTGCCTATATATTCTTAATAATATGTTCAGAAATACAATGGAGGGCTGGGCATAGTGGCTGATGCCTGTAATCTTAACACTTTGGGAGGCTGAGGCAGGAGGATCTTTTGAGTCCAGGACTTTGAGACTAGCCTAGGCAACATGGTCTGTCTCTACAAAAAATCCAAAAATTAGCTAGGAGTGGTAGTTCCTGTAGTTCCAACTACTTGGGGGGCTGAGGTGGGAGGACTGCTTGAGCCTGGGAGGTCAAGGCTGCAGTGAGCTGTGATCATGCCAGTGCACTCCATCCCAGGGCGACAGAGCAAGATCCTATCTCAAAAAAACAAACAAACAAACAAAAAAAAAAACAAAAAAAAGAAATATAATGACATTTTAAAATCTCATTTATAAAAGCAATTTTAAAATGTTTAATATCATATCATGTGCCTCCATCCAGGGAATTTCCAATCTATTATGGCTCCCAGCCTAATTTCCCACTACTCTTCAGAAGCCAGGGCCAAGAATATCTTTTTTTTTTTTTTTTTCAGGTAATGTCTTGCTCTGTCACCCAGGCAGAGGTGCAATCACAGTTCACTGCAGCTTCCACCTCCTGGACTCAAGTGATGCTCCCTCCAATCTCTACCTCCCGAGTAGCTGAGATCACAGATATGCACCACCATGCCCAGCTAATTTTCGATTTTTTTTTGTAGAGCTGGAGTTTCGCTGTGTTTTCCAGGCTAGCCTTGAACTCCTGGGCCCAGGCAATCCGCCTGCCTTGGCCTCCCAAAGTGCTGAGATTACAGGCTGAGCCGCCGAGCCCAGTACCAGTTTCACCCAGTGGATGAAACTTTATCCAAGTTTTTGGTAAAGTGGGAGTGAAATTCATAAGTAATATTCAGGGCCTAGATGATGGAAAAAAAACGAAAAAAAATTTACTGAGAGATATAAAAAATGGTAATAAGCAAAAAAGAGTACCATATTTCTGATGGGGAAATTTAATATTGATAGAAACCAATTTTTCACAAATTTAGTTTTACATTTAACAATGCCAGTGGAGACTTTGACAGGACCATTTTCTAAAATTTTAACCAAATAATTTTAACATTCATACGGAAGGAGATGCACACTATAAAGGCCAAAAATATTTTGGAAAAGAAGAGTCACAAAAAGGACTTGCCACACCAATATTAATATGTGACACATAGTACAAATAACTAAAGCAATATGTTACTTGTGCCAAATTAGAAAGACAGTAATGAACTAGAATAGGAAATATAAAAGCACACCCAAATATATATATGTATATATACATATATATGTGTGTATATATATATATACATATATATGTGTATATATATACACACATATATATGTATATATAGTATTCTATAAGGGTGAAATTTAAAATCAGTAGAAATAGAATAAATCATTCAACAAATTGGGAAAAACTGGCTAACCATTTAGAAAGTAAATGTAAATAAACACTGAACTCACACCACACCCTAAATAAATTCCAGATGTATTAAATGTTTTAGGTGTTAAAAAAGTAAACCATAAAACAGTAAATATTTATGTGTAATTTTTAGCAGGATAGAGCTAAAGTATCTTATCAAAAGCAGAAATCTAAAAGGAAAACACTGTGAAATTCAACTAAATATGATTTTATAATATTCGTAAGTTTAAAAATGAAAAGCAAATGATAAACACAAAAAGCTTTTGTATGTTATGTGGTAAAGACTTGACCCCTCCATATATAAAGATCTTGTATGAATCGAGGCTGGACATGGTGGTTCATGCCTGTAATCCCAGCACTTTGGGAGGCCAAGGTGGGCAGATCACTTCAGGTCAGGAGTTCAAGACCAGCCTGGCCAACATGGTGAAACACCATCTCTACTAAAAATACAACATTAGCCAGGAGTGGTGTTGCATGTTTGTAATCCCAGCTACTCAGGAGGCTGAGGCAGGAGAATCGCTTGAACCCAGAAGGCAGAGGTTGTAGTAAGCCAAGATCGCACCACTGCACTCCAGCCTGGGTGACAGAGCAAGATCCTGTCTCAAAAAAAAAAAAAAAAAAAAATCTTGTATGACTCAATTTAGAAAAGAATATACATTTCGGTTAAAAACTCGGCAAAAGCAAGTCACAAAAAAAACACAAGTGGTTATAAATCCTACTAGAAATCCAAGAGTTGCAAAGCAAAACGTCTTTGGGATAATGCTTCTTCAAGTGTCAAAATGACAACAAATTTCTCAATTGTTGTCTAGTTTAGGATAAGAGGCACTTCCATACCCTACTTTTGAGGAGTGTAAATCCAAGCAATCTTTCTGGAAAGCAATTTTGTACTAGGAATGAAAAATGTGTAAAAACCGCAATCTGCTCCAGTAGTAATACTAAAGAAGTAATCACACATGCAAATAAACATTGAGTCAGGAGAATCACTTGAACCCAGGACGCAGAGGTTGCTATGAGCCAAGATCAAGCCATTGCACTCCAGCCTGGAGAACAAGAGTAAAACTCCGTATCAAAAAAAGGTTTATGGAATCATTGTTATAGTTGTGACAAACTAGAAATAACTTGAATTTCCAACTTTAGATAAATGGTTTTTAGAAAGTGATTATAGGCTGGGTGCAGTGGGTCATGCCTGTAATCCCAGCACTTTGGGAGTCCAAGGTGGGTGGTTCATGAGGTCAAGAGATCGAGACCATCCTGGCCAACATGGTGAAACTCTGTCTCTACTAAAAATACAAAAATTAGCTTGGCATGGTGGTGCATGCCTGTAGTCCCAGCTACTCGGGAAGCTGAGGCAGAAGAATCACTTGAACCCGGGAGGCAGAAGTTGCAATGAGCAGAGATCGAGCCACTGCACTTTAGCCTGGTGACAGAGTGAGACTCAGTCTCACACACACAAAAAAATGATTATAGATGTACACAATGGAATACTATGCAGTCATTAAAAATGATACTGCACAGTCATATTTTATAACATGAAAAGATGGTCACAGTGAGTAAAGATTATTAGGACTATAGCTACAGTAGTGCTCTCCAGCAGAACTTTCTGTGTTAATGGAAATATTCTTTATCTGTATTTCCCAAAAGCCATGTACAGCTTCTGAGCACCTGAAGTGTGGCTACTACAAATGAGAGACTGAATTTTAATTTTGATTTTAATTTTTTTTCTATTCTAATTTGAAGAGCTATATGTGGCTAGTGGCTACCATTTTGAACTGTGCAGACTGATGGTATGAGACTATTTTACCTCCATATATATGTACAATAATAATATTGGAAAGACATACAACAGAATATAAACAATGGTCATCCCTGAGGAGTGGGGCTATGGTTGTTTCAGTTTTAAATGTGTTTAAATATGGAAGGGTATTTTTTAATTAATTAATTTATTTATTTATTTTGAGACAGAGTCTCACTCTGTCGCCCAGGCTGGAGTGCAGTGACGTGATCTCGGCTCACTGCAACCTCCACCTCCCGGGTTCAAGGGATTCTCCTGCCTCAGCCTCCCGAGTAGCTGGGATTACAGGTGCCTGACATCGCACCTGGCTATTTTTTGTAGTTTTACTGGAGATGGGTTTCACCATCTTGGCCAGGCTGGTCTTAAACTCCTGACCTCATGATCCACCCGCCTTGGCCTCCCAAAGTGCTGGAATTACAGGCATGAGCCACCGCGCCCGGCTGCAAGGGGTTATTTTTTAAATGGGAGTACAACGTGCTTCAAACTGCTTTGAAAATACTCTTCTGTGTGGAGAGTGGTGAAAACTTCGGGCCGCTCACATGGGTCCCTGAGGGTTTGCCTGACCACCTAGGCTGAATCATATTTAATTGGAGCCCCAAATGTCCCCAAAGGATCATTCCAGATGTCACGGACTCATGTCTCGGCACACCAAGGATCACTTCCCCAGCCGCAGCCCTGGGCTTTGGTCAATGTTATTTTCCTAAAAGTTTTCATACCTGATGGGCAGAGTTAAGAGAAACTTGTGTGTCTGATGGGGCAGGAGGCCTGGTTTTAATAGAGGCCATGCCACCGGTTGTGGGATCAGCAGTCCTTCTCTTACCCACCGTCAAAGCTTTTCATCACTTCATGTGCCCCAATCCGGAGAGATTTGCTTCCCATTATGGCTCCAAGCCTAGTTCTCTATCCCAGGAGCCAGGCATCAGCACACCTTGTGGATGAAAAATTATCCAAGCTGCTACTGCAGTGGGAGAACTAATCCTTCCACCATAGGTAGCTCAAGGTACTTAAGAACTCTGATACTGCAGGAATCACCATGAGAGAAGTTGTCCAAGATGCCCACATCTCAGGGTGCCTAAGGCCCATCGCATCATACTCCTTATGTCCTCATTTGTCTGTGCTTCACCCCAAGACCAGCATGAAATAAATCAGGCAGACTTTTCACAGTCTTTGGCTCTTACTGTTTTTTTTGTTGTTGTTGTTGTTTTAGACGGAGTTTCGCTCTTGTCGCCCAGGCTGGAGTACAGTGGCACCATCTCGGCTCACTGCAATCTCTCACTCCTGGGTTCAAGCGATTCTCCTGCCTCAGCATCCTGAGTAGCTGGGATTACAGGCGCCCGCCAACACGCCCAGCTAATTTTTGTATTTTTAGTAGAGACTGGGTTTCATCATGTTGGCTAGGCTGGTCTCAAACTCCTGACCTCAGGTGATCCACCCGCCTCAGCTCCCAAAGTGCTGGGATTACAGGCTTGAGCCACCGCACCCAGCCTGACTCTTACTGTTTCTTAAACAAAATGTGTCATTTTGTTATGTCCTATCTTATATGGTTTGCTAATTGTGGAATATTATCCTCCACAGGATTATCATGGTGCCTCCAAGCCTACAGCCTCTTCCAAATAAGACTGTCCCATGAAGATGCAGCCTGAAAAGCCGGGTGGCTTTTCCCACACCTAGTAATTAGACCCCATTTATATGGCCAGCAACCTGATATGTGGACTGGCACAAAACCATAACTGGACCAGTTCCTGTGCAGCAAGAGACACACAGTTAGCAGTGAGAGCTGAACTGAGGTACAGCTGTAGCCATTAGCTGAATTTAGTGAAGAAAAGCTATGAGATAGAGAAAGGATATGAAGAATTAAGGTAAAGAATAAACCATTTAGTAGTGAGACAGGAAGAAGCAGACAGGAGAAGATCAGCTTAATCATGATGAATGGTGGAACCCAAAGCGAAGATTCACCAGCTCCAGCTGTGGAAGTCCACTGAGCCATCTTGGATTCATCTCACTGACATGGTTTGGATCTCCGTCCCCGCCCAACCAAATCTCATGTGGAATTGTAATCCCCATTGTTGGAGGTGGGGCCTGGTGGGAGGTGATTGGAACATGGAGGTGGCTTCTCATCGATGGTTTAGCACCATCCCCCTTGGCGCCATTCTCACGATTAGTGAGTGAGTTCTCATGAGATTTGGTTGTTTAAAAGTGTGTGGGAGCCGGGCGCAGTGGCTCACGCCTGTAATCCCAGTATTTTGGGAGGCCAAGGCGGGCAGATCACCTGAGGTCAGGAGTTCGAGACCAGCCTGGCTAACATGGTGAAACCCGGTTTCTACTAAAAATACAAAAAATTAGCTGGGCTTGGTGGCACGTGCCTGTAATCCCAGCTACTAAGGAGGCTGAGGCAGGAGAATCGCTTAAATCCAGAAGGCGGAGGTTGCAGTGAACCAAGATCGTGCCATTGCACTCCAGCTTGGGCAACAAGAGCAAAACTCTGTCTAAAAAACAAACAAAAAAGTGTGTGGCACCTTCCCCCAGTCTTCCTCCTGCTCCTGCCCATGTGAGATGCCTGGCTTCCCCTTTGATTGAAAGCTTCCTGAGGCCTCCCCAGAAGCAGAAGCTGCTATGCTTTCTGTACAGCCTGCAAAACTGTGAGCCAATTAAGCTTGTTCCCTTTATAAATTACCCAGCGTCAGTTATTTCTTAATAGCAGTGCAAGAACGGATGAAGACATCCACCTACAGCTTCCTACTCTTCTCAAGGCCTCCATGTCCGGCTTTTCCTGGGTTCAATGCTAGTGTACATTTTCAATAAGCCCTGACTACTTGAGGTAACTGAAGTTCTCGTAAAACAAACACATGCCCAACCATTCCTTTGCATGGTTCTTATTCCTAGAATGGAAGCATGGTTAAAAAGAGCTGGCTTTAGGCCAGGCGTGGTAGCTCACGCCTATAATCTCAGCACTTTGGGAGGCTGAGGCGGGCAGATCACCTGAAGTCAGGAGTTCAAGACCAGCCTGGCCAACATGGTGAAACCCCGTCGCTACTAAAAATACAAAAATTAGTCAGGCATGGCAGTATGCGCCTGTAATCACAGCTACCTGGGAGGCTGAAGCGGGAGAATCGCTTGAACCCAGGAGGCAGAGGCTGCAGTGAGCCAAGATCGCCCCACTGCACTCCAGTCTCCAGTCTGGGCAACAGAAAGAGACTCTATCAAAAAAAAAAAGAGCTGACTTGGAAGAGAAAGCATCTTGACACCTGTCCTTGTGCCTCTCCTAGGCTCCATTGGTAGAGGTCCCCCAAAGGATCAACCAACCCACTAACACCTCCAGACTCCCTGATTCTTCATGGAAAACCCTGACAATCCTCAGATACAAGAAAACAGGGCAGCAATTTAACATGACAGAAACATGGTAGATCTTTGGGACATGGTTTTAAGCCGATGTTAGAATAAAATATGGAAGTGATTTAATAAAAATAACAACAAAACATCTCAATACTTATTTTTCAAATGACCAGGCAGTAATTGTAACTTTCCTGGTATATGTACACTTCTATGAGTTTCAGCATGTGTAAAGATTTGTGTGAATAATGCTATAATAGTAATAAAGAATAATTAAATCACCTTAAAAACTGCCTCCTGCCATCCGTCTATAGTCAGGTATCCCGTCACGTCACGTTGGCAACCACTGATCCATTTATTGTACCAAAAGTTGTGTCTTTTTTTTAATGTCATATAAATGCAATTCTGTAATATGTTACTTTTGAGTCTGGCTTCTTGTATTCAGTGTAAGGCCTTTTAAACCTATCCATGTTGTTGTGTCTATCAACAATTTATTCCTTTTTTTTTTTTTTTCAGATGGTGTCTCATTCTGTCACCCAGGCTGGAGTGTAGTGGCGCGATCTCGGCTCACTGAGACCTCTGCCTTCTGGGTTCAAGCAATTCTCCTGCCTCAGCTTCCCAAGTAGCTGGGACTACAGGTGCCTGCCACCACGCCCAGCTAATTTTTGTATTCTTAGTACATTCGGGGTTTCACCATGTTGGCCAGGCTGGTCTTGAACTCCTGACCTCAGGTGATCTACCCTCCTAGGCCTCCCAAAGTGCTGGGATTACAAGTGTGAGCCACCATTCCTGGCCAATTTATTCCTTTCTATTGGTGAGTAGTATTCTGTTATATGGACACACCATACTTTGTTAATCTACTCACTTTACTAGAACATCTTTCCAGGTTACCGCAGTTGCCTGGGTGATGTTTTCTGCCATCTCCCTTCCCTCATCAGCTCAAGGAAGGGGAGAACTAAAGCAAGAAACCTAATGGTTTCTGATTCTCAGGGCCAAGCTGCCTCTAACCCTAGAGTGTGCATCTCATCGAAGGCATCACTATTTCCATGGTGAGAGGTAATATTCTGTATATGCAATAGGAATGTATCCTTTTTTCTTCTGGATTTTATTTTTCTTCCTGTGTATGTAAATCCCATAATGCTTCCCCTATTTCTAAATTACTCTGCACCTTTAGGATCACATAATCTAAAAAAGGACAATATTGATCCAAATAGTAGCAGCATATGACAGCTAATTCACAGTCACAGTAATATCAACTGACTTTCTGGGGTGCCATTTTCATTTTCCTCCTTTCCAAGCTTCTGTCCTATGTTCAGCATCATACATAACAAACCACATCAGCACGGTGGAATCCAAACCACACACCACACCAGGGCAAATTAATAACAGCCTAAAGTAAAATAATAGCAGCGTTGAGCAAATAGTTAAGTTTAAAATAAATTTCAGTCATTCCAATTGAGAGAGTCAGTAAACCATAATGTGAAATCAAACCCAGGAGTCCATGAGGAATCAGAGCAAATGATTTTGAGATCATTTTCTCAGAAATGCAGACAAGCCTTCCAGGTCAATCATCATCCATCTCAGTCTATAATGCAGGTAGCATCTGTTGAATATGAAATTTCCTTCCAGTCACCAAAGAGCACAGTTAACCTTTCAGGGCTGATGCCAACAACATCTTGAATTATTTTGTAACAACCTCTGTTTGAGATTTCCATTATTTTCCAGACAGCCCAACCCTTATTAGACGAGCCATATTCAAGGGCTGCAGCATGCTCTTATCTCAACGTGACCAAAGCTGTGAATTTCTCTGAGCAGGATATTTACTCTTCCAAATGAGTTGTTAGAAGGCTTGACTAATAGGGGAACCAAATCAACCTTTAATGAACTGCTATGTAATTACAAAACAAAACAAAAACAGTTATAAACATTAAACACACCCATCTATTGACAAGGAGTGAGCAAAATTACTCTTCCAGAGCCAGGCCGGCTCCTCGGCATGTTTTTATTAGGATGAAACATTCTGGAACACCAGAAAATCAGTGTTTGGATTGCAAGAGATTCTGCTACTGGAGGTGTGAGTCTGCATTTTATGTCTCCTTTCCCCAGGAATAACTATTTGTTCTTATTACTGTTATGACTTGGCTGCATAGTATAGTAATATTCCATGCAAAAGCAATTATTGAGGAGCAGTGGTTAAGAATTAGCTTCTGGAGCCAAACTACCTCCGTTTAAATTTTGGCTCTACCACTGACCGTGTAAACTCGGATGAATTATTTCATCTCTCTGGGCCTCAGTTTCCTCAGCTCTAAAATAGGAATAATACTATGTGCCTCATAGAATTGTTGTGACGGTCGGCCAGGTGCAGTGGCTCACACCTGTAATCCCAGCACTTTGGGAGGCCGAGGCGGGCAGATCACGAGGTCAGGAGATCAAGACCATCCTGGCCAACACAGTGAAACACCATCTCTACTAAACACACAAAAATTAGCTGGGCGTGGCGGCATGTGCCTGTAGTCCCAGCTACTCAAGAGGCTGAGGCAGGAGAATCACTTGAACCCGGGAGGCAGAGGTTGCAGTGAGGCAAGATCACGCCACTTGCACTCAAGCCTGGCGACAGAGCTAGGTGCCGTCAAAAAAAAAAGAATTGTTGTGAGGATTAAGTGAGTTATAACATATGAATCACTTAGCTCAGAACCAGGCACATCAAAAGCATTGAGTAAATGTTAGCAGCATCCCACCCAGCACATTCGTTCCTGGTTTTATTACCTTGCCTTCGGGGACATCCAGATCTCAAGGGATGAAAAAGAACCATCTTCCACTTAAAGAAAGTGTTTCAGGCCGGGCGCGGTGGCTCATGCTTGTAATCCCAGTACTTTGGGAGGCCAAGACGGGGGTGGGCAGATCACCTGAGGTCAGGAGTTTGAGACTACCCTGGCCAACATGGTGAAACCCCATCTCTACTAAAAATACAAAAATTAGCTGGGCATGGTGGCACGTGCCTATAATCCCAGCTACTGGGGAGGCTGAGGCAGGAGAATCACTTGACCCCGAGAGGTGGAGGTTGTAGTGAGCCAAGATGGCGCCACTGCACTCCAGCCTGGGTGACAGAGCGAAACTCAATCTCAAAAAAATTTTTAAAAAAAAGAAAGAAAGAAAGAAAAAGAAAGTGTTCCACTGATTTTTCCCTCTATTCTGTGGATAGGGTGACCCCCTACCTGAGAGTCCAGAACAATAACCACTGATGTAGAGAGAGAACATCGCAGACTACTGGATCTGATGATGGTGATTCCATCTCTTTCAGGTGTGGACACTCAAGGATGGCTTCAAAACCCTACTCTGTCTGGTTTCTGGTCCCAGCCCACTGCAGAAACATTCTTCATCACACTGGCCAGATATCAGGGTGCTGCCAACTCTATTTAACCTGACCTCTTGCACACTCTATTTTTTAATTAACCTTGGATCAGCAAAGCAATATCTGTTCTCCAAATACAGTCATATTTTATGCAAGCAGTGACAAGCTAATTAAGTTAATTATTATAACACCTATCCATATAATGAAACTAAGGTTGGATGATTCCAGCTGCTTCTCCTTAAAGTGCATCCCAGTGATGATTAAAAAATAATTAATATTTCACCAAAGACAGGAACAAGAAGTTAATTAAAAGAGGAAAGTGCAGTCTTAATGAAACATATCCCATTGTGTTCACCACAATGCACTACAGCCAAATCCCTTCTCAGAATATAGATGAACACCAATGAACATCGGGTCTTTCTTGAGAGCATTTAGAAAACATTAACATCTCCCATTTGCCACACGCCACAAACATTCTAGAAATCTCTTTTTGCTTTTAAACAAGAGAAAGAAAATTTATTTATTTATGCAAAGTCAGTTGGCTGAAATAAATTCCAAAGTTGGACCCGCAATTTTACTTTTTTGGGAGGACTACACGATTAAAACTATCACTTTTCTGACAGGAACACAAACACTCATGGAAGGCTCTAGCTATTCCCTGTTTTATCAAGCTCATTGTCCTGTTTTGCCTTAGTCTGTTTGGGCTGCTGTAACAAAAATACCATACACTGGGTAACTTATAAATGATAATCATTTATTTCTCACAGTTCTGGAGGCTGGGAAGTCCAAGATCAAGACACGAACAGATTTGGTGGTTGGTGACTGCCCACTTCTTATAGATGGCCATCTTCTTCCTTGTCTTCACATGGTGGAAGGGAAGAGTGAGCTCCTTCAGTTCTCTTCTACAAGGACATTAATTTTTTTCATGAGGGGCTCCATCCTCATGACCTAATTTACTCCTAAAAGCCCCACCTCCAAATACCATCATCTTGGGCATTAAGGTTTAACATGTGAATTTCAGGAGGACGTATACATTCACTCTACAGCATGTCTTCATAAAAGAAAAAGTAAATAAGATGTCATAGCTAAGAAAATGTGGAATTTTATTTGTATTCAGCCCATTCAAATTACATCTATTGAATTCCAAGCACTGGTTTCGTCATCAAGAGAGACGGAATGCTTTTTCTGGCTGGCTAGGATTCCCGAGGCCATGTCTGCAGTCTACAGGATGGTTTGTTTGCTTGGCACGTAGGATAAGAACAGAAGTGGGATAAATTTCTCACTCCATGGAGAATGCCAGGGCCACAGCCACACTTTGTGCCAGCCAAATGGCTCTGCTGCTTAGGAAAATGAGACTGAAGTCATTTGCAGAGGAGAGATTAGGAATTAGCAAGGCTCTGTTTTAGCCAAAATTCGAACTAACCACCATCCCTCTCAAAGCTGGAAAATCTGGGTTCTTCTTCCTCCTACTACTCAGCAATTCTGTGTCCTCAGGCAGGATGCTCTGTTTTTTTGCAATTCTGTCTTCTTGTTCAGAAAATGAGGTGGTTGGACCTAAACTCTAACTATAGTTTCTTTCAATGCTATCATTCTACAGATACATCACCTCAAAGAGTTTTCTTCTTTTATTTTCTTTTGGGTTACTTTCCTTTTTTTGTTTGTTTGTTTGTTTGAGACCGGGTCTGGCTCTGTCACCCAGGCTGGAGTGCAGTGGTACCATCACAGCTCACTGCAGCCTCAACCTCCTGGGCTCTAGTGATCCTCTCACTTTAGCCTCCTGAGTAGTTGGAACTAGAGGTGTGCACCCCCATGCCTGAAAAACATTTTAATTTTGTGTAGAGACAGTCTTACTATATTGCCCAGGCTGGTCTTGAACTCCTGGACTCAAGCAATCCTCTCACCTCAGCCTGCCCAAGTGCTGAGATTACAGATGTGAGCCACCATGCCCAGCATTTTTGGAAGGATAAAATGAGATTGGACAGGTATTATGAAGCCTATTTTACAGATGGAAAAGCTACTACTCATAAATCTTCCTGAAATTTGTTCAAGTTAGTCTTTTCCAGACCTCACATTTCTGACTAAATGCTAGCTATTCTGATTCCTCATTAACTGCTCAATAGTTGATGCTTAAGGGCAGGGCTTGGTGGCTCATGCCTATAATCCCAGCACTTTGGGAGGCTGAGGCAGGCGGATCATGAGGTCAGCAGATCGAGACCATCCTGGCTAACATGGTGAAACCCCGCCTCTACAAAAACTACAAAAAATTAGCCGGGTGTGGTGGCGGGCACCTGTAGTCCCAGCTACTCAGGAGGCTGAGGCAGGAGAATGGCGTGAACCCAGGAGGCAGAGCTTGCAGTGAGCCGAGATCATGCCACAGCCTGGGCAACAGAGCAAGACTCCGTCTCAAAAAAAATAATAATAATAATTGATGCTTAAAACAATGCATCCAGAAACACAATTTCAAGTTCCTTTCCTCTAAGGAAGCCCCTCCCTAGATGTGGTCACAGGTCTGAAAGAAGCTGACAGGTGGGTAAACTAGCATGATTGCAGTGTTTCAGCTGAGCAAAAGGGGTGGTTCTTGTTCTTGTTTATGGTTTTGTTCTTGCTTTTCTTTTCTATCGTGGGATGCTCCCTAACTAACAAGCACTGGAGGGACTCTATGAAGGGCCACATCAAAGGGCCATATTAAAAAGCAACTTAATGTAGCCCATCCAGATGGGGCTTCACTACAGTAACGAATCTTGTGGCGCTTATCATTAACACCCCATTTGGAGGAGGCTCTCCTGGTCTTCCTCTCAAGAAGCAATTACACACACATGTGCCCTGCCTTGAAACTGTATCCTAGCTTTGGGTTGCTGGGGCACAAGCAAAACCTGGCGGAAAGGGGTTTCTTTCTCATTTATTTGGAATGTTGGATTTGAGTGCTAGTGTCACGTGAAAGGTGAAGACATTTTGGAAGGGGCTTTGGTGCCTGAAGAGGGATGGGTGAGAAGGAGGGGGAAGGAGGCTGTTCCGTGAGGGAAACCCAGAATCCAGGCATCCAAATTGGATTCTACAAATCCAGGCAGAGAAACACCCTTATCTTGAGGGTTGGGATGAGAAACAGCATCGTGTCCTTATAAGGGGTTCTCGGCTCCTGGTCTCCGAGGGTCTCAGGGCACTTTTCTGTAGATAATTACCTTTTGAAAAGGACCGTGAAGTCATTTCCAGCCTCAGAGGAACAGGTCTGCATCTCTGGCAAGCACTGAGAAATCACGTTTGTGTTCCAAGGAAGGAAGTTTGGCAAAAAAGAATCTCAGGTTGGGCCAGCCATGGTGGCTCACTCCTGTTATCCCAGCACTTTGGCAGGCTGAGGTGGGTGGATCCCCTGAGGTCAGGAGTTCGAGACCAGCCTGACCAACATGGTGAAACCCCATCTCTACTAAAAGTACAAAAATTAGCTGGGTGTGGTGGCGGGTGCCTGTAATCCCAGCTACTCGGGAGGCTGAGGCAAGAGAATCCTTGAACCAGGGAGATTGCAGTGAGCTGAGATTGTGCCACTGTACTCCATCCTGGACAATAAGAATGAAACTCCAGCTCAAAACAAAAAAAGAATCTCAGGTTAGAAATCAAGACTGGTGGGCACCTCCTCAATACCTCCCTACGCTGCAACTCCCAGTGGTCCAGGAAAGAACACCGAACTTTCCAGAAATCCCTTTTGATTTATAAAGCATTCTCCCAGCCACAGTCTCATTCCTGCTCAACACAAATAAAACAGCTATTATTATTATTTCCATTTTACAGTTGAAGAAACTGAGTTCCAGAAAGTGTAAGCAGCTTATATCTAAAATGACATTGATTTCAAGCAGCACAATCATGATTTAAATTCAAGCATCACTGCTGGAGTCCTAACCTGTAGACCCTCCTCTCCCCTTTGCCCCCTCACCCCCTACCGTGAGTCCCCAGAAGACTGTACCTTCTGGTGCAGGAATTCAGGACATTTAAGTACCCTGGATACAACAGGACTGAGTAGATTTGGCCCTATCCTGGACAGGAGGTCAAGATAACTCAACTATCAGAAGTGAAATTAAGGGAACTTGAGAATGATTTTGTTTCTCTAATAAAATGATGCCTTCCGGCCAGTCTCAATGGCTCATGCCTATAATCCCAGCACTTTGGGAAGCCGAGGCAGAAGGATTGCTTGAGGCCAGGTGTTCGAGGTCAGCCTAGGCAACACAGCAAGACCCCATCACAAAAACAACAAAAAAAATTAGCTGGGCATGGTGGCACACACCTGCAGTCCCAGCTACTTGGGAGGCTGAGGCAGGAGGATTGCTTGAGCCCAGGAGTTCGAGGCTGCAGTGAACCGTGATTGCACCAGTGCACTCCAGCCTGGGTGATGAAGCGGGACCGTGTCTCTAGAGAAAAGAAAGAAAATGATGGCTTCCTTTCAGAAAGACATCCAAGCCCTCTCCATCCTCGCAAGCTGCTCTGTGTACATTTCTCCCCTTATTTACAGTTGAGACTTTTTCTTCACATGATGTATGGAAGAGGTCAGATGGTTATACTCAATTCGGGAAGCATGCACTGATGGTTATACTCAATTCGGCAGCCTGCTGGGTAAGAGCACGGGCTCTGGAGTCAGATCCTCTGGGTTCACATCCCAGCTTCCTCATGCAAGGCACTGGATTTTAAGCAAGCTACTTCACCCGTTTGAGCTTCAGTGTCCTCATCTGTAAAAGGCAGATAATAATAGTGCTGACCTTAAGGGGTTATTCTGAGAATTCAATAATATAAACCACATGAAGGTTTAGCATGCCATGTGGCATAAAGAGCTCAATAAATGTCCGCTGTTACTCTTGTTACATTTCCACAGCAGCCCCTAGTATAGTGTCTTGCTCCCAAGTGAATAAGGCAGAAGTCCTGCCCTCAGGTAGCTTACAGTCTAGTGACCAAGATAACACATATCACAGAACCACACATCAGAAGCAACCTGGGTATGGAAGAGTGGTTCTCAAACTTGAGCATGCACCAGAATCCCCAGGGGGCCTGTTAAAATACAGATTTCTGGGCCTCAACCGCGAAGTTTTTGTTCCCATATGTCTGGAGTAGGGCCTGAGAACTTATGTTTTTAACAAGTTCCCAGGTGATGCCGCTGGTCCAAGGACCACACTTTGAGAACCATTAGTACAGAGACAAGAACAGGCTTCAGGAGC
The DNA here is from genome assembly GCF_028885655.2 of Pongo abelii. Lineage (NCBI taxonomy): Eukaryota > Metazoa > Chordata > Mammalia > Primates > Hominidae > Pongo > Pongo abelii. The sequence goes on along the minus strand of NC_072004.2, from coordinate 13,037,870 downwards.
ACATAGTCCCGAGTTCAAATGCTGCTCCTGCCCCGTCATAGCTGCCTGACCTCGAGCAGGGTGATGGAGCTGAGCTCCCGTTTCTTCTTGTGCAAGTGTGGTGGGAAGATGAACAAAGAGAATGTGTCTAAGCCAGCAGTCAGCATATGAGAAAGCATCACCTCACATAACATAACTGGAGAAGTTGTACCAGGAGCTAGAAGGAGACATTGATCCCCACTGGGCAGAGGGCTTCAAGGAGGAAGTTGGATTTGAGTAGAGTTTTAAGCAGCTGAGAATCACAAAGATAGTAACATAAATACCTTGAAGTCCTTCAGTAACAAACCTGGGAGTATTGAATAAGAAGATGATTAGAAGCATATTTAACTGAATTTTGATTGACTTTGGCCCTTCTGGACCTTGAAATATGAGTGATGGCAAATAGCCAAAATGCACCCCATTCTTTCCACCCATTATCCACATAAAAGACTTCCACATACTGTGGCTTCATATGACATCAGGATGGGATTTAAATTCCATGCAGCAAAGCACCAGGAACAGTTGTGCTACACCAAAGCTTTTCTTTTCTTTTTTCGTAATTAAAAAATGAGTTACTTCTATTACCCAAGCTGGTTTACCACTGGTGCTGCGATCCATTCATTTCACTCACTCATTGTTACAATTCAACACTTCACTCACTTGCCGTTTGAAAATGTTGATGTAAAATGTGGCAGACATTTCCTGAACACACCAAAAATTTGACAACCAGCTCCCGGGAGAGTCATTGCAAATCGCTCAACGTATTTGCCCACAACAGAGTCCAGGGCCCTGCATTCATCCCGCGTCCCAGTGGTTACAAGTTTTTCCTTCATGGACGTTTGCCTGGGTCCCAAAGCCATAGAACATGGGGCAATTTGACTTATGGCACCTCCTGCAAAGCGAAGATGCAGGCCAGGAAGAGCAGAGCAGGAGAGGAGGGGGTCAGTTTCAGACCCACCAGCGCAGGAATCCGGGCTTTGGTTGCATAAATTCTGAGCTTCAAGAGGGAGCCAAGTTAGTACAGCTAGAGGGGAGGTCCTGACGCTGGATCCAGGAAGCCATAAGTCTCATGCCCAGAGCTGGTACTGCAGAAGCCGAGAAAGGAGGATGACAGGAGAGGACTCCGGCGATAAATGGAAGCAATAAGCAATCTGCATTTATTCCAGCCCAACAGCCCATTTGGCAGGTCACTGCATCTAGAAATGGTTATCCTGATTCTGTCCTCCTTCAGGAGCCCTGCAGGGTTTCTCAAATGATATTTCACAAAGTGCTCCCGAATAACAGGCACTTGGAGCCCCTCTTGTTTCAAAAATCAATATTGTCTCTGTTTCCTTGAGACCACAAACCAGATGTCCACAGACAGCTATTTGCAACCTCCTCTGAGGTTCCCAACTCTTCTCCAAGTTATGTCTTCCACAGTTTTTCCCTGTCTCCAATCTGTCTTCTCCTCCAGTCCCTACTGAAAGTGAGCACGCAGGTATGTCCCTCCTGTGCGCTTCTCCTCCCCTCTTCTTAGATTTAAACCACAAACTCACCACCTGCAACAGGCAGGGCTGAGCAAAAGCGTGAGTTGTAGATGCGGCAGCTCTCAACTCACAACATGCATATGAATCATGCGGGGCTGTCGTGAAAACACAGGCTCTGTATTCGGTGGGTCTGGGCTGGAGCCTGAGCTTCTGCATTCAGACACAGTCCCAAGTGATGCTGCTGCTGCTGATCTGTGGACCACACTTTGAATAGCACAGTTGTAGCTCATAAGAAATTCATAGAAACCAGATCAAAAGTGCCCTGTTATTCTGAGATATCCACTGGGACACGAAGAAGAAAAAAAAATCGAATGTGTGGATTTCATGTTAGTGCTGATTTAATGCAAATGGATTTTAGCAGTAGCTGTCGTTTTCATGTTGCTTTGGGGTTATGGATGTTACTTTGTGGCATTTCTGGATTATGTTGATAGCAGAGGGGAATTATGTGAAAAGACACCCAGTGTGGTAGAGTGGAAACTTCCACGGAGGTGTGAATATGCAGCTGTTCCCATTACTATCTGTGTGCGCTACATATGCCACTAAACCATTTGAAAAATAGAAATCATAACTGCTCTGCTTAACCTGACATGGCTGCTTTGAAGGCTGAACTAGACAATATATGAGAAATTTCAACACACTTTCATATGATAAAGTATTGATAACTTCTCACTGGGCTCAGTGGAGTGCAGTATTAGCAAATATGGGATGCAAAATCATCTTCTTATAGAGAAAGAACTGCAAACATTTTCACTGGTCACATATAGCACTGCTTTGTCCCACATTGCATTTTAATATACTATCCCATTTTATTTTCCTTCTGGTCTTACAGCTGAAAGAACAAGTCCTTGCATTATAATAACAGCCTCCATGTAAAATATAAAGTGATCAAAGATCCCAGCTCATTTTTTTTTTCTGAGATGGAGTCTCACTCTGTCGCCCAGGCTGGAGTACAGTGGTGAGATCTCGGCTCGCTGCAATCTCCATCTCCCGGATACAAGCGATTCTCCTGCCTCAGCCTCCCAAGTAGCTGGGATTACAGGCGCCCGCCACCATGCCCAGCTAATTTTTGTATTTTTAGGTGAGACGGGGTTTCACCATCTTGGCCAGGCTGGTCTTGAACTCCTGACCTCATGATCCATCCATCTTGGCCTCCCAAAGTGCTGGGATTACAAGCATGAGCCACTGTGCCCAGCAGCTCATTTTATTAATATGGTAGCAATGAGATTTATATAAATCTGCTTATTCAAGCTTGGCCATCTTTCCAGCTGAAACATCTCCAGAGACTGGCCCTTCTGGAAAAAAAAAAAAAAAAAAAAAAAAGATTCACTTTAACCTCATGTGAATTCTTTTCTCATGAAAGACTTTAAGGAAATAACCACCAAAGTGTCCCAGCCCACACATCCAAGTGTTCCTCTTTGTTTGGGGGCGGATGGTACACTCTTGAAAACTTCCAGGAGAACTAGAAAGGAGAACATGAAGGGGTTAATGTTTAGAATGGACCATCTGAAAAGGAAGTCCGCCTTAATAAGACTGAAGTCCAGTCCAAAATTATGTCTGTATGAATGTAATAATCCCTGGATAAACGTTTGCCAAAGGGACCAAGCTTCTGTGTTCAATTTGTATCACATTTAGACAAGTGATGTTAAAATCCTGGGCCTGTATATTATACAATTACAGAAATGTGATTTTCATTATGCTGTTACAGCGCTAGTTGTTATTACGCAGGCCATACTTGCAGCAGATGTTTCTCCCAGCAGCACGGTTGCTGCCGCTGCCTCCTTCAGTGGCCAAAATGTCATCCTCTCTTCTCCTTTTTTCTCAGTGCCACATTTGTCCTGCTCACATGGAGTTGTATCAGGGCTAACAGGAAGTGCTCCTCAGCCTCCTGGATTGTTTTTGATTGGGTTTGACTTCTAGGAGAAACTGAACTCCTGCAAAGCCCAGCCTGGAAACAGAATGCTCCCTCCCTGTTGTCATTAACCCTTTTCTCTGCAGGCAGCAATTCACACAAATGCAAACCAGATGGGTCAGTCAGAGAGCCTTTGCAAGAGGAAAGTACATTTTTACATGCTCCACATGGAAAATGAATAGGAGGTGTGTTTCATGCATTCGTCTTCTGTTTGGGAAATCTGCATAGATTGTTATGTCATAGTAGAATTGGCTGGAGGTTCGTACCTGGTGGGGGAAGAGGTCTTCACCTATCTTGGATAAAGCTGACCCCATGGATGATCCTAACAGCCTTTGGAACCAAGGTGTTGCAGGTCAGACCAGGTCGGCCACAAATCAAAACTGTGGTTGATGATATCAGTCTAATCACTCAGCAACTATTTTTTTGTGTGTATTCAGTGCAGAAGGGTCAACAGGCTTCAGAGAAGGTTCAGCGCCAGAATTTCAGGACGAGGTCAGAAAATATTACCTTCTCAGACTGAAGCTAATAAGAAGGAACATGAAATTGGAGCAATTAGCCATCTGTAGGGGAAAACTGCCTCTTGGCAATGTGTTACAGATGAGATTGGGATGGTCCCTCAGTCTCCACCCAGAAGCCATGTTGTCTCCATAACCATTCAAGAAGAGTGAAATTGGCCAGGCACGGTGGCTCACACCAGTAATCCCAGCACTTTGGGAGGCCAAGCCGGGTGGATCACCTGAGGTCAGGAGTTCAAGACCAGCCTGAACATGGCAAAATCCCGTCTCTACTAAAAATACAAAAAATTAGCCAGGCGTGGTGGCAGGCGCCTGTAATCCCAGCAACTTAGGAGGCTGAGGCAGGAGAATCACTTGAACCTGGGAGGCAGAGGTTGCAGTAAGCTGAGATCATCCCATTGTGCTCCAGCCTGGGCAATAAGAACAAAACTCCATCTCAAAAAAAAAAAAAAGAAGAAGAATAGTGAAATGTAAGAAATACAAGGCATCTATTATTATGAAGTTCTCAGAAACGAGGGGTGGAGCTGCCCCTGGCAGACATGTCCTGAGAGAAACATCTAGAAAGGGTAATTCTAGTGACCCCACCTTGAAGGAAATAATTCCTAGAACAACCGATGCCCTTTGATAAATTCTGTACTTAGTAAGCAAACTTCCCCTGCTGACCAATACCGGTTACCCCACCCACAATTGTTCTCATGGTAAACTAACACATTAACTTTCCAGTAGGTGAGGCTTGCCAGAATTTGAGGAACAAATTCACACTAATTAAGTCTGATTGTCCCTGGGTGATATGGTTGGGAAGTTTGTCTCCTCCAAATCTCACGTTGAAATATGACTCTCAATGATGGAGGTGGAGCCTTGGGGGAGGTGATTGGGTCATGGGGATAGATACCTCATGAATGGCTTGGCACCATCCCTTTGGTGATAAGTGAGTTCTCAGTCAGTTAGTTCACACAAGACCTGGTTATTTAAAAGTGTGTGGTGCCTCCCCTCCTTCTCTCTCTTTTTTCTTCCTTCTCCCCCTCTCCCTCCTCTTTCTCTTGCTCCATCTCTCATCATGTGACATGTTGGCTCCCCTTTGCCTTCCATCATGATGGGAAGCTTCCTGAGACCTCACTGGAAGCAGATACTAGCACCATACTTTGTGTACAGCCTGCAGAACCATAAGCCAATTAAACCTCTTTTCTTTATAAACTACTCAGTCCCAGGTGTTTCTTTATAGCAGTGTGAGAACGCACTAATACACTGGGTAAATTCATAAAAGTGAATCCCAAACCAGTATGAATCATACCAAAAGTCAGACAACTTCATTCATTCATTCACACATGTATTTGATGAAATTGTAATACAAGACATCTCTGTCTTGGATGTTGTGTTAGGCATGGAGATGCTAAAGCAAATTGCAATGTTCCTGCACTTAAGAAGCTTCCAGTATGTTACAGGGTATTTTTTTATAGTGTGGCCAGTAGAGAGTTATAAAATTAGTCACAAATAGCATTGTAAAAAATGCAAACATAATAGAACAAAAAAATAGAATAGGATGGAAACTATTAGTGTTTTCTCACTTTTACACCACCAACAACAAATTCTTAAATTCTCCAACCCAACTTGATGTCCAACTGTTCAATTTGATTCTGACACTAACTACCTGGAGTCAGCACTAACCCCACAGGTTAAAGGCTCAGCCCCACAAGACTACCCCCTACTTCAGACGCCCACAACAAATGGGGTCTCCAGGCTACCTGCACTGATGAGACCCTGAAAAACAGGATGTGGACCAAGCAGGCTGGACCCAACATGGCACTGGCTTTGACCTAGGTTTCTCCTAGGACCTCATTATATGCTCATTAACATACTCAACACACATCCACTAGCACCATGACGGTTCCTAGAACACCTATATTTGGTGTAAAACTGGGTGGCACCACAGTTCCAAGAAATCTCCTTTTTCCAGGAACTTTCACGAATATTCTACCTCTTGTTAAAGAAATCCATAAAGGTAACAACCCCAAAGTCCCTTCCATGTGACTTTTTTGGGTATGCCCATAAGCTCATTTCTTGAGTGTGTCCTTTTTGCTTTGCAATAAATCTCCATACTTTCGCTATTTTCCAACTCATCCTTGAATTCCTTCTCATAATGGTGTCAAGAGTCTGGACAGTGGCTGGAGTTGAGGTCCCACAGGCATTTGGTAACCTCCCTCAGCCCACCAGGATCATGATTATTTGCTAGAATGAGTCACAGAACTCAGGAAAATGCTACACTTACTATTCCAGTTCACTATCAGGGAGACCAGTGAAGAGCCAGATGAAGGATAGAAGGTCAGGTCAGGAAGGACCCAGGGCTCAGAAGCCTCTGTCCCTGTAGAGCTGGGGTACATCACCCTCCCAGTACATAGATGGGTTCACCAACCAGAGAACTCCCCTAAACCTTGTAGTTCTGTGTTTTATAGAGCGGTTTCATTATGTGGGCCTACCTGATTAAATCACTGGCCATTGGTGATTGATCTCAATCTCTAGCCCTTCTCTGCTCTCTTGGAGGTTGGGGATTGCAGCTGAAAAGTCCAACTCTTTGATTGTACAACTAGCCCCTATTCTAAAGCTATCTTATACTTCACCCTACGAGTCAGCTTGTTAGCATACAAAAGACACTGCTATAGCTCAGGAAATTCCAAGGGTTTTAGGAGTTCTGTTTCAAGAATCAGTAACAAAGAGAAAACATATTTTATGATAATACCTCAGTTGGACATGGTAGGAATTAGTGTTATTTTGTGGAAGTTTTGTTCTCAATTGTTCATATATGTGTTTGTGTGTCTTCCTTCCGGATCTTGATACAAAAGATGTTTCTTACTGTGGATTGCGGTAAAAACATTTGAAAATCTAGCAGCTAGACATGCCTGCCTCCCAGATTGCCCTGTAAAGTCTGACGTGTTCACTGTTTAAAATAAAAAAAAAAACTTTAGACCAATTAAATGGACAGAGTTTAATTGAGCAAAGCACGATTCGCAAATTGGGCAGCCCTTTCCTCCCCCAACCAGAATAGGTTCAGAGAGACTCAGCACTGCTGTGTGGTCAGAGAGGATTTATAGACAGAAAAAGGAAAGCGATGTACAGAAAATGGAAGTGAGGTACAGAAGCAGCTAAATTAGTTACAGCTTAACCTCTGCCTTATTTGAACAGGGTTTGAACAGTTGGCTGCCTGTGATTGGCCAAAATTCGGTGATTGGTACAAGAATAGGAGAGAACCTGTTTACACATCCACTTAGGTTCCAGTTCACTATGTAGGGAGCAACTTGGAGACTGAATGTAAAGTATATGCAAGGAGACAGCTTTAGGGTAAGCTTAATTTAACGTCACTACGCTGGTGCTTCAGGAGGGCTGGTGGATGACATTTCTCCGATCCTTCAACTCCTCTTTCTGGATCTTCATTCTCCAACTCCTACTACAATGTATAGGATCTAATTCCTATAATAAATCTTATGTTCCATGTGTTTTCTTAAAAGAAGTTTGGAAAACACCTTTCTGGAGGAGACATTATGCAGTATTTGTAACGATTTGTGTCTTTGTGCAAGGACTTGACAAAAACATGTAAAACATAAAAAGAAAGGCCAGACAACAAGTGCCTTTAACGAGCAGGAAAAGCTTCTTATAAGAGGTAACATTGAACTGAGCCTTGAGTGATGAGCAGACACCCATGAGACAACAGCTCTCAGAACAACAAATCTGCTTTTCTCTCTCCCACTAAGCGTGATCACTTCACTTCCATCCTGAGTCTATTCTGCATTTATCACTTGAAAATTCAGCCAAATATTCATCCAACTAATATGAAATCAGCCAATTCAGTTGCATGCCTGCATCTGTGTGTTGTTTCTGGCGAAATTGTCCCAAGAAGACGCCCAAAATCCTAGGCACCCAGAGCCTACCAGAGACAGAGGTTAGACCAGGACAACAGAACACCTATTCCCCAAATTAGAGACTTTAAAAGGTGAAATTTACTTATTTCTGGTAGGGCAACAAGTGGACTGACCATAAAGAGAAGAGGCCAGATGTCTTACTGGGTTCCCTGGAAACAGATTCTGGAATGAGTTGTATATAGAAAGTTCACTGTGGAAAAGACACCAGTAAGGAAAGAGGGAAGGCAGGAACAGGCAGAGGGGAAAATTGACCCACAATGTAGCTGCAACTGACGCCTCAGCCAGTACAACAGGGAGCTCTGCAGTTGGAGTAACTGTTCAGAGATGCCCACAGTTGAGGTAAGAGGGCTGAGCTTTTGTAATCTCAGGGTAAAGCAGTTCCCTGTAGCCATGGACAATTCTCAATGATGACCATGACTGTGAGCCCTCATAGCTATGAACGATACTCCTAGGAGCTAGGAAATGGGTGTGTGGGCCTTGAAAAGGGCATCTGGTACAGCCCACCAGGATCTAACACAACCCTGTATTCTGGTTAACTGGCTTTCTGGTTACTGGCCTGGAATGAGTATGAGCTATAAAGACAACTTTTGTCAAGGTTTGATTAAGCCTGTGTGACTGTGTGACTCCTTTATTGTAAGTACACAGAATTTAAAACAGCATTAAGAGGAGAAACAGTCTGATAGGCAGGGGTAGACCCAGTCCTTTGACAAGAGATACTTCCAAGGCCAATCCAGAAAGAGGACAGCAGACCTCTAAAATTATCAGATTCAAAAGAGTGTATGAAGAACCATCTGTCATTTTTGAATGGCCAGAGACGATTTTTTCTGGTGATAATATCATCACTATTTTGCTTTAGGAGGCCATTTCTTTCTCACCATAAGTCTATAAGGTTAGGATGGGCTGGCCCTTTCCCTTCATTCTATAGGTGGGCAAGGAAACCATCTTGGCAAATAAGAAGTCCCCCTACTTCTGGGATTGGTTCAGAGTTGGGCATATGATCCAAACTAGCCAATGAAAGCTAATGAACCTCATCCCCAAGACTTTTATTGGAACCTCTGTGAACAAGGCATTCCCTTTCTGCCAGGGATGCTAAGATAATAGACCATCTGCCTGGAGCTTCCAATATCCATCTGCTTCCTCCTGGGTAGAGCCCATCTGAGAATTAGACCGACAAAGAGGAGCATGGGACTCAGAGGTAGAGTGGGACAAATTGCTGGTGACATCTTTTGAACATTTGTGTTGCTATAAAGGAATATCTGAGGCTGAGTAATTTTAGAACAAAGAAGTTTATTTGGGTCATGTTTCTGCAGACTGTATAAGAAGAATGTTTCCAGTATCTGCTTCTGGTGAGGGCCTCAGACTGCTTCTATTTATGCTGAAAGGTGAAAGGGATCCAGTATGTGCAGAAATCACATGATGAGAGAGGAACAAAGAGAAGGGTGAGGTGCCAGTCTCTTGTTATCAACCAGCTCTTGAAAGAACAAGTTGAGCAAGAACTCACTCATTACCACCAGGATAGCACCAAGCCATTCATGAGGGACCTGCCCCCATGACGCAAACACCTCTTACCAGGCCCCACCTCCAACACTGGAGATCAAATTTCAACATGAGATTAGGAGGGTCAAACTTCCAAACTATAGCAAGTGCCTAGATATAGTCATCACTGAAGATTCCCTACCAAGTCTGCCTCTGGCCTTTACACTTCATTGAGCTAGTAACTGTTCTTTTTTGCTGAAGCCCGTAAGTTGTTCTTTTCATTCTGAAAAGAGTTCAAACCAATGCCACATGACACCTGAAAGGGAGCAGATGGTCTTACGAGCGCCTCTCCCCATCTTTCCAGTCTAACCCATCCAAGCTTTTCACCCTTCATATGCACAATTGTCCTACTCCTCAGGGTGAACTGGGGATGAGGGAAGAGCCTGCAGTTTCATCAACAAGCCAGTAGTGACCTGGGAAGCATTTATGGAAAAGTGGAGATTTGAATGTGGCTTTTAAAAATAGAGTAGGCTGGGCACGGTGGCTCACGCTTATAATCCTAGCACTTTGGGAGGCCAAGGCGGGTGGATCACCTGAGGTCAGGAGTTCAAGACCAGACTGACCAACATGGTGAAACCCTGTTTCTACTAAAAATACAAAAATTAGCTTGGTGTGGTGGCGCATGCCTGTAATCCCAGCTACTCAGGAGGCTGAAGCAGGAGTATCGCTTGAACCTGGGAGGCAGAGGCCACAGTGAGCCAAGATCATGCCACTGCACTCCAGCCTGGGAAACAGAGCAAAACTCCATCTCAAACCAAACCAAACCAAACAAAAATAATAAAAATAGTCGAGGTAGAGACAAAGAGGAAATTGAGGGGAAATGAAATGCGTGAGAACTCTAGGGAAGGAAAAACTTTTCTTCTACCCTCTTAGGTTCTGTGGTTGGGCCTGAGAATTAAGTTGATAAAACACAGATTATTAGGGGGAAAGCATACACATTTTATTTGATATTAATATTTTGTGTTGTTTGTTTGTTTGTTTGTTTTCTGAGACAGACTCTTGCCCTGTTGCTCAGGCTGGAGTGCAGTGGAGTGATCTCGGCTCACTGCAACTTCCACCTCCTGGGTTCAAGCAATTCTTCTCCCTCAACCTCTCAAGTAGCTGGAACTGCAGATATGCACCACCACACCTGGTTAATTTTTTTTTTTTTTTGTATTTTTAGTAGAGACAGGGTTTTGTCATGTTGGCCAGGCTGGTCTCAAAATCCTGACCTCAGGTGATCTGCCCACCTTGGCCTTCCAAAGTGCTGGAATTACAGGTGTGAGTCACTACACCCAGCCTGATATTAATATTTTTATGTGTACATAGAGACCTTCATATACAAGAAAAATGAGGATCCAAAGAAATTGTTAGGCGTGAAAGCTTATATACCATTTTAACAATAAATTGTGGTGAACTGTCAAGACAAAGGAAAAAGGGTTTGGGCTAGGGGCAGTAAACTGGAAAAGTGACTAGGAAATATCGGGGGGGGGGAACAAATAGAAAGCAAGGGTTATTTTAGCATATTTCTTTGTACAGATTCATCTTGCCATCAACTCTTCATCTCCAGTGATGAGAATGTTCTCCTCTTCTTAGTACATTAAGGGCATTCTTCATGGGAAATTTATGCCCTGTTTTTAGGTAAGAAGGTCAGCACCTGCTGTTTCTCAACTGCCTTTGACTCAAGATGATCAATAGTCCTAAGTGGCACATTTGGGTCTGTTCTGATTCTTTTCACAAGCAATGAGGAAACTGTCTGGTCCCAAGTGTACGGCTAAGGAAACATGGAGAGAGGCAGTCTGATATGTGCAGTGACTCGCAGGAGGGAGGCCAGCATTAGCCTCCTTCAGCTGAATCCCTGCTCCAACATATTTGCTACATGACCTGGGAAAGTTCCTTAGGCGTCTGGTGTTTCAGTTTTCTCAGTGATAAAACGGGAATAAAAATGGCATTTACTTCATATAATTGCTGTGAGGATTAAGTGAGTTAAGGGTATATAAAGTGCTTAGAAAATTGTCTAGCACATATGAGATGAAGAATTAATATTAGCTAGTCCTATTTTTATTCGAATGGGGAGAAAACCTCCTTGTGTTGTGAAGTTGAAGCAGAGAAACAGATGTGGCTGAGAAGATAAACATGGCCCCCTGATGGGAAATCTGATCTGGAAAGGTTGGCTGTCAGCTTGGATGTTTTTCCTGGGCTGTGTAATTGTGGTGGGTTCAACAATCCCTTCCCTTCCTTCCACAGGTATCCATATCCTAATCCCCAGAACCTATGAGTACAGGGCAAAGAGAATTCCGCAGATGTGGTTGAGTTAAGGGTCTTGCTATGAGGAGATAATCCTGGATTATCCAAGTGGGCCCACTCTAATCATAGGAGTCCTTATAAGAGGGAGGCAAGAGAATTCAGAGTCAGAGAGGGAGAGGTGATAGAAGCAAATTGAAAGGATGCAGGGCCATGATCCAGGGAATGCTGGCAGCATCTACAAGGTGGAAAAGTCAAGGAAACAGATTCTCTCTTAAAGTTTTTGGAAGGAAGGCAGCCCTGCCAACCGACTTTAGTCTTTTGACATCCAGAACTGTAAGTGAATACATTTGTGTTGAGCTACTAACTGTGTGGCAGTTTTCCCCAGCAGCAATGGGGCACTAATACAGTGAGCACAGAGAAAAGTTAGGTTTAAGTCAGAAGTGGCAGAGGTCACCCAGGACCAGGAGGGGATGAGAGGGGACTGCCTGGGAAGGGACACAGAGAACCATCCCAAGGGGAGGAAACCTTCTATCTCCTGACTGTGGTAGTGCTTACTCAGGCATATGCCTCTGATGGAACTCATCTACTGCACTTAAAGTGGATGCATTTGTATATGGGAATGATACCTCAATAAACTTGAAAGCAAGGGTTTAAAACAAAAAAAAAACTGTTTTCAACTTCTAAATTCTCTAATCCTCCCTATTAAAGAGAAAGGCAAGAATGCTAGATTTCCATTTTTACTAAGGAATCAGATCCAATGCCCTCACTTTATGGATCTGCAAATGTTACCAAAATGCCAGGGTTTCTGTCTAGGTCCCGTTGCTCACTGCACAGAAAGCCAATTACTGAGACAACAAGTATTGCCAGCTAGAGAAGACTTTAATCACATGCAACAGGCAAGGAGAATGGGAGATCAGCCTCAAATCTGTCTCTCCAACAAACTAAAATTGGAGGGAAACTAAAATGGCAGGGAAGATGGGAGAACAGGAACTAGGGAGGAATAAGGAAGCAATCAGAATGGATGAGTGGCCTGGCATCTCATTATCTGGATGCAGTAATCTGATGAGTTTTAGTCCCTTGCTTGATGGTTGGTTTCTTGAGGAAGGAACTAAAATGAGACAAATGGAAATTTCATATTTCAACAACAGGAGGGTCAATTTCTCTGTTTATTAAAAAAGAAAAACCATAAATATTAGTTCTATGAGGAAATTGAACCAGTTTCAGAAACAGAGTCTCAGATAGATGAAGAGACTTGTCCCAAATCATACCTAGGTTCTGCCCTAACATAGACAAGAGCTGAAGGATTCGACTCCCATCCAGGGCTCTTTCCCCACATGACTCTGCCTCTCTCTTTCATCTAATGCTGGGACTCCCAGAAAAGTACAGGGAGGTGAACCTGCAATGTCCTGCAGTGGCATCCTCCCCTATATTCTGTGAAACCAGAATCTTCCTGGTCCACATGTTCTCTCCCAAAGTGGTGAGACAACCCCCGTTCTATTTCCAAAAAGAACAGGGATCAAAACAGCCCTTCCCTATCTCCCTGATGTGATCGGGCTGTGTGCCCACCCAAATCTCATCTTGAATTGTACTTCCATAATTCCCAAATGTTGTGGGAGCAACCCAATGGGAGATAGTTTGAAGCATGGGGACGGACTCCCCCATACTGTTATTGTGGTAGTGAATAAGTCTCACGAGATCTGATGATTTTATCACGGGTTTCCGCCTTTGCATCTCCTCATTTTCTCTTGCCGCCACCATGTAAGATGTGCCTTTTTCCTCCCACCATGATTCTGAGGCCTCCCCAGCCACGTGGAACTGTAATTCCAATTAAACCTCTTTTTCTTCCCTGTCTCAGGTATGTCTTTATCAGCAACGTGAAAACGGACTAATACACTCCCCACTGCCAAGCACTGTCAACATACAGCACCCAGCGGAGGGCAGAACGGTTACAAAGATCAAAGCGATTTCCCCTCGTAAAATTCCATTTTTCCTAAGTTAGGGAGGCACCTTGCTTATCCCATCCCTGAGTACTTTACCCTTTACCCACTGACCCAGCTCCTGGCTGCAAAGTGATCCCACCAGACACATCGTTAGGTACATCTGGCCACCACCAAAGTTCTGGAAAGTCCTAACCTCTGGGAGGACTATTATTTCTGCCATCTGGAAAATTCCACCCGCCCTCTCCTACTTTGCAGAGCCCACTTCACAGGAACCCAAAGCCCTTTCGTGTGTGCTATTCCACTTCTTCAAACAACAATCTCAAGAGGCAAACATCCACCTTTTAATTTTGCAGACAGACAGGGAAAGCTCGAAACAGAGAAGGTGGAGATGGGAAGTCAGGTGATGGAGGACTTCCACAGGCCCAGACTCTGCAGGCCAAATACCCTACTCAGGTTCCCACAAAGCTCTGGCCACCCCGAGTGCTGTGCTAGAAGCTTGGAACCTTCCCAGCTTCCATGGAGAGAGGGATGGGAGGCCTGGATCCCCATTATTCTTGGGGCCTCACACTATGCAAATGAGACCTCCCAGAGCACACCGACATCTGTTGGCACATTTAGTACCCCTGGCAAGGAAGGCATCTAGCATGCAATGAGGGCTGAATTGCTTTTGGATGATGATTTTCTCTACGTCAAGGTGATTTTCTCTATGTCAAGGTGATTTTCTCTATGTCAAGGTGATTTTCTCAGCAGAAGGCTATGAGCTTTCTCCAGGAAAGCAGATATGGCAGGTGGACAAAGATTACCTGGAAATAGAATTTAAAGGTTCTGATGTGTCTTTTTAACAGATTTCAGAAATTTCTAGACTTGAAAGGGGTCTTAGTCATTCCTTAGACAAACTTTAGGTGCATCATACAAGGGTACTAAGGGGACATGGGCTATGTCCCTCAGAACCAATTCACGCAACGACCACCAAGACACTCCTCTGAGCAAATTCTAATGCAGTGACACCAGTGTGGAGGGAGACAGGCATTAAGCATCTCTGCTACTCGCAGGCTGATTCCAATCGACTGAATGAAATACGATTAACACCTTGAACTTTCTGGAGTCCAGATCCAAAGACCTTGAGTGCTCCTTGCAACTTTAAGAATATACGATATATTCTTAATGTATATATGATTATATTGCCCTTAGATACTGCCTATCCTTGTTACGGCGCCATCACACTCCTCAGCCTCCCATTCTCCAGAAGCCAGCTCACTGTCTTTTGGCTTCTAAGCAGCAAATCATTAAGTCAAAAGTCCAAAAGGAAGAGTTGTTGCCCAGAATCTTTAAAATATTTTCGACAAAGCAAAGGATGGGATTAGGAGTTAGGCGGCATCCAGAAATAAAACACACTGCATTTTTTTTTTCTTTTTTTGCTTTGTACTTGAAAGCAAGATTCCCAACTATGAGTTTCAGCATCAGGGCAGAACGCATGAGACCTGCTCTTTAAGTGCTGTTACTTTCCACCAGGAGTCCGCACTGTGTGCTCTGATCATCTGGGAACTTGCTAGAAAGGCAATTTGTGGGGTCCCACTCCACTCCTACTGAATTGGAAACATTGGGGGTGGGACCCAGCAATCTGCACTTTTTTTTTTAGATGGACTCTGTCACCCAAACTGGAGTGCAGTGGCATGATCTCAGCTCACTGCAACCTCTGCCTGATGGGTTCAAGTGATTCTCCTGTCTCAGCCTCCCGAGTAGCTGGGATTACAGGTACCCACTACCATGCCCAGCTAATTTTTGTATTTTTAGTAGAGACAAAGCTTCACCATGTTGGCCAGGCCGGTCTTCAAGACCTTCAAGACTCCTGATGTTGTGATCCACCCACCTTGGCCTCCCAAAGTGCTGGGATTACAGGCATGAGCCACCGAGCCTGGCCGCAATCTGCATTTTAACAAGCATTGGGGTACTCATTCAGTTTGGGAAACCCATTTTTCAGCCTTGCCTTTCCCCTTCCTGAGTTATAGGCCCTTTGAGAATCTGACTCAGGCTAGCAGCTCTCTCCAAGAAAAATGCACAAGCAAACACTTTTGCACACAATTTCGAGGGAGCTTAAAGACCACCATGATTTCAGCCCATTCAGAAAAAAGCCCTAAGGCTCTGGAGACCCTGGCTGAGAAGGCCCACTCTCACGGTGGAATCATATATCCTTAAAGTTGCACGGAGCACTCAGAGTCTCCGGATCTGGACTCCAGACAGGTCAAGGTGTTAATCATATTTCATTCAATCGGTTGGAATCAGCCTGCAAGTTCACACCAGCAAAGCAGGTGCTCAAGCCTGTCACTGTCATCACCCCCCACGTCCCGAACAACCCTCTCAACATCATCCCCATCCGCCCCAACTTCGATATCACTGATTTCTGGAAGAGAAAGGCGAAAAATTGCCATCAGGGTGGCACCCTAAACGTTTCATAACAATTTTTTTTTTTTTTTAATTTTGTAAATTAAGAAGGGAGCAAGGAAGGAAGTTGGTTCCGGCTGCTGTTACAGAAAAACAGAGTGAAGCAACCCAAATCCACCACTAGGTGGCGGACATGGAAGCAAAGGCGCCATTAGGCCAGAGATCCCCAAGGGCCTAAATTTGCCTTCATGCCTAAGCTTTTTGGCCCATAAAGTGTTAGTAAATATTTTCAGGAAATTTCACATAAAATCTAGTTATCAGCCTCCGTTGCAAAACACTCCCGAGATCTGACACTGTCTGAGCCTGCGTTTTACAGAGCCACCGTTGCCTGGCTCAAGACAGAGCACCACCCCCTCAGATGGAGCATGGAGACTTAGCTTGCTCTGATCCTCTGGATCACCCATATTACCTTCCTAGCACCTGCAGGCAGTAGACTTTGCCACTTCAATAGCCCAAAGCCACTTAAGACATCTGCAGGTGAGGGATATGGGTGGTTTCTAGACAAAGATTGACTCAGAGCAGCAAAGTGAAAAGCGAGAGCTGCCTGCGTGTATTTTTCTGCTCTAACATTTCCCCCTTGACTCTTGACTCTTTGCCCCTTCCCTCCTTGGTTTTATGGTATGCATCCTTGTTTCATCACTCACGCCCAAGCCTGGGTGAGGTACCTCTTCTGCGTGCCCCACAGCACGTGATTACTTCCCTAGCGTAGGGCTTACCACGTGCCCAGTTTTTTTTACTGTCTCTCTCATTGGTTTGTAAATTCTGTGAGGGCAGAAACCAAGATGATCTTGTCCACTATTGAAATGTTTAGCCCAGTACCTGGCTCTTCAAAGGAATTCAATAAGCAAGAAAAGAAAAAAGGAAAAAAGAAAGGAAGGAGGAAGGAGTGGAGGGGAGAAGGGAGGGAAAGAGCGGGGTAGGAACAGAAGGAAGGAAGGAGGGAAGGGAAGGGAGGAAGGCATTATCAATCGAGCATAGCATTCTTGCTCTTGAGCCTGGACCCTGAGGCCTTCTCAAAACAATACTCCAAGCAGCTACCTCAGCCTGAGTTGGCACAGGAGATGCGGAAGGCATTACCAATTGAGCATAGCATTCTTGCTCTTGAGCCTGGACCCTGAGGCCTTCTCAAAACAATACTCCAAGCAGCTACCTCAGCCTGAGTTGGCACAGGAGATGCAAAATACTTTCTGCCTGATAGCCTGGGAAGAAGCTGTTTGGGAAGGGATTCCAGTAAGGAAATGACTGCCCTGCTTAAACCTTGGACCGGAATGTGTCAGGGGAGATGGGCAAATCCATGTTGTTCTGGCAGGAACCAAACTCAACAGAAAAGAGAAAGGAAGGAGAGGCAGCTATTCAGCAAACAGAACATAGGCTGTCACGAAAAGGCTTGGTTAACTTCAGACTATAGGTCACAGGGGTGCAGTTGACTGAGGGATTTTACAGATGTATCTAAGTAACGTATCTAAGAGAAGCTTTCTGAGAACAAAGCCCCATGCTGGTAGGAACCCTTCCCGCTCTTGGGCATCTCAACTGCAAACCAGATGGAGAGGTGGATTGGGGCACTCTTCACAAATCTTAGCCCACGGAGGAAAAACATGAGTGTACACTGCCCCCTAGTGTTCATTGTTGGTAACACGATGAGGCTCGGGAAATCATAAAAACCATAAATGTCTAATGAACATCTTGCAAGAGAAGATAAAAACTACAGTGATTTTATTTTAGCTTTTTTCAGTTAACTGAAACACACATTCACATGCTTATGTATAAAACATTGAGAAAAAGCCATAGCCAAGGAGGAGAGTCAAATCTTTAAGGATCCCAAACCAGATACTGCTGGCCAAGAACAAATGGATGAATTGGGAATTCAATTCAGGCCCCTTGGATCCCATCCAGATGTTCAAGCAGCTGGTCACACCAAGTCCCTTCCAGTCAATTACTTTTCTTGATGTTTCTAATCAACAGCATTATATATGTGATGCTATAAACTTTTATATTTAATATTAGCTCATAACTCAGGATCCCAAACCAGATGTTTTGGGTGAGAAAGAAATTGATGACTTATCAGGAGATTGAACCCAGGCCACTGGCTGCTCTCCAGGCATTCTACCAGCTGAGCTGCAAAGCAGGGTGGTTGCTACCAGCTCCCTTTAGTTATGAGGAGAGAAGGGTGGGTAGAATATGAACATAAAGCCGTATTCCAGAAAAGCTTCCATGAATTCTTTTTCTCTTGTAAAACAGGAGCCTGTAGCATTGTCTTGAGTCAGTAATGGTCAGGTATATTCAAAGCTTTGAGCTCAACTCCCTTCCTTTATGACATTGTGGAGGCGCAGGGAAGCAGGGATGGAAGGGAAAAGGAAAGTAAAATATATGGCCAGGAAAAGGAGACGCGCTGACATGATCGATTGTCACCAACGAGGTGGGCTAATGTCTTTAAAAATATTAACCAACTTTTTCTTCCAGGAAAAGTCCCCCTGTGCCCTTCCCTCACCAAACAGCTAGGCCCACTTTCGGGAGGGATTAGGCAGAAGAGAGAGCTGAGAACAAAGAAGTCTTCCAGGATTTGGTTTCAAAAGCCTAAGCCCCTGGGGAAATGAAGAGGACAAAAGGCTTCAAGCTAAGGAAGAAGAAGAGAAACTCCTGCTCGTTATCTCTCTTGAAAAATATTTCCCAATCTGTGGAGCAGGGATCGGAAACATTGGCGGGTCCCAGAGACACGAGCTTTGTGTCCAGCCAACTTCCTGAGTTAGAGGCCTGAGGAGGTAGCTGACCCCAGGCAGGGAAAGCTGTGCACTGCCAGATGGGGCCAAAGCAATTCCAAACAAGATAAGCCATGAGAAGCACCTAGCAGGATGCCTGGCACACAGTAAGTGCTCAGTAAATTGCAGCTGTTACTGCTTTTATGAGGGTACTCAGTTCTCCAGTGCCTTAAAAATCACCAAAGCCAAGTTCACCATGGCAGGCGGAAGTACGCTTCCCCAGCAAGGGACAGCCAGCATCCACCACTCTTGCTCTTTCTACCCCTACTCCTCCTTCCGACATCAGACGAGACCACTTTTAAGTCAGTTTCTTAGAAGTAACCAACGTCAACCAATGTGTGATGGTTCATTTTGTGTGTCAACTTGGCTAGGTCATGGTAGCCAGGTATTTTGTCAAACACTACTCTAGATGTTTCTGTGAGAGATCTGTTAGGTGACATTAAATCAGTGGACTTTGGGTAAAGCAGAGAACTCACTGTAGCGTGGGTGGGCCTCATCCAATCAGCTGAAGGCCTTCAAGAAAAGACTGACTTTCCCAAAGAAAAAAGGAATGCTGACAGCAAGCTGTCCTCAGCCTTGAATAGCAACTCTTCACCGAGCCTCCAGCCTGCCAGCCTACCCTGCAGATTTTGAACTTGTCTGTCTCTACAATCACTGTAGCCAATTCCTTAAAATAATTATTAAAAGATTTATATCTATCTGGCCGGGCACGGTGGCTCATGCCTGTAATCCCAGCACTTTGAGAGGCTGAAGCAGGTGGATCACCTGAGATCAGGAGTTCAAGACCAGCCTGGCCAACATGGTGAAACCCCATCTCTACTAAAAGTACAAAAATTAGCCAGGTGTGGTGGCGTGTGTCTGTAGTCCTAGCTACTCAGGAGGCTGAGGCAAGAGAATCGCCGGAACCCAGGAGGTGGAGGTTGCAGTGAGCTGAGATCGTGCCGTTGCAGTGAGCCGAGATCGTGCCTCTGCACTCCAGCCTGGGCAACAGAGCAAGACTCCATCTCAAAAACTGAATAAATAACAAATACATAAATAAATAAATAATAAAAGATTTATATTTATCTATCTATCATCTGTCTTTGTTTCTAGGTATATTTATATCTATCTATCACCTATTTATCTGTCTATGTATCTATTGTTTCATCTTCACATCCTGTTTCTCTGGATAACCCTGACTAACAACACAAGGATTCCACAAAAATATCACAGAATCCACACAAATATGTCTTTCCTCATGGCCCTATCACTACACTGCTAGACTGAAAGGTGAATACTGGATGTCTAGTGGTGAAGTATTGCCATGGTAACTATCTCTCTGGGACGCAATGTCTTCATCTAGATAGCTGGGAGATAAGATTATATGAAGAATGGCAAATAGATTTCATTTACATGCCATCTTCAATCCATGAGTAGTGATTTCCAGAAACACCATGTTGATTTGTTCCCCCACCACCTATGGCAAAAATTAGAAATAAATAAATGGGCTGGGTGCAGTGGATCACATCTGTAATCCCAGCACTTTGGGAGGCCAAGGCGGGCAGATCACCTGAGGTCAGGAATTCAAGACCAGCCTGGCCAACATGGCGAAACCCTATCTCTACTAAAACTACAAAAATTAGTCAGGCGTGGTGGGGGCTGCCTGCCATCCCAGCTACTTGGGAGGCTGAGGCAGGAGAATGGCTTGAACCTGGGAGGTGGAGGGGGCAGTGAGCCAAGATCACGCCACTGGATTCCAGTCCGGGAAACAGAGCAAGACTCCATCTCAAAAATAAAATAAAATAAGAAAAAATAACACTGTGTTGAGAAGGATGCTGAGGTGCTGTCTGAAGTGGGGATGGGTGTGGAGAAGGGTGCCATGACTGGTAGCTGAGCATGCAGACTGGGGGTGATTTGCCCACCTGTGTTCGTATGAGATCTGATGTCTCAGCAGCGTTTGCCAGAATTTTCACTCTGCTTAAATGCTTTCATTTCTTCTTGTCAAGACTCCACGTGCTACTGGTTTTCCAATGACACTGACGTCTCCTCCTTGGCCTCCTTTTCCCGGCTCCAACTCTTCTGCTTAAGTTTCAATGTTGGGAATGTCACAGTCTCTGGGCTTGGCCTGGGACATGTCTTCTTCACTATATGAGACGACTCTCTCCAGGGGATCTCAGCTAGCCTCATGGCTTTATACAACATCCGAATGTCAATGAACCACAATTTTATGTCCCCAGTCCTAAATTCTCCTAGAACTCCAGAGTCGGGGTGGAACACAGCACGTGCTGGATCTACCTACAATTGGCAATCCAAATACGACATGTGGAAGACAGAACTCTTGCTTTTTTCCCAAAATCTGCTCCCCATCTGTCTTTTACTATCCCCGCAAAAGGCAACTTCATCAGCCCACTTGGCCAGGTCAAAACCTTGGAGCTCTCCTTGATTCCTGAATATTGTTTGCCCCTGACTACATCTGTCATCCATCAGCAGGCTCTGAGGGTTCCGTGTAAAACCAGGTCCTGATCTGTCCACTTCTCTTCATCTCTGCCATTCCCACCTCAGTCCAGGTTACAAGCCCGCCCCTACAGGCCCACTGTGCCCGTGTCCTCCCCGCTTCCTCTCCACACAGCAGCAAGAGCCAGCCTCTGAAAATGAAAACCTGATCATTCCATTGTCAACTCATATACCCTCTGGGGGCTTCCTGTTCCCTTAGAATGAGATACAAACTCCTTGTCCTTTGCCCCTGTTGAAGTCACAGTCTAGAAAGACATATAACAAGTAAATGATGACAATTTGGTGCGTTAACTGCCAGAAAAAGAAATGGGAAAGCATTCTGAACCTGGGGAGACTGAGAGAGGGAAGGGGGAGAGAGAAGAGAAGAAAAGAGAGAGAAAGAGAAGGAGAGGTAGAAAGAAAAAAAGGGAAATGAGGGAGCAAGGGAAAGAGAAAAAGGGGGAAAGAGAGAAAGGGGCCGGGCATGATGGATCATGCCTGTAATCCCAGCACTTTGGGAGGCCGAGGTTGGCAGATCACTTGAGCCAAGGAGACTGAAACCAGCCTGGCCAACGTGGCAAAACCTCCTCTCTACTAAAAATACAAAAATTAGCTGGGCATGGTGGTGCAAGCCTGTAGTCCCAGCTACTTGGGAGGCTGAGGTGGGAGGATCGCTTGAACTTGGGAGGCAGAGGTTGTAGTGAATCGAGATCTCGCCACTGCACTCCAGCCTGGGTGACAGAGCGAGACCCTGTCTCAGAAAGAAAGAAGAAAGAGAGAGAGAGAGAGGGAGAGAAAGAAAGGAAGGAAGGGGCAAAGAGAAGGAGAAAATGGGAGAAAGGGATGGGGAGGCAGAAAAGAGGAGGGAGAGTGAGGAAGAGAGAAAGGAGAGGGAGAGAAAGAGAAAGGAAAAAAAGGAAGGGAGGAAGAGAAAGGGAAGGAGAGAGTGAAAAGGAAAGAGATAGGGAAGAGAGGGAGCAAGGGAGGGAGAGAGAGAAGGAAAGAAAGAACAGGAAGGAGAGAAAGGGAGGGGAAGAGAGAAAAGGGAAGAGAGAAGAAAGAGGAAGAATGAGGGAGAAAGAAGAGAGGGGGAGGAAGGAAAGGAGACAGAAAAAGGAGAGAGGAGAGAGGGAGGGAATGAAGTGGAGGGAGAGAGGGGGCTGGAAAGAGAGGGAGAGGATGGGGGAAAGGAGAAGGAGGGAGAGATGCCTATTCCTTCCCTCTGCTACCTCCTTTCATCCTCATGGCAATACTGGAGGGCAAGGTGCAGAGCGGCTAAGACATTTGCCCAAGGTTACCTGGCTGCTCTGGGTCAGGTTCAGCACCCCAAAGTCCATGAACCCCTGACTGCACCACACCGTCTCCACAAAAGCCAGCCGCACCACCCTCACCCTTCTCCCTGGACAGATCCTGATACCCCAGGTTATTACTGTCCCCACATGGGACACCTTGACACACCTGGGCTCACCTCCAGGGATACCTCCAGGGAGCATGGGAACTTGAACCGGCATTTCCCAAATGCGAGTAACATAAAGAACCCAATTAAATGAAAGACACACACGTACACACACTCACACACACACACACATGCTCACACACAGACACATATATGCACACATACACATACACACATATATAGACACGTACATGCAACAGACACATACATGCACAACCCACACATACACCCACACATACATACACACACATACACAGACACACACAACACATACAGACACACACACACCCCACACACACACAGATACACACACATACACAGACACACACACAACACATACATACACACACATACACACATACATACACATATACACACACACATACACACACATACATACACACACGCATACACAGACACACACACATCACACACACAGACACACACACAACACATACACACACATACACACATACATACACATAT